>NC_132990.1:73990344-74294137 GCF_048564905.1 Vicugna pacos
TCCGAATTCCCTTCTCCCCGCTCTCCGCTCTCTTTTTTCTCAGCGCGCCATCTGTGGTGTCAGAGAAAGAGAAGCCAAGAAGGGGGGTGGGCGGGTTCTAGTCCCAGTTCTGCCAATTACGAGTCACATGAACCTCAGTTTCCCCATCAGCAAAACAGAGACATGAATCATACCTGCTCACAAGTGCTCAGGGCCCCGTGGGTGCTGGGGCCGTGAGGGGCACCTGGGCATCTCTGAGGTGGGGGTGGCATGGGGCCCACCTTCCTGAGAGGGATGCTGGGACCCAGAGATCTTGGGGCGTTCACTTGGCCTCATGGAGCTTGAACCCCAGATGGTTGTGCCCCCCCAACCCCAAACCATTAGGCTACACTGCCTCCCCTTCCCCAGGGCCAATCGGAATAGAGGTGATCTTCACCAGGCCTCCTGGCCCCTATGTCACTTCATCCTGAGGCTAACCATGGGGAAGGAATGGAGGCCCTCCCCATGGGGAGGTGCTCTGTAACTGCAGAGTGCTGTCATGATGGAAGGAAACAGCACGATCATTTGCTGACTCCTCCTGGATCTGGGCCCTTGACTGGGAGGCTCTCTGGGCTCTATAGGCCTGCATGATCCTCAGATTCCTCCTCTCCTTCTAAAGACCTTGAGTGAACAGGGGCCTCCTGCCGGCCAGGCCCCACACCTGCCTTCCTCCTGGTGCCCCCAGGGAGGTCCCAGAACCTTCCAGAATGTTCCACATTAGACTCTGAATTGCATTTCACTTGCCCTTCACCAGGTCGGGGAGGCATGTAGGCCTGTGAAGGGCCACCCAGGTCCCCTGCCTGAGCCCCAGGCTTGGCTGGGAAGCCCCCTCTTGACTCCCACTCCAGTGCTCGCTGGGCTGACAGCCGCGCTCTGTTCAGTTCTAGGGGGAGAATATTTCCAGGGGTCGAGAGCTTGTTTTTCCTCTTCTGCCTTCTCTTTCGTGTTCTCAGTCTAGCTTTGTCTCTGCCCCTGCATGTCTCTCTGTTTCTCGGCTATCTCTGTGTCTCTGTCTCTCCTAGCCTCCAGCCTGCAGGTGAGGACTTGCTCCCCTTCGGAGCCAAGTTCGGCTCCTCTCTTGCTCCCTGGGCCTCCAAGGGCGCCTCTGGGCAGCACCAGCCTCCTCCCTTGCCCATCGCAGCCCAGGGTCTGCAGCTGGGGGCAGCGGGTGCGTTCTGTTCCCCCCTTTCTGGAGGGACACAGCCCCTCCGGCTTCCTGCGCCCGCCTGGCTGGTGGAGATGAGAGCCGGCTGCAGAGCTGGGAGCCAAGCAGCAGCACACAGAACAAACAGAATTTTTTTTTGCAACTAGAGGGGGAAGCACAGAGCTAAAAATAAAACGAAAAGATCAGTATCTGTCAGCCTGACAGCTGATTGGCTGCTCGGAGATGCATATAATTACCAGCAACTGGCGCTGGGTAGGCAAAGCCGGGAGAAACTGCTGAGACGAGGTTAGGATTTAACCTTTAAATTCTGGAGCCACCGAAAGCCGAGGGGAGGACGCCGGGCGTCGGTGCTAATGAGGCTGGGGGTGGGCGGTGGGCAGTGGGCGGCCGAGTCCCGGGCAGGTCCCGGGGGTTGGGGGCGCTCCTCCAGGCAGGCCCTGGGAGCCCTCCGCCCAGGCCGCCTTCCCCATCAGACTGGGCGTGCGTCTGATTGGGCGGCCAGGAGGCAGTGGTCCTTCTCCCCGCCCAGCTGGGGGTGGTGGTGGTGGTGGTGGTGTATCTTCCCGGAAGTCAGGGTCTCACCCGCCCCGGTGAGTGAGGGGGCTACCTGGGGCCCTGGGCCCCTCCCAGTTTGGCCTCCCATTGAGGCCCACCCCTAACCCCACCCACATTCCTCCGCCTTTCCCTGCCTGATGTTGGTTTCCGAAACCCATCCACGCTCCTGTCCTTCCTTCACCCGAATCACCTGCTCCGGGCTGTTTCCTGCCCCACCTGGGGAGGGTATCTGGGCACCTCAGCCTTGTCCTAGGTCCCCAGAGAGAGACAGAAACGGCAGGACTGGAGGGATGTTGTGGTCTAACTAAGCCTCAGTTTCTTCATCTGTAAAATGGGGATGGTGATCATAGGCAGAGTCCAGGGGTGCTTTGGGTCCAGACTTGCATGTAAGTTCTGTCACCTGAGCCAGGAGTCAGGCGATGCGGGCTCTAGTCCCAGCCAGGAACTGTCACTTTCGCTCTTGCGACTAGGCTCCCCATCTGTGAGCTGGGAGTCAGAGCTCCTGCCCTCTGTCCTCTGGGGGACTGGGGGAGGGAGGCACCAAGTGAGAAGGTGTAGGTGACAGAGCTCAGCAAACTGTACCTGGTGGGGCAGGTGGGAGAGAACTTCTTGCAGCTTCACGAACCCAACACTTTTTCCCTTCCAACACTTTGCAGGGGTGTGGCCTTTCCTTCAGGGCCTCTTCCTCTGGGAAGCCCGCCCTGATGCCACAGCAGGTCCTCTCCTGCCATCCCGGGTGTCTCACCTCAAGCTCAGGCCCTGATTATCTGCTTCTCACATAGGCCTGTGAGCCCTGTAAGGGCAGGAACCACAGGCTTGGCAAGGGCCTAGCCCAGAGCCCCTCAGGATGTGGGACAACAGACCCCTGACGCAAGAGGAGGCAGAACCCACCGTGGCCGCACTGCCCAGGCTTCCAGCAACCAGTGGCCTCAGTTGATGGGGAGTCATCTTTCTCCAGTGATCAGTGAGTCCCAAACCCCTGGGGACCCCCTGGCCCTACCCTCTGAGCACTGACGTTCTGAGGTGATGCCCAGGGGAAGCCCCTGTGTGTGTCTTCTGTGGAGGAGGGAGAATGCCCCTTTATGCCACGGCCCTAGCCCTTGCTGCCCTCTCCTCATAAAGTTCCAGAATTTGCCTGCCTGGCATTGGCCCTTTCTTTGTGCTTGGTGGGACGGTTGGTGGAGATGCCACTGGGTGCTAGGACCCCAAAACCCAGACTGACTATAGGAGACCCTGCCCAGAGCTCCTACATGGGGTGAGATGCAAAGGGCCGGCGGGGAAGGTAGTAAAAGGAAATCATGAATTGACACTTGGGCAGCCCGGCTGTGCCTGCCCATCTTAAACACTTGACAGCCACTATCTATTGAGTGCCCCCAATAACTCGTTGAAGGCAGTGCTGTTGTTACCCACATTTTGCAGATGAGGAAACTGAGGCACAGAGTGGCCAAGCAACATGGTCACCAGTAAGGGCAACATGGTCACCAGTAAGGGCAGAGCCTGGAAGCACCCAGTCCCTTTCTCCTGAGGCCAGGAGCCCCTGCCTCTCTGAGAAGGATAACAGGGAGGTGCAGGGAAGGGAGATGTTTCTGGAGCAACTGCCCTGAGACCTTCTAGGCAGATACACTGTCACAGAGAGTAGTGAGGATGTTTTTGTGTGTGGTGTGCAAAGGAATTCCCCATTGGTGTCTCTGGGAGATCAGGAAGATTTAAACTGCTTTTCAATGATTTGGGGATGTCAGGCTGGTATTTCTCTTGAACGTGACACGGTGATGAGACTGGGTCCCAAGGCAGCCCAGTTTTATTCAGGTTATGGTAATAATAATGCAACAGCAGCAGCACCAGCAGGTTTCATGGACTGAGCGCTCACCATGTGCTTAACTCTGGGCTCAGCCTTGGCTTGAATACCTGGCACCCTCACCACTAACCTGAGGATTATCCTCATCCTCATGTTATTTCCTTATAGCTGATATCAGCACGCGATTGTCTCCACACTAATTTCTCCCCTGTTTGGTAATGAGCTTGGTCAAGGCCCCAGTCTGGTCTCTCCCGTTCATTGCTGAGTCCCTGGCACCCAGCACCAGCTCTACAAGGAGCAGCTGGACAATAAAGCTTGGCTGGACACATTTCAGATTAAGAGACTGAGGGTCAGAGAGGTCGCACGACTTGCCAGGAGGGAATCCCAGGTTTCTGTGGCTTGAGAGCCCAGATTCGAATCACCAATTCATATAGTTGCTTGAAAGACCCTCTGTGAGACGCCCTTAAGAAAGCCACAGAGCATGAACCCCCCAAGCCCACACTCCACCCACAGTTCTCAGGCCTTGTACTAAAACCCAAGAGGCTTGTGAGTTGAATCTGCCGCCTCCCCACCTTTTCCTTGCTTACTGGGGAATCGGGTGGAAGTTAGCTCAGTCTCGGGAAAGCTGTACTTTTCCGGAGTTGCCCAGTGTCTTTGGTGTGACCTGATTCAAATGTTCTTCCTTGGCATATTGGTTCCCACTCAGGGAAATCTTTGAAGTGGAGATGACCTTACTGTGTGATTACTGGCCCGGTTAATTCCTCTGTGCACTTGATCATTGCAGCTTATCTCTGGGATGGAGCCCCTGGTTCTAGGGGTGTAAACAAGGGTCTCAGGGAGGCTAGGGTTTATAAACCCAAGATGCTCATGGTTAAGAGCTTGACCCTGTCTCTGAGTGACCTTGGGAATGTCATTTTACCTCTCTGAGCCTTGGCTTCCTCATCTGTAAAAGGGGGACATGCGTGGGAAGTATCTATGTTGAATGCTGGCTGCCGGTGGGGAGAAAGAGATCAAGCTTTCTCTTTAAAAAAAAAAATCACATTTTCCACAAATAATATACAATTTTTATCCCTATACTTTAAGAAATGTTGGTTTAAAAAAAAATCTGAACACCACGCAGTATCGGAATGCCTGCGCATGCCCAGACTCCACTCGTGGGCCTGTCCTGCAATCGGTATGTTCACCTGCTCAGGCCGTCCACACAGCAACCCCACGAGGCGCGAGGGACTCGGATCACCGTTTCCCAGGGGAAGAAACGGACACAGAGAGGGGCCGTGACTTGCTAAACGTTCCACAGTGAGAAACTGATGAGTTGGGCTTGGGACCTGGGCGCTCTGTTCTACGGAGGAACGGAACCCTGAGTCCTGACTGCAGGGCACTGAGTGAGCTTTCAGGGCACAAAGACGAAGCAGGGGTGCCTGTGCCCTGGACAAGTTATGCCTCCTAGGAGGGGGACACATACACAGACCCATGAAACATGTGGTGTAACAGGGGGCGCCCGAGGCAGTGTAACTGACCCATCGGGACCTTGCTTAGAATGAGTCCCCTGGTTAGTGCGTCGACATCAAAGTCCTCAGCCCTTCGCTGGGGCTGATGGATGGTGCATTTTATACCTCAAAATGGACTCCTCTTGAGCTGTATTTGAAACCCAGGTGGCTTGTCCTTCACTGTGCTGTTGAGTCCACGGTCATGGGGCCCCTGGACCAGGGTCTCCAGCTCCTGCTACTCAGACACAACAAGTATTATTTTTCAAGAAGTGGCTGTGCCCCTCCCACTGAATCTTGAGCCCAAGGTGACTTCAAGTCCCTCAGGGAAGGACACCTTCCAGTGGTCATGAACTCTGAGGTCCCCACACCAAGATGTCTCTGGATGGAGGAGGTGCGTCCAGGCAAGGAGCTGCGAGGTAAAGTCAGCTGATCTCGAGCCCCCTGTATCCATAGGACTTCAGAGCCCTGGCTGTTAACCTCTGAGCACTCCAGACCAGACCAGAACCTCCAAGACTTCAAACCTCCCGTGGGTGTGGGGTGGAGGTGGGAGGGATGGAGGGGAGGATCCACCTACAAGGAGCAAGGGAAGCACCACCTCAGCCCCATGTGCGCCCTGGAACAAGCCGAGATGAGAAGGAAGATGCAGAGCAGAGTCAGAGCCTCACAGGGAGGCCACACCCCATCTTCTTGCAGGTTTCTACAAGAAACTCAAGTTTGTCTGTGGCTAGTTTTCGCCAGGCTCTCCTGGAAACCTGAGAACAGGAGCCCAGGCGTCGTCCTCAGGGACCACTTCTGTGGACGGCATGGCAGGTGAGCATCTAGTGAAGACCTGGGCTGTGAGCCCTGCCCGTCAGGGCTGCCTCTGCCTCCGCCAGCACCTGCCAGGCTGGGAAGCACTTGCTTCATTTTAAAGAAGATACAAGAAAGCAAGTACCGCTGCTGAAAAATCTTTGCGACAAAAACCCTCCCTTCAGTTACTCAAATTTCTAAATGAATTCCCCTCTACATTCCCACCAGAAAAGTTCCTTCTGCTGTTATTTGCCCCCAGGCCCATGTTGGCCCCACAAGAAAACTGCCTTTGTTAAGTAACAGAAGCTTTCTCAGTTTGGGTTAATCAGGGGCATGGATGATGCCTGTGTAACTCCCATCGCCCGGAACGAGCACAGTGGGCGGATACAATCAGATCCAAAGCAAAGAAAGGTGATGTTGTACGTAGCCCGTGGAGGCCTGGCCCACAGTCAGGGTGCAGTGACCATCAGGGGTTTCAAGAGACTGTAAGTGGCATGGAAAGCCCCCCTCACAGGAAGCCTTGCAGCCCCCCCCAGGGAACCCCAGATTGGGAACCACGGGGCTAAGCCAGTTGGGACTGGGTGCCATTCTTTGACAATCCCTGTAGCCACTCCCATTCCCCCATCAAGGAAGTCCTCTTGCCCCAGGGTATTCCAGGAAAGCTCAGTGGCTGTGGGGTCGCCCTGACTCTGCCATTTACCAGCTGTGTGATCCTGGGTAGATGGCTTTCCCTCTCTGAACCTCTGGGTCCCGTCGGTTCCTTCCTGGGTGGGAAGTGCTCCGTAAGGGCTGGGTGTCTTTTTGTTGCCACTCCCTCTTGTTCAGTTCTTCTGACTTCCCACCCCGTCGTGTGGTGATCAGCTCACTGGATTTCCATGATGAACGAGGGATGCTGGGGTGTGCAGGGTGCACGTGAAGATGGGTCTCGGGAAATTCAGCTTCCGAGAAGCTGTCTGTGATGGGAGCCTGACAGGGGAGTGAGGAAGGCAGGCATTGTAGCCTGTTAGCGGGCAGGCTGAGGGCACCTGCAGACAGAAGTTCTGGAGTGCATCTGAACACTCCTCATCTTTAATGTGCCTGGAATCCCCTAGGGATTCTGCTCCAGTGCAGATTCTGAGGCAGCAGGCCGGGGCCGGGCTCCCACGTGAGCAGGTGCTGGGTGGCCAGAGCTCCACTCTGAGTGACCAGGTGCCCCCACTGGGGCCTCAGACCACTTGGTGTCCAGGAGCAATGGCTCCAGAAAGGCCTAAGAGCCCCAGAATATCCCACAGGGAAAGATGAAGCAACATGAGGGTAAAATTATGTTTTCAACAGAAGAAAAGGCCTCTGCCTCCTAGCGTGTAGAAAGATCTCTGTTCCCACCCCCACGCAGCCCCAGGGGCCTGAAAGAATGCGGTTTTCTAAGCACAGCCTTCCTTCGCTGAAGGGGGTGGATTCGCTCTTAAAAAGTTGCCTGTAAAATGATTTTTTCTGTATCAAACGCTGTTTTCCAGTGGTCGTGTTGCGTTCCCACCGAGAAGTACCCTGCTCTGAGGCACTGTCACTGAGGACGTGGCAAACGCGAGGGGAGGAGAGGGCAGGGGCACAGCACGGTCTGCCTGTCGGTGGGCTCCGGAGCTGGTGAGGGCTGGCGCTTCAGGGTTTGGGAACCAAAATCTGAATCCCAAATGGCCCCCAAATGCACTGAGGTCCACAGCCAGACACTGGCCCGGAGTCCTCACTGATACCACTGAGGCTAGTGGGACCAGAGGGGGCCCAGGGCCAACCAGCCTGTCAGCTGGGAGAGGAGCTCAGAGGCACCGGCTGCTGGGGCGGGCCGGACACCTTGTCTTTGTGTGCAGCGCGGTAGGCCACCCCCGAGTATCAGGCTGGCAGTGCTTCTCTTTATGTTAGACACAATTGTCTAACGTGCCGTAGGAGCCTGCTGCCATGACAGTTTGGCTGTGTTTCCCAAAGAAGCTCTGAAGCTATGATGCCAGAGAGCCACAAAGACTCCTAAGAAACAGCTTCCTTGCCCAGAGGGGTCTGCTTGACAATGCCAAGGTGCACTGGGGATCTTGAATAAGATACTAAACTCCACAGTCTGCACATACTCAACGGACTGGTTTTCTAGAGCATAGCCTGGGATCAGTATTCTAAGAAACACACTTTAGGAACCCAGTCAATGAAAGACCCTCCTAACTAAAAGTCCTGTTTCTGTAGTAGTCACCTACTGCTGTGTAACAAATCACCCCAAACTTAGGGGCTTATAACAATAGGCATTAATTATCTCAAGTTTCTGTGAGTCAGGAATTCAGAAATGGCATAACCAGCTGGTCCTGGCTCAGGGTCTCTTTGGAAGTTGCAATTGTGGTGTCAGCTGGGACTGAAGTCACCTGACAGCTTGACTGGGGCTGGAGGATCTGCTTACAAGATGGTGCACTTACTGGCTAGCAAGGCTATGCTGGCCGTTGGCGGGAGGCCTCGGTCCGTTGCCACACAGACTTCTCCATAGAGCTGCTTGAATTTCTTCACAATATGGCAGCTGGCTTCCCCCAGAAAACTGGAGCCACAGTGCCTTTTATGACCTGGTCTCAGAATGCACGTGTGGTCATTTCCACAGTGTCTTATTGGCCCTGTTCATTGTGGGAGGGGCCTAAGGAGGTAGGTGTGGAGAGCATCTTGCCGGCCAGCTACTGTGGTAACCATCTTCAGCACAAGGACAGATAACTTGCCTCATTCTCATTGCTGGTTTTTTACCATTTGGTGCCAGTTAGTAACTCTGAGAAGTGACTTTGCTAACCTGTGATGTGAAGGAGGAAGACCAGGGATTTATCAGCCAGGCCAACCCCATGAACAACAGGCCCATTTGTTCAGCCCTCCCCCATGCCTGGGGCCTCAGTGGCATCTTGGCGCTGGGCATCCCTTGTCTCCAAGCAGCAGGCTCTACCATATTTCCAAGTTAGGCCATTCGTTTTCATGAAACGTATAAAATGAGATTTTTTGGGTGATGATGCTACAGCGACCCAGGCAGCTTTGCCTCCTGGAAGTGCAGAGACAAAATCTTGTGACCCATGAGAGCCCACGTGGAGAAGCCTGGAATGGGGAATAAAGTCAGGATGGATAAATGCTGAAGATCAACACATAATGAATAGATGAGATAAAATATTTACTTTGTGTACATTCATAGTACGAGGAGTCAGGGTGAGCCAGGAAGTCTTTGGTTTAGCCAGAGCCTCGTGGTTGAAGGGGTCACATCTCCGAGCCGGGAGGCAGTGAGGCACCTGCACGCCAAGCTTGCCATGTGACCCAGACAAGTGACTTTGTGGTCCTCAGTTTCCTGTCTGTCAAATGGGGTGATACTGGCCAACGCCTCCAGTTGTGATGAGGATTCAGAATGTTCTGGAATGTTCTATCATGGCAAAGCAGATGGCAGATCACCATGGTGGTGGCATCCCAGGTTCAAAGAAGCCTTGTAGAAGCGTCATTGCCTGGAATCTTGCTCCCTGACCAAGAGTAGACCCCGAACTAGAAAACAGACTTTAGCTGCTGCTCACGTCTCCTGCAGGGTGACCCCAGGGCGCTGGAAGGAACTCAGCTCCTCTCCTGCTGGGGGCATGTGCGGGCACGGAGCCGGCCCAGTCCGCTCCTGTCCTGTCCCAGCACGATTTCAACCGAGGGAGCGTCCTGGGCGTGTTTCCCCTCGGAAGTCTCAACCCGTTGAGCAGGATTTGGGGAGCTCTGGCTCAATGGGCTGTTCCAACAAACAGACCAGGCCTGGAGACTCTCAGAAAACAGAACGCAGCTGCTAGTTCCTGATCCTGCAGCCCAGGCCTGTGCTGATAGAGGGTCTTTGGGTCAGGCTGGCCCGGGAGCACTTGGCTCCATCCCTCAGGGCTGTGTGACTCTGAACAAGTGCCTCCACCTCCCTGGGCCTCAGTTTCCCCATCCCTAAAACCTCGGCTGGGCCTCAGTCCATTCTGAGGAGTGTGGGGTTGGCCAGGAGGACACAGAGCCCACGTGGGTGTGCACAGGGCGGGTCTCAGACCACCCCTTAACTCTCCAATCAGGGCAGCTCCGTTTTCATCTCTTTGGTATGTTGCTGTTCTAAGTCACACTGCATTTTTAAAAAGACGAAGAAAAGGAAAAAAGAAGAGCAAACAGTCTACAGTGAAAACAATGCAGTCGAGAAGTTTCCCATTAACTTACTTTGTCCCTGGCTCATCCCTTCAGGCTCCGAGCAGAGGAACAGACACCCTCCACCAACTGGGTTTAGTGACTGCCCATTTCCAAATGGTTCCTGGTTTCCTGGGTTTGAATCTCTGTTTCATTCAGCCTCAGTGAGATCCCATGAAAAGTGGAGAAAGGAAGGGGCTCTGGTGGGGGTGGTCCAGAGAGATCTTGGTGTCTTCTCTGTGGGTGCCAAGGTCATGGGCAGGCTGGGTGTGCCGGCCTCCTCTCTGGACACGTGCTGTGGGCATCTTGGATGCATGGCCTTTGGGCACCCCCTGTGCCCAAGCATCCTCACGGCCCAGCTGCCACACCTGCCCCTAATGGAAGCCTGGGCCAGCCGTTGCTGCCTCTAGATCTCAGTTTCTTCATCTGAAATGAGAAGAGCGTGGGCCTGAATGGTCTTTCAGCCCCTCCCAACGTCAACACGCTAATTACTGCATTTATGGAGTCCCAGCTGTGTGCAGAGTGATGTCTGGGATGAGGGAGGGGTGGATCCCATCCCTGGAGGAGGAGCCACCTGAACCTGCTGCCTCTGGCTGGCCTGGGGATGGCAGGGCTCAGAGTGACCCCTGGACCCCAGGAGAAACAGATGGCAGGCCCAGCTGCCAGTCTGCTGTTAGAAACGTCTCCTGTTGGTGGCACTTTGGTGACTTTCAGGTGTTTTGGTCCTCAAGAGTATTTGGTTTGTACCTGAAACCATGCTAGCGCCCTTTCTCCATTAAGGTTCAGTTTTTCACTTGAGGGAATCTTAGTGCCTGGAGCTGAACTTGACCATGTGATTCCCCAGGGAAAACCCTCCCGCGGCCCCTCACTGCCCTCAGAAGACAGTCCAAGCTCTAGAGTGGCCCCAAGGCCTTTTGAGCCCTGTCGCAGGCCAAGCTCTCCTACCTGGGGGCCCTCCACCTCTCACCCTCTCTCCTCCAGACACACAGATTGGACTGTGCCAGCCTCTCTCCCCTCTCTAGAGCCTCAAATCCTCTGCCTGACGCACACTCCATCTCCTCCTCTTGTTGCTTGCTAAAAGCCACTTCCTCCAGGAAGCCTCCCTGCCTAATTGAGTGACTTTAGTTCATGCTCAGGCTCACCCTGTACCCCCACTTAGTAGCACTCATCCTTGTAATCTGTACCCCACCCCCCACCTCTAAAATGTGGGTTCCTTGAGCACCCCCCTGGTGGATTTTCATGGTGCAGTGCCCAGCTCCCAGGGGGAGCTCTGGAAACGTCTGCAGAGTGAATCCTTGACCAGGACTGTAGCAGCCCGACATGCAGCCCGCTGACCCAGGTTGCTAACCCGGGTCAGCCATGGCTGCCGGCAGTACACCTGACCGGTCACACGGAGTCTGGGAACCCTGGCGGCCGCAGCCCAGCCCCATCCTCAGGGCTGAAGCCTCTGCCGGGAAGGAAGGAAGGGGTTAAGTGTTTCTGGCGGCCTCGTGCTGTGTCTGCGGCAGTTCCCCCTTCCGGGGCTGCAGCAACCGAGGTTGGCGAGGAATGTTTGCAATGCAGAGCTGGGAGGGAGGGCGGCCGGTGGAAGCGGGGGCCTGTGGAGGCCGGCCGGGCCAGGCTCCCCAGTTGAGCAATCACCCGGGCCCAGCCGGTTCCTGTAACTCCTGCCCCTCCCACCTTTTCCCGCCCTGCCGGCTTCCTCCACCCGCCGCCGCCTGCCGGGCAGTGGGGGCGGCCTGCACTCTGGGGCCTGCAGTGGGAGGTGGTGGGGCCGAGGCCCTGAGAGCCTGGAGGCCAGCGGTTGCAAGGGAGGGGCTTCCATGGAGAGACCCAGAAGGAGTACAGTCATCTCAGCCCCCTTGGCCCAGAGAGGGGAGGGCTTTTGCCCAAGGTCACACAGGGTGGCACCACCAAACTGGGCCACGCCCTGGATTCAGACTTTTTTGTTACCATGGCAGCAGGCTACAACTCAACACAGCATGGAGGTGACTTTGTCACTCAGATGGGACACTCAGTCACAGAGACCCTTTCCCAACTGAAGGCAAAGACCCCTGGGCATTGGCCTGACTCCTCACTCAGGGCTAGGGTCTCTCTCAGAGAGGATGGTGGCTCTCACTGGGCTGGATGCACCCCCCGCATCACTTCCCCAGCACTGTCCACTGCCTGGCCTCTCCTGGGGACACTGGTCACCTCCACTCCTCCCCTCTAGAAATGTGAAGGAACTGGATGAAGACCAAACTTGAGTTGCTTCTCAAAAGCCCCTGCTCCTTCCTTCTTCCAGTTTCCTTCAAGGAAGAACCTTCTTGAGTTCAGAATATCATGTTGAGCCCAGGCACAAAACTGATTTCTTTCTGCATAAGCCCATGCCTTCTGTGGGGGAAAGCAGCCTTCCCTGACACTGCAGAGTGACCTCCTTCTGCACGTGGTACTTACAAATGACCTGGGGAAAGTGGCCTCTGCAGTTATTCAGACCCAGCTGGAATCCTGGCTCCACCACCTTCAATCTTTGTGGCCTTCACCTCTCTGTGGGCCTCAGTTTCCTCATCTGTAAAGGGGAATTCAAAGAGGGTGGGTGGAGTGGCTGCGCCAGGCTGGTTCTGCGGAGGCTCTGAGCCACTTGCCTTTCCTGGTCCCATAGGCAGTTGGGCTGTTTGGGGCTTGCTCAAGGTTGTCCCTCACTGGGGCCCTGGCTTTGCCTAAGCTGCCAGGGGATGATGGTCTCAGAGCCCTCAGAGGTGCCACCTTGGCCACATCTGGCTGGCATCAGCAGTGGCGCTCCAGGGACCCCACATCTTCAGAGGGTGGGGCTGGTCATCCTTGTGAGCTAGAAGTTCCTGTGAGAATCTAACACCCCATTGACAGGCTCGCAGGCTTGCAGGCTCACAGGCTCGCAGGAGTAGTGGCTGGCCAAACCATCCAGACATGGCGAGGGATTTTAACTGGAAAAACTACACCAGTAACACCAAGGGCCCTCCTACACTCTGTTCTGCAGCTAAGTCCTTACTGCAGTGACTGACCTACTTTATTCCAACAACCCACCTAAAACCCACCCATTTTTTTCAGGAAACAGAGAGGTTGATGTACTTGTTCAAGGTCACACAGCTTGTAAGGAGTGGAGCCTGACTTTGAACTCAGGCCACTTGCCTCTAGAACCTGGGCTCTTTGTGGATCTCTTTGGCACCTGGCTTGGGATCCAGGCTCTGTATAGAGGGGCTGGGCCACCTTGGGTCATTCGATTAAGCCCCAGAGTCAAAAGTGAGGGAAAATTCTCCAGCACCCACTGGGGGTGTGCTAAGTTATCACTACCACTGGCTGATCGGAGCTCAGAGGGGCCAAGCGTCTTACTCCTGGGCACACAGCCTGCTGAGCCAGGACCCACGCCCAGGATGATTGATGATGACTTCGCGTCCCCTGGCTCCCTGTTCGTGGCTTCACCGAAGCCGTGGCCGGGAAGAACCCCTACAGCCGGCGAGCTCCGTGGACAGATGGACAGATGGACAGATGCTGGCTGCCCCCTTCCCAGGGCCGGCGGGCTACAAGGCTTCGCCACCTCCTCCCGAGCAGGTTTCCTTTAAGAAACCAGAAGATTGATTTCCTGGCAGGCTCGCCGAGGAGCCCGTCCAAATGGTTTGCATGTCTGCATTTTTTACTGCTCCGTTTAATATGTATGCAAATGTCGGCCGGCTGCGCCTCCGCGGCTGCACAGTCACACGCGGCGCCCCATTAAAGCGCCGTCCGGGCGCGCGCATCATTCGAGGCGACGGGCTCGGCGGGCCTGATAGATGGGGTGCGGGGACGGAGACAAATGACGGGCTTTTGTAATTTCTTTCTCCTTTTTTCGGGGGGCGGGGGGGAGTGCGGCTCAAGCCTGGAAACAGCAGAGGAGATTTAAATATATGCAAAATTGTTTGGGGAGGGGTGAGTGTAGAAACCTGAACCGGGAGGAGGGAATTCACTGTTTTCCTCCGTGGGAGTCGGGCTGAAGGGGGGAGCCGAGCCCCCACAGTCACCTTCTGGCGGAGAGAACGGCTTTGCTCCTGATAAGCAGGCGCGGTCCTATGGGAAGCGCTGCTTCAGCCGCAGAGAAAAGGAAAATGCCGGTTATTTTCAGCCCGGTTCACCCGAGAGGCCACTGCCGCGCGGGTTTCCCATCCCACCCCCACGCTGTCTTTCCTTGGGCTTCCAGGGCTTATAACTTTATATGATGGATGTCATATAACTGTCACGCTAGCCCTATGAGGTAGATCACACCCATTGTACAGATGGGGAAACTGAGGCCCACAGGAGCAAAGTCCCTTGGGGAGGGCTGCAGTGAGAGGGGGTGGTTAGGACTCCCAAAGCCGTGTCTTGACCCCCAAGGCCCTCGGCCATCTCTTGCTCTGTGAAGTTTGCTCCCAGCCATGGGGGTGGGGCCTGTGTGGAATCTGCCCAGGTTAACCCCCCCTCCCCACCCCAAGTAACCCCTGCTTTCCAACCCTACTGTCCCCACCCTCCAGAGCCCTCAGCATCCTACCTGCCCTCACCTGCCTGGTAACTCAAGCCCACAGCCCACGGAGCCTGAGGACTGAGCCCCAGATTTTCAAAATATTGTTTAAGCCTAACATTTGAGGTATGAGTTTCAAAGGAATCTTTCCTTATTTCTCAGGATTTTAGGCGACATGGCAGCTGGGGGGCAGCCTGGAGAATCATATGAAGATGCAAACATTTCACAGAGGAGGCTCCAGCCTAAAGAGATGGCCATTCTGGAGCAGACAGCTCAGACCAGCTGGGAGAAGGATTTGTGTGTGTGTGTGTGTGTGTTATGTGGCCATGTATGCAGCGTGGCAGTGTGTTGGTCCGTGTGTGTGTGTGTGTGTGTCATTATGTTTATCTGTTTGCCAGTGTGTGTCAGTGTGAGGGTAGGATTGTGAGTGTGTCCGGTTACACATGTGTGTGTCAGTGTGCGTGTGTGTGTGTTGACGTGACAGGCAGCTGAGAATTCTTGTCCTCAGGCTGGTGAGCAGCTGGAGTGTGAATTTCCCTGAGGGTTTCCATCTCCCTGCGGCTTAGACCTCTTGCCTCCCCCATCCCCACCCCAAATCTGCTCCCCTTTCCACCTGAAGCCTCTGCTGTCTCCCCTGCAGACTGGGGAGTAGGACACCCCACAGACGGCTGTGAGGATCCCCAAAGTCTCTGCATAGATGAGGAGGCCTTTGATTATTGGGGATGGGGTGTGGCCTGTTGTCTGATGGGTGAGCCTGGGAATTCTGGGCAGGAGACCAGGGACACACACAGCCCTCTGGAGAAGCTCTCTTCCGGTGTGTATGTACGTGTGTATGTGTGTGAGTGTGACTTCCCCATCCCTCCTCCCTCTCCCACCCCCTCCCCTACTTCCCTCTTCTCCCCCACTCCACCTCGCCTATGTTTCGGGAGCGTCCACCCTTCTTCCAGACCTCCTCAGCATGCCACCTCCCTTGAGCTAGCCCCATCCACAATCACAGCACCAATGGTGCTAATGGTGATTGTTACCTGTAGCCTGTTTGCATCGCCTTGTAAAGGCAGTTCTTTCATTGAGAACCATTTTGAATGGACATCAACGCTGCCTTTCTCTGAATACCTCTTCCCCTGGGGGCCCTCGGAAGCATCCTATAGAGCCCCCCATGGGTCTTAAGTCCAGAGAACCAAGGGCAGTGAACCTGGGGAGAGGGTGAACCCTGGGCTTCACTAGGGCCTCCCCCAAACCAGGCTGAGCACCCAGCAGTCGCTGGACTGTGGAAATAGACAAGGGAGAGGATGGAGGAACCAATGAATGCATGGGCTTAGGCAACACATCTCGCTGGGCCCCCTGCCCCGTGGTCCCCCTGGGGTCCGCACCCTCACTGCCCAGCTGGTTGAGGGGCTGCTGTGTGCTGATCAGCTGAGCCAGGCCCTAACCCCGGGCAAGGGGCCACCTTGGCTCTCGCTGATCTTGCTGATGGAGCTGAAAACGCGTCTGCACCTCCCTCTGCAACCCGCCATTACTCATGGTTGGCATTTATCCCCAAGCAAGGGGTGACCCTCAGAGCAGCCCGCAGCCTCCCGCGTGTTCTGAGGAAGGGGTGGCCGGAGGCTGGGCCGCGAGCAGGCACAGCAGGAATGGTGAGCAGCTGCTCTGAGTGCAGTGACCATATTTTTCAGAGCTGAAAAATTAGGACACGGGATGGAGCTGAGGGTTTTCTCAGATTTGTTCACTTACTAAGTGGAAAAATCTTACAAAGCTATGAGTGTTGAAGCTTATTTAGTTAGGTAGGGAATGGACTGTCTTTGTGGAAAAGAATCTGAGGTTCCCAAATCAGGAAGCTTCTGAATGTTAATTCAATATGACTGAAATTTGGGGGGCCCCTGGGTCAACCCTGTCCTTGGTGTTTGCACCTCACAGGGAGCAAAACAGGCATGAGCCTGGTCTCACAAGCTCATGTGGGGAGGCTGATAATCCTCAAATAATTTCACATTTCAGTACTGTGAGCACTGGGAGAAATGCTGGGGTGGGGGTGGGGGCGGTTACAGGGCTGTGAGGGCCATGTGGACAGGGGGTGGGGATGTCCAGGAAGACTTCTCTAGAGCAATGTTTGAAGTGAGACAGAGCCTTTTAGGAGTTAACTGTCACAGGGATGAGAGTGGAGTGGAGGGAGGGCAGGAGGAAGAGCATATGCAAAGGGCCAGTGGCAGAAAGGAGTGCTGGATGTTTGAGGGACAGAAGGCAGCCCAGGTGATGCAGTGCGATGAATGAGGGGAAGAGGAGGTTGGCAATGTCGGCAGGGGCCAGTCCAGGCAGTGCCCACCAGGCCATAAGAGTGTGATGGACTTTCTCCTGCAGGCAATGGGGAGCCATGGACTGTTTGGTATAGGTAAGACCTGATCATACGTCTGCATGTTGATGAGGATGAGGATGAGGATGATGATAATATTGGCAATAAAGGAAGTCTTTAATGAGTGTTACTATGTGCCAAGCACCCTTTCAGCCATTCTGCAGATGAGAACACTGAGGGCGGGGAAGGGAAGTGACTTATCTGAGGTCACACAGCTGGCAAGTGGCAGAGATGGAACGCAGACTGAATCTGTCTGGCTCTAAAGTCACTGTTCTTGTCCCCCACACAAAGCTGCCCTAGTCTGGACCTGGAAAGCCAAGGGACGTGCAGATGACTGCCTCCACCCCCCACATACCACCGCCTCCCTGTGGTGCTGCCTCCTCTCTGCTCTGTGTCCCCGGCGTGGGTGGGGACTCTAGGTCACAGGGTCAACCAGGGCTGGAAAGACCCAGCTCAGTTCCTGCTCAGGCCCAGTAGGGGAAGTAGGGGTTGCAACATCGGAGGCTGAGGTTCTGGAGAAGTTGGGACCCCAGCTGGGGTGGGGCCCCTGCCCCAGCCTGTTCACTGGGGTATGGGTCACACTGTGGCCCTAGGAGCACAGCCCCACTTACCTCTTCGGGATTTGAGGACTTTGAGATGTGGCCACAGTAGCCCCAGGAGTGGAGCGACCCTCCAGGCCCCCCTGCTTCCTCCTGTGGAAGCAGGTCGAGGTGACTGCACCACTATAAAATCACCAGTGGCATTTAAAAGAATCCTTATTCCCCCAGTGACCATCAGGGAAATGCAAACCCAAACCACAGTGAGGTACCACCTAACACCTGTTAGGATGGCTCCTCTTAAAACCCAGAAAATAACAAGTGTTAATGACGATGTAGAGAAATTGAAAGCTTAAGCACCGCTGGTAGGAATGAAAACTGGTACAGCCACTGTGGGAAACAGGATGGCGGTTCCTCAAAAGATTAAAAATAGAATTACCATATGATCCAGCAATTCCACTCTTGGGTGTAGACCCAAAAGAATTGAAAGCAGGGTCTCCAACAGATATATGTACACCTGTGTTCATCGCAGCATTATTCACCATAGCCCAAAGGTGGAAACAACCAAAGTGACCGTCAACAGATGAATGGATAAACCAAGGGTGGTACCTACACATAACGGAATATCACTCAGCCTTAAAAAGGAAGGAAATTCTGACACCTGCTACATCATGCATAAAGCTGGAGGACATTATGCTAAATGAAATAAGCCAGTCACAAAAGGACAAATATCGTATGATTTCACTTATACTAGGTATCTAGAATGGGTAAATTCATGGAGAATGGTTGGTGCCGAGGAGTTAGTGTTTAATGGGTACGTAGTTTCGCAAGATAAAAAGAGTTCTGGAGATGGATGTGATGATGGTTGCACAAAAATATGTTGGACTTAATGCCACTGAACTGGACACTTTAAAATGGTTAAAATGGTAAATTAAAAAAAATCCTATTCTAAGCTCTTTTAAGTTATCAACAGTAGGCTTTAAGTTCTGTTAATAAGAAATAAATTAAAATATCAGATGGCAGTTGTCATTAGAGTAATTAAGAATCACAGATGGCAAGTGACTTCACCTTCTTGAAGGTCAGTTTCCTCCTGGGGAAATGGGGATAATGATAGTGCCTCCCTCCCGGGGCCGCAGTGAGGATTCCATGAAGCCCGCAAGGTGGCCAGCCCAGCAGCCGATGTCCAGCAAACACTCCTCACCAGCAATCCTTAGTACCGGCAGATATTCCTCAGGCCTTTGGGGTTTGGGAACATGAGCAGCACAGGCCCAAGTCAGAGGAGAAAAGACCCCTTGCCCCACCACACACATGGGGAACTGGAACCCTGGAGGAAATTCAAGGAATCTTTCCAAGGTCTCTGGCATCCCTTGAACTGAGAAATGATTTCCCAAATCTGTATCGGTTAGCAAGGCTAGGTTGTGCTGCAGTAACAAGTGTGCCCCACACTGAAGTGTCTCAACACAACAGAAGTTTGTTTTGTACAAAAGTCTGTCCTTCATCCAGATGATTCTCCAGGGCAACTACCCTCCCTGTGAAAGCTCAGGGATCCAGGCTGCCTGCACCTCATGGCACTTCCATCTCTGGGTCACCGAGGAGGGAAAAGGGCATCCCATCACTTCCTCCCACACCCCAGTGGCCAGCAGTGGTCACGTGGCTTCAACCCATGGCAAGGGTGATGGTTTCTGAGGAGAGAAGAACTGAGGTTAGGTGAGCACCAGAAGTTTCTACTCAGCATCCTAGTGGGAGGAAGGCCAGCGGATGGCTTTCCCAGGGAGTACATACTCACAATGAACTGAATCAAAGAGAAAAGGGCTTAAGGCTAGAATTATTCCCTCTCCTACCCAAGGCCCCAGCTCCCTTCCCGGGGCAGCCACACCTACCAGGGCTATTCTGTGGGTTGACAAGTTGCCCCTGTGTACCAGGTGCCCCCTTCAAATACCAACGAAGGCTTATCGCTCTTTTTTGCTCCTTGAAGAGCAGGCAGGTGTTTGTCACAGCCTCTGGCTCTTCCATTGGGCAGTGCCTTCGCGTTATGTAATCAGTCCCCCCGGATGGATGTCTAGGCACCTTCCAAAGTTCTGCTGTTATAAACAGTGATGCAGTGAATTTCCTATAAATTTTCCCTTGTCACCTGTGTGTTTCTAAGTTCCAAATTCCTAAAAATGGAATCGCTTGGTCAAAGGGCAGGAGGATGGAACAATCTGACAGCTCTCTGGTGGCAGGTGCTGCCTCCAGTGTCAGGAGGGGCTTTTAAGAATAGTTGCTGATGGAGCCCAGTGAGTTTTCCATCCCAGGGGGTTTCCAAAGGGGACACTGAGCAGGAGAAGCAGGAAGAGGGGATGCCCTTCCCATCTTGACTCTTTGATGCCAGTGCTAATAGTGGTGCTCTGCCTAGCCCACCTTATGCAGAGAAAACACTGAGTTCTAGACAGGTGAGTCACTTGCCCACAGGTGCCCAGTGAGCAGCCTTTGAGCCACGGTCCCAGACTGGGCTGAGTCCTCCTAGGTTCCAAGATCCCAGCTCCCTGCGGGAGACCTCACGGATCCTTTCTTTACTGGCTCCTCTCAAAGGCACTCATGTTCCCCCAAGAGCTTTCTTTCGGCAAGTTTCTGAAACTCATCTTCGCTTTCTCAGGACTCTTCAGGTCTAATTCTTGGACTCCTCTGTTGGCTGAAAAATCAGCCTCTTACTTTTTCCCTTTGTTGTTTTCATATCTGCTCCATCTCTTTGGATGAGCATCTTGGTGTTTGCAGAGTTTAGTCTTGTTGATTTAAAAATTTTCTTTCTTTTTTGTGGGAGTAACATCACTGTTGTTTCTGGAAAAAACCAAAACACCCTTCTTGTAAAATAAATAAACAAATTCAAGCACCACTGAAAACTACAAGCAAGAAGGTAAAAATTATCAACACTCCTCACCCGGAGGATGACTAACCATGGTTAATGTCTGTGTGGAAGATCTTCCTCTTCCGCAGATTCTAGACATTTCTAACCACCCCCTCTAAGGATAATGATCATGAAAATCTCTACCTTTCCCGCTAAAGGTGGGGAGTATGAGCCCCCGGAGTGGGGCTGAAAGTCGCTGTTAGTTCCTTCCCCTCTCAGTTCCCCCATCCTTTACCCCCAGCCTTGCCCGGGCCTCCCCTACCCGCTCTGATTCCAGATTGGAAGCCGCTGTTCCGGCTCAGGGAGCAGATTCTGCAGGATTTGGTACCAACTAAGCAGGTGCTGATAACCGCCCCTCCTCCAAAGTGCATTCCATTCGCTCCACACCCAGGAGCAGGGGTTTCACTCCCTCACCTCCCAGACCCCAAGAGCCTGAGACCCGGCCCAGTTTGCCCTGTTGTGCTGGTTAAAAGGCAAGTTGGTCTCTCCGCTTTGTTGTCCCGTCTCCACCCCCACCCACCATCTGCAATGCAAGCACAGAGCAGGCCCCAGCCTGGGCCCTGGGGGATCCCACCTGTCTCTCTAGCGGGGTGGAGGGGTGGGCCAATCCCAGGCTGTTTCCATCAGACCTCCCACCTGGGAGGACCTCCATCTCCAAGGAAAGGGGCCACGGCTCAGGACTAATCAGGGCCTGGCAAGATGAGGGGCAGCGTGGTGGTGGTGGCCCCAGAGGCCAGTCCAATTCGGATGTGAGGGAAAGGGGGCTCTAAGGAAAATGGACTGGAGGAAGCCTAGCAGCCCTGCTTTGGGACCTCATGGACACACAAGGGCTCTGGTACTTTAGGGACAATTCTATTGGGGAGTGGCAAACACGGCTGTCACTCATAGCGGGGGCAGAGGGGCCCTGGCTGAGGGGTGGGTGCGTGGAGAGCAAGGCAGTGCCCAGAGCAGGGGCCACGGCTGTTTCCATCGGCAGCTCCTCATACCTGTTGATGAGCATCCGTGAGTCCTTTTGGTGCCCAAAGAAACCCCCGGGGATGGCTTGACACTGACTGTGAGCAGGATGGAGGTAAGGGCCAACTACATGCACAGGGTGATCACGCTGCTTCTTCTGGGGAGGGCGGTCAGAGTCAGAAGCATGGGTTTTGGATTCAGATGAATCCGAGAGTGTCCGAATTGAGTCTTGCACTGGCTGTGTGACCTTGGGCAAATGACTTACGGTCTCTGAGCCCGTTTCCTCATCTACACTGTGGGAAAATGACGGCACCCACTCAGTGGGCCTGTTGAAGTGACTGAATGCAGTGATCTTGTAGAGGATTCTGGTCCTCAGAGAGGCCCCCTTATGTTGTAGTTTTGTTTCTGTCTGCTCATCCTTGGAGGAGTGGCTGGGGGAGAGCCGAGTTACCTAAAGTGGGGTGGGGGAACCTCGGGAAGCCTCAGTTCTCGGTCCCAAATGGCTCTTAATTATTTACAACAGTGGGTTTCAAACCGGTTTTTTCCACACACCCTCCCATCTCAATCTTGTGTCTTAGTCCTTCTCAAAATAAATCTTCCCCAAGTGTCCCATACTGAACAGAGCCAAGATTACCTGCCTGGCCCTCCTTGCCCCTTCCCTCCCCCAAAGCCCTCTAGGGTCTATGAAAGGCTTGAAAGCCACTACTTTAGGCTAGCAAGGACATCGTTGGCCACAGGATACAGCTCAGAGAGATATCCAGAGAGGGTCATTTTCCTGATGCATTTCTCACTGTGCTTATGTAAAAAGACAGAAAGAAAAGAAGTCTTCAAATCAGAGACTGGTGTGTCTGGGGGTACCTGTCAGACCTGAGGTCACTAAGCTGGGGCAAGCTGGGCAACTATGACCCCCAGGGCCACCTTCCCTCTGGGCAGCACTGACCTCACCGCGGATGTCCCTGTGGGCAGGTCAGGGAGCTGGGTGAAGACACCCCTCTGTGTCACCAAGGCCAGAACCTCCATCAACTGCTGTCCAGCTACTTGACCTGGGGCAAGTCCCCACTCCAAGCCTCAGCTTCCTCATCTGTAAAATGGGGCAGTAGTCGTTGGGCCCTAGATGAGAGCGGTGTGGGGGGAATGAAAGGAGATGTGAGGCCCTGAGCAGCGCTCAGCGTTGTAGCAATAATCAGGACTGTAAGCAGGTGGGGGCTGGAAAGAAACTTGGAACTCTCACCCCAGAGGGGAAAGGGACTGGGCTAAGGTCAAACAGCAGGATCAGGAATCAAACTCAGGACCTAACACCCAGACCTCCTTGCCCAGAAGGAGAGGGGACACCTTCCACCGACAGCATCATCGCTTGGAGAAAAAGGATGTAGATCTCTGAAGAATCCTCAAAGGTTTGCTTGTGACTTCCGGGCTGGTCTCAGCGACAGGAGAGGCTCTGATCCACCACCACCCCTGGTTTCTCTGGTGCTGACTGACCACTCCTCGCTGGGAGAGAAGAGGTTCTTTCCTCCTCTCCCGCTGCTGCTTAATGTGGGTGACCTGGAAGCTATGGGTGGGGGTGGGGATGGGGGAGGGGGTTGGGCACAGGTGATATGGAGCAGGGAACAATTGCTGCTTAGCTCTGACATGTGTGCATTGTGTAGCTGTTCACAGGGGAGGACCCTGGACCCTGGTCAAGGGGCGGGAAGCATCACTGGCCCAGTTTGCAGATGAGGAAACTGAGGTACTCTGCTCAAGGCCACAGCCTGAGAGTGGTGTGGCCCCTATGATGGGGGCGGGGGGCGCTGGCTGGGCGTGCTTTTCCCCACTCCTTGCCTGATTTCAGGAACTCAGTGATACCTTGAAGACTTGTTCCCCTGTTCCTCCTTTGTGCCTGATAAGCTGTGGGGATGGGTCAGAGGGGCCTTGATTCTAGACTCCCAAACAGACTCGAGAGCGGGTTTGGTTGTAGAGAATAGAAAGTTAGGCCTTGGCCCCATCCCACAGAGGAGAAAACTGAGGCTCAGCAAGCTGAGGGGCTTGTCCAGGTCCCCAGGAAGCAGTGTGGCCTCTGGCTCCGGCCTGTTGGGACCGCAGCCCCCTCCTGGCCCAGCTCCCACCTTCCCCCCAACTCCAGTGTCCCCAGTCCTCTGGAGGAAGATTTCCGTGGTCCCTGTTGGGGGTGCCAGACTGCCAGCGACGAGTGTTTTTTTAATCCCAGCCCCGCTGACTTAGACGATTATTCTTATTTAAGGTGGAGAAGAAACGCCAGAGCGCGGCAGCCGGCCACCTCCGGGCGGCGGCCCCTCCCCGCCTGCCTCCGGTGCCCGGCTCCAACCCGAGCCGGAAAAGGAGGGGGAGGTGGGAAGCAGAAGTAGGGAAGGGGCGGGGGGGGGGGGGGCGGGAGACCCGAAAGGGGTCAGTGGGAATAGGAAACGCAGTGGGGAGAAGAGGAAGGAGACAAGGAAGGGGCAGGAAGGAGAGGATTAGGGAGGAGAGGGGAGGGGAAGAAGCGGGGGGAGGGAGAGAAGTGAAGGAGGTGGGAGGAAGAGGGTCGGGAAGACGGGGCGGAGGCAGCACAGAAAGGAACACCCACCTTGGCAGCTCCCTAAGCAGTTAGGAGAGAGGGAGATATACAGATGAATAATTTACTACGGAAATGCAAAAAGAATTTAGAAACTCTCAATTTATAAATATTTATTTTCACAAGTTCGCCCCCTCCCGACTCTCTCCCCATGGCTGGCCCTAGACTCTTCTCTTTGGAGGGCCCCCTCCACCTCCCCCCCGTCTCTGGGTTGACTGCCTCTCCCACGATCTCTCGCCCCATCTCTGTATAGGGCTGTGACTGTCTCAGTCTCCATCCGCCTCCCTGCCTCTCTTACGCTGGTGGGGGCGGGGGTCTGTTTTCTCATCTCTGTCTCTGTTTTCTCCACCTTCAGTCTCTCTGGCCTGTGTCTCTCCCTGCCCGTATGCGTCTCTGTCTCTCCCTGTATGTTTCTGCTTCTCTTGTCTTTCCCTCTCGCTGTCTCTGCGTCTCTAGGTGTCTCTCTTCCGTCTCTGTCTCCCTAGTCTCTCGTATCCGAGGACCCCAGCTGCCGCCCGCTTCGGGTGGGGAGCCCTCTGAAGGATCCGAGGGGAGAGGTCGTTTCCCTGACAACTGGCGAGAGATTGGCAGAGCCGTAGGGGCTGCAGAATAGGAAGGCGGCTCCCGGCGGGCGGGGGCGGGAAACTGCGGGAGCCACGCCCCGGACACGCCCCGGACACGCCCCCTACCACGCTGGTGGTTGGGGCACGCCTGGCTTGGAGGCGCTTAGACTGGGCTGTGGGGGCGACTGGGCGATGGAGGCGGGAGGGGGCTCCCTGGAAGGTGGGGAGCCATGGCAGGTAACCAGTCAATCAGTTAATCAATCAGTTAATCGGTGGGGCAATCAGTTCCAGGCACACACAGCAGGAGATTTTAAGAGCTCCTGGTATGGAATGAGACAGCTGAGTTCTATCTAATCCTTCCTGAACTTTGTCCTAACAGTGTGATCCCGAGCTGTAAGCCCCAGCAAACCTGGCCGGTCTCGGTCCCCCATCTGTACAGTGGGGCTACAGCAGCCCTTGCCTGCAGGGCGGACCCTCCATGCTGGTCACCATTGCCCTGTCCATCGTTTAACTCACAGGTGGAAAAGGGAGGCCCTGAGAGAGAAGGTGCCTGGTGGGCACTGAAGGGACCCAGTGGTGACCAGTCATTTAACAAGCCCAACAAAATTGAGTTCCTTGGACATGCGTTTTGTGAGCTGGGACCTGGGCTCACAGGTGATCGATCCCTCCCTTGACAGCATCTGGCTCAATGCCTGACCCAGAACTGGTCCTGGGCTTATGTCGCCTGCTCCCTGTATCTCTCCCTCCTTGCCCTTCTCCTCCTCTCCAGGTGTGGGGAAACTGAGTTCCAGAGAGGCCAGATGGATGGCATGGTTGCCTAGATCCGGGAGTTGGATGCAAGCCCCTCCCCTTAAGCCATTTCTGAGCCTGAGACAAAAAATGTGAGAGAGCTGGGGAGAGGGAAGCACGTCCGTCCGTTAATAATGGAAGGATCCTCAGGGTCACCAGCTGGAAGGGTCTCTTGGCACACACTGCCCACTCCTTGCAATGTAAAACCAGTGTGTCATTTAATATTCGAACTCTTGTTTGTTTGAGCACAACCCTTTTGACAGGCGCCAGCTCCTCCACTGCTCCCTCCTCGAAGCCGGAAGGCTAGACTGGAAGATGGTGAAGGGGCTAGTGGAACGTTCCTCCCAGGAAGGGCTGGAGAGTCACTGGGGAGGTGGCTATTTATAATTTCAGCGGCCCCTTTAAGCCTGGGCTCCAGGCCTGTTGCCAGGCCGGCGCTGTTTGAAGCTCTCAGCTCTAATCCCGCTGCAGCAATCCTCCCAGATCAGGGTCCTGGGGTGGCTCCGAGGCAGGGACAGGCCTGACTTGTGGAGCTCTTCCAGGGCTGGAGACAGCTGCAGGGCTCCCCCTCCCTGTCCCCAGCCCCTATACGGGGCAAACACACCACACAGGGCTCCCCCTCCCTGTCCCCAGCCCCCACAAGGGGCAAACAAACCACACACCCACGCACACCCCTTTCTGTGCAACAAACACACAAAGTCATCCTCACAGTCTCTGGGGGAGAGCATCCCAGGGCTCCCACGTGGACTGACACTGCATGTCCGAGGCCTATGGGTCCCTCGCCCAAGGCCTGGCCTGCCCAAGCTGGCCACTTTCCCTCTGCAGGAGTGATTTCTCTAGAACCCTATGGCCCTCCCCAAAGGTTCTAGACTCTATGCCCCAAACCCCCAGAGCTCCAGGACCCTGCTAGTGGGTTTAGAACCTGGACCCACCTAGGAATTGACAGGAAGAAAGGGCAGAGAGGTTGTAGGAGGGGCTGTCAGATCTTGAAGGAGAGGGGTTGGTCCAGGTGTCCTGAGTGGCCCCTGGCTCTCCATGCTGGAGCTCATCCCTGGTGGAAGGGTTCTTACTCCCCCAGTTTACAGATGGGGAAGATGAAGCTGGGAGCAGTAACACACTTAAGATCCCCAGCGGGGATCCCCAGGCCCTCCCACACTTCTGTAGTTGCATTTGACAACATCCCACCATCTTTTCCCCAGAGCCATTTTGGGGTTTCCCCACGGCCTTCTGGGGTTGGCAGGACAGCTTGCATCTCCTCCTGGTGTGCTGCGGGTGCCCAGTTCAAATTTCCTGGCTGATGGCATCTATGGAGAGAACGGAGAAAAGGGGGGTTGGAGAGGACCCTCCGCCATTCCTGGTCCAAGGCCAGCTCCCACCAAAGCTTCAGGACACCACGCGCCCCCCCCCCCCCCGCAACCATGTCCCTGGGCAGAGGCAGGCCGGGGAGAGAGCAGGAGCCACAAAGCCCTCCCCCATCCTCCAGCCTGGACTGGCAAATTGCTCGAGGACAGTCTCTGAGCCTCTGATCCCATCACCCTCCAGATGTGTGTCCTTGGGCACATGACAGCAGCCCTCTGTTCCCCTCTCTGTAAATTATCCCAAGGATGCTCCTGCCGAGAAAAGCTGGAGGGAGGATTTGATGAGATGCTGCCCTACCCAGCTCAAGGCAGCTCCAGCATCATTTGGGCTGGGGCCTCTACCCCATCAGAGATTCCAGCCAGAGCTGTAGTGGGAGTCAGGGGCCTAGAGCCACAGGAACAAGGTCCAAAATTTCCCAGCAGCCAGATTGGAGGACCACAGCTAAAGTGTGGGACATCCAGGGCACCCTGGGGAGTGGCCCTCTACACCGGTCCCTCCATGCTGCCCACAGGGTCAGTGAGCCCCTCAAACTTCATCCTCCCCACCCTGGGAACCCCTGCACCCAGGATGCACACAGCCATCCCGCTTCCTCTCCTCCTCTCAACTCCCACAGCCCACAGCCACTCTGCCTCCACGGAAACTGCACATCTGCCCAATCTCCCACCCGCCACCCCCCCTCTACTCCTCCTCCATCTCCCACCTGGAACACTTGTACCGGCCTCTTCAAGATGCCCTTCAGGATGGCCCCCACAACCCACACTCCACCAAGCACCCTGCAGGCCTGAAGTGTGACCCCAGCTCACAATGACCCAGTAACTCTTTTGGCCCTTTTGAAGTCTGCTCCTTTCCTTGACTTTGAAGGCTCTGAGGACCTGGGTCCCTGCCCACCCCAGTGGCCTCCTGCTCCCCACACATATCACTGCTCCAGCCAGACCAGCTACTTTGCAGGCCTCTGTGCCCTTGCACATGCTGTTCAGAGGACTGGAGTGCTCTCGTGTGTCATTGGATGGGCTGTTCATTCTTTAGGACTCAGTGGGGACTTCCCCTCTTGCAGGGAGGTGCCCTGACCGCTGTGCTGTGGTCTGTCTACTGGTCCTTCACCCCCACCAGACTCTCCAGGAGAGGGGGTGTGTCCTGTTTGTCTCTAACCCTCCAGCTTGGCTCAAGGGTTGCCTAGGAAGTCAGGTCACTAGTGCTGATGGAAGGATGGTTTGATCCCACCCCATCCCCACACGCTACTCCTTCTGTGGGGCCCATTTGCCTTTCCCTCTGTTCTGTCTGTGGGGTTGCATTGTGCTAAGAGTCACACGACCTGGGTCCCCATCCCCCTTGTGCCTCCTTGTGGCACTGAGCCTCAGTTCTCCCATCTGCAAAATGGGAGCATGACCATCCTAGGGCTGTGGTAAGGATTAAGGGAAGAGTGCTTGTCATGTCCTTGGATGTGATGCTATGTAAATGTGAACTACCATTGTTGTTGCTGTTGTCTTTGTTACTTATTATCCACCCCAGCCTGTTGTAATCACCTCATGGCCTGGGTCTGGGTCTCCAGTCACTGCAGCTCTCTGCTCCAAGCTGCCCACAGCTTGAATCATTTCATCATCACTTAGAACACTCAGTGGCTCCCCATTGCCTCCCCCAGGACATAAAAACTCCAGCTAATTTTCAAAGATCTTCATCATTTGTTTTTCTGGATTTTCTGGTGAGGCCAAAAAAAAGACCTTCCAGGAGGAAGGGACTTCCAGCTTCCCCCACTTCCCCCTGCAGGCCCTTCCCACCCCCGACAGGGAGCTGAGTGACCCTGGGTGAGGTTTTCATTTCCCAGGGCTTCTGACTCCCTCAGCTGCAAAGTGGCGCTAATACCAGTGTCTAGTGATGGTCCCCTCCCAGGGGTGTGGCGGCTGGGGGGACGCTGGGTGCAAAGGGCTTAGCCTGGCATGGGGAACACGCTGAGCACCTGAGTCTCATGGCCGGCTCGGTCTAGCCCACCGCCCTGCACGCAGGCTCTGGAGCGAGGCCAGTACCCACACTGATCCTGTCTCTGCAGAGTTCCCGTCTTTCTAGGCTGAATATTACTCTGATTGTGTTCTAGGGAAGGGAGGAGAACATTCATTCTTTATTTAAAAACGACAGCATTTTTCTCCATTTACAGAAGTAACACATATTAACCAGATAATTTTGAAATTACAATAAACCAAAGAGAAAATGTTAAATGACCTGTAATTCATCACCCATCCATTGCACTTGGAGTGCCTGAGCTTCTAGCCTCCAGCCTTCGTACTGGGTGTGCAGCTCTGGCTCTGTTTTGAGCCCAGCAAGGGGGTCACAGAACACTCTGTTTTGCAACCTGGTTCTTCCTTTCACCAGCAAAACTTAAACTTCTCCACCCGCCAAGGCCTCCACCTGCTCGTTCTCAGAGGGGGCTCCCGAGCAGCAGTTGTGAGAAGTGCCGGATCTCAGCCCCGGGGCCCCAGAACCTGCGCTTCCCCCAGGATTCCCACAGGGTTCCTAGGCCCAGTACAGTTTGGGGAGCAGGCGCAAAGCCCCCTTTCCAATGGCAGCTGAGAGCCCCACCGTGTGGATACGATCACACTCATCTGAGCCAGTCCCATATTGCTGAACACAGAGGTGGTTTCCGAGTTGTGACACCATAACTAAGACACAGTGAATAACATCATGGTGGCCAGAACTCGGGGCACACCGTGAGTATTTTCCAGGAGCGAGTATTAAGGAGCCTCCCATAATTCTGCTTCCCCTGCATTCACTCCCTTCTCCCCAGAACATTCTCCCGGGGTAGGGACCATCTTCATCCCCATTACACAGATGAATAAACTGAGGCTGGGGACAAGGGTGACAATGCTCTCTCCACAGTCCCATAAACAGTGGGACTAACCCAACCTAACCCAGCCCGGCCAGGCCCTTTCCTCCACACCCATCCCACTGGCCTTCGCTGTAAGGGAGCTTTTTTATCCAGAGTGTCAGCTCCTGTATGCACAATGTGGATCTCATGCCTGCCCCAGGTTGAATGTACAGCAGCTTCCAGCCTGCCCTGTCCCTGCCCAGTGGGACCAGTTTGCCCTGGTGACAGCGCCAGGCTTGGCTGGGTGGATGGGGCGACCTCTCTCCACTGTGGGAACCTTGGAGGGATCATGGGTGGGGCTTCAGAGAGAAGACGGGAGATGGTGGGAAATGGTAGAGGGGCAAGAGAGGCTTCCAGGTCAGCGGGGAGTGGGCTCCAGCCCAGGAGGGAGGAGGGGCTGGGAGGGACATCAGCAGGGGGCCTTCTGGCTTCCCTGGTGCGATGGCTGGAATTGCAGCCATGTGAGTGTGAATCCTTGCGGGGGAAACCCTTGGCGGGGAACAGAATGCGGTGATGGCAGCAGATTCTATTAAAAGCAATTCTCATTACTGTACCGTTAATTATTAATAGGATCGGGCAAATAAAGGATGGGAAGACCCAGCTGGGCCTGACTCAAATCTTGCCTCCAAAGCAAATGGCTTTTGGTTCCTATCCAGGAGACCCAGCCATGAACGTGCCTGTTGGAAAGTAGTGACAACCCAAGGATGCCACGGTGGGCCGGGCACACGTATGTCTGCTTTAAAAAGATAAAGAAAGGGAGTCCACAGGAGGCAAACACAGGCCTCTGTCCATTCTCCCCAACTGAGCTTTTAGGCCTAGACCTGGGCATCCTGTCCTGCAAACTTCATCCTCTCTGAGCCCCTGGGGCAGTTCAGCTTCTCAAGAGATTCAGAGAGAAGTTTCTCCACATAGCAGCAGAAACCATAGGAACAAGAGAGTATCAGGTTTGGGCTGAGGAGAGTCCAGAGAGAGAGAGACTTTGCCCCGCTTTCTTGCTCCCAGCCATCGTATCTATACCGAACTCCTATCCACCCTTCAGAGCCCAGCTCAAATGCCTCTCCTCCAAGCAGCCCCACCCAGCCCCAGCTGTGCTAACAACCAAGAAGACAGACACTGTCCCTGTCCTTGTGGGGCCGCCAGTCTGACAGGAGTCGAGCGTGGTTATTAATCAAATGATCATCACAAACCATGATGACAAAAAGGCATCATGCTCGGAAGCAGGGAGCTGGAAAGCAGGCACCACGAGGGCAGGAATCCTGATGGTTCTAGCTTTCTCTCCCCTGAACCACCTGGTGCCTGGAGCAAAGGAGGTTCTCAACAAACATGTCTGATTTCACACGCTGCTAATTTGGGAGCGTAAGAACAAAGTCTTCAAGACAGAGAGATTGTGAGGGACGTCAGCTTTGCACAGCAGAGGGAGGAAGAGCCTGGGGCCTGGATCTTTCCCCTATTCCTCCATCTTTGCAGAAGTCTCCTGGATTATTAGCTGATTTATCTTGACATCTACTATGAATCCAAGCAGTGAAGGCACTACTTTGTTTTGAATAAATAAGTGTGAATGAATGCATGAGTCTGGGCTTTGAAAAAAAAAAAAGCACTAAAACCCCATAGACTTCTATATAAAATGGCATGTAACTGGAAACCCTGATACAGCCGTCCTCATTTTTCCACTGAGTACCCGTGAAGGCAGAGAGAAAGACAAAACCTTACTCATTGTGGGAAACAGCTGCCAACCTCATGCCAGAATCTGGGAGGAGTAATACTAATGACAACAGCAGAGGATCGCGCTGGAGAGAAACCTCAGGACGCAGAGACCAGGGACAAAGGTAGGAAGGGGCTCAGAACCTCCTTTATCGTTTGTCCCCACTCAGAGACCTGGAATCTGTGCCAGTCTGAAGACTGAATGGTTGCCCCTCTCCCACAGATGGTACTGGAGTAACGACCCCTGGTCATTCAGAGAAAGTGGGCAGGGCAGGGGGCTTTCACGGTGCATGGGGTTCTGAGAAGCAAACACGGTGACGGTAGAGGGGGCGGTGGGTGGTCAGAGAGCAGCGGGAAACTCCCCAGGAGCAGTGCATGCTGGGATTTTTGCTTATTTCATCTGTTCAGAAAATCCAAGAATCGTTTAGCTGGGCAGGAACGGATGCTGCCTTCGTTCAGCAGAGCTGCAGTTGGCAGAGCCTGCTGGAAACTGGGACGTGGATTGAGCAAAGCCCACTCGATTCTGTTGCCCAGACCAAACACTGAGAATGGGATGGAGCCGTCAAACAAGTACTAAGAGGACAGGACCAGAGGCAGTCTACACATCCATGTACTCATAGTTGTGGAGTGTGGATTAATGTTTCTGTGTCTGAGGGACAATACAGCGGCAAAAGTATCAACAACAAAGGACTACGAAAAAGCACGGTCTGAACGTGGAAAGGGAACTGGCATTCTGAAACACTGAAGAGCAGGCGGTTGACAGCGATTTTCTAAAGGAACCAAAAGACGTCAGGAAACCATGTGGCAACTTTAATGGGAAAGCCATACTCTGCAAAACAGGATCAGGAAAGCACAGGGCAGCCCCAACAGATGTGAAAAGGCAGCATAAGCATATTAAAAAAGGGATGTGAGGGGGAGGGCAGAGCTCAGTGGGAGAGCACATGCTTAGCACACACATGAGGTCCTGGGTTCAGTCCCCAGTACTGCCATTAATAAATGCATATGTACATATATTCGTAAACACGTAAATAAATAAACCTAATTACCTTCCTCCTCCAAAGGGAAAAAAAAAAATGCCTGGAAAAAGGGACATAGACATGGATGGTGCAGTGTGTTGAACTGTGGTCTCCAAAAAGATATATCCAAGTTTTAACCTTTGGTAACTGTGAATGTAACCTTATTTGGAAAAAGGGTCTTTGCGGATATAATTAAGAATCTCAAGATCAGATCATCCTGGATTAACTGGGTGGGCCCTAAATCCAATGATAAGTGTCCATATAAGAAGAGAAGACAGACAGGAGAGGAGAAACAGGGGAAGGCCATGTGAAGATGGAGGCAGAGATTGGAGTGATGCAGCTACAAGCCAAGGAAGGCCAAGGGCTGCTAGTAGCCACCACAAGCCAGGCGAAGGGCACAGAACAGTTTCACCCTCAGAGCCTCCAGAAGGAACCAACCTTGCCAACCCCTGGATTTCCAACTTCCAGCCTCCAGAACTGTGAAAGGATACCTTTTTGTTGTTTTAAGACACCCAATTGTGGTAACTTGGTACAGCAGCTAGGAAACTAAGACGAGCGGGGCTAAGAAAGATGGCAAGGAAAGAAAAAAACAGAGTAAGCAGAATTCAAATCCACACTGGAGGCAGTAAAAAGCAGAAGTCATAACACAGAAAATGAAATTGGTGATGGAGAGGCCAACCCTTGAGACGTTTTCTAAAAAGGATGATGAAATCAAAAGATGAAAACAAGATATAAGAGAGTGATAAAGATGAGGAGATGGCAAACACATAACTGGGATTCTTGAAGAAAAGGCTAGAATAAGAGATGGCTTAGAACATAGGGAGGAAAGCTCACCTGTGAATTAGAATGAAACAAAAAGATCTGAATGTACAAATTGGAAAAGTTCACTGCATTCTAGGGGAAATAAATAGAGACATGTTCTGGAAAACATTGCGATTTATGCAAATAATGACAGTGTTGTATATGCCTCCAGGAAGGAAAGTGAGTTACTTATAAAAGAACAAACCCAGGTTGGTTTAGGTTGTGTCATACTGTGTCAAGCTAAGTGATAAAGCAGCTGTGTTTATGAGGTTTGGGGGAAATACTGAGCATTTGTTACTAAAAGGTATGCTCCTAACTGCTGGGAGTCTAAGAATGATAACCTCTGTGGCTTAAAAAGTCTGGGCATTAGCAATGAAACCAATTAAAAAGCAGCAAGTCTAAAGATTTATTGTAAATAACATTTCTAGACTGAATACAAATGTCAAAAATTATTTTTAAATGAGAAATCATAGAATGAAAAAATAATAATCTAACCATCTGGATCTAGAGCTCTAAGTCACATCAGTGAAGATCAAAAGGTGGATGGACCCAAGAGACACCTTTAATTAGAAGAATCCAGGAGACACTGTTTCTGAGTCTCCTTGGATGATCAGGCAGCTACAAACGAAAGCGTTTTCAATGTAAGATAACTTCGAGTGCAATTCAAAATAAAATAGCTAGTAACCAAAGTCTGGAGAAGACTGAGGCAAAAATTCAGAGTCCATAAAACAAAGTGCAGGAATAAAGGAAGTAGCCCAGAGGGTAAAGGAAAAGGCGGAGACCAGCTTTCTCACTGAAGTGAGATCGGCAGGGTCAATGTTTACAATGAATATAAATGCATGACGTTTTCCTAGTAAAATGTCAAAGGCTCTCCAACTGGATAAAACAAAAACTAAGAAGGAAATCTAACTATACAGTGCTTATAAGAAATACACTTAAAACCAAAGGACATGAAACAGTTAAAAATAAAAGACTGGGCAAAGTTACATGAGACAAGTTTAAGTCCAAGGAAAGCTAAGGTAGTAATATTCACATCAGACCAAGAGTCACAGGCAAAAAGCATGACATAGGACAGAGGTCACAGTAAAGAGCTGATTGTTATGATCTTTTGTGTCCTCTGTAGCATTAGACTTGACCAGGGGAAGGGATAACTTAGACACATAGGAAGATAACCAAAAAACCACTGGAGGAGACTTAATAGACTTCTGTCTTTGAGTCATGTTTAAATAACTCCCCCCCACATTTGTATAGGATTGGAATAATATAATTAATAAGGTTGACTTAATCACTGAACTTTGTACCTGACAAATAAAAGATACTCATTTCTTTGCCAGAGCCCATCAAACATTTATGAAAATTGATCATATATTAGGCCATAAGGAAAAATTCAATATAATCCCCAAAGCAGATATAGTGAAAACCTCATTCTTTGACCACAGCACAATTAAGCTAGAAATTATTACAAAAAGTTTAAATTTAAAAACCCAACCACTTGAAAATTAAAAACCACTTTTGTAAATAGCTCTGAATAAAACCTGCATGACAAGCTATTTTAAAATACTAACACTGCAAAGACCACATATCTAAACATATGGGAAGGTGGTTAAAACGTAACTTGTATTCATTGCTCAATGAGGTGAAATTTTTAAATAAGGAAAAGTAGAAGTCAAAAAGATAAAAGGCAGAATTTAGTTAATTAGAGAAGAGAAAAAATAGAAATAAAAGAGAAGTCTACGACTTTAAGAAAAATCTAGTAAGTTAGGAAAACTTCTAGCAGATTCGATGACAAAAAGCAGAAGAAATGAATGCACAACAATCAGGACAAAGATTTTTTAGTTAAATTATATTAAGTAAAGCCCTATGATAACAAATTTGAAAATATGAATAAGCAGATATCTTTATAGGAAAATATATATAGCCAAAATCAATTCAAGAAGTAGAAGTAAACCCAAAACCCTATTATTACAGGGTAAACTGAAAAGGTAAGGAGAGAGCTACTCCCTTGAGAAGTGTTGGGTCCTGATACTTTTACTGGCAAATATTCAAACATTTCAAACATTCTGTTTCAGGATACAAGATAGATGGAAAACTTCCCCAACTATCTTGAGAATGTAGCACAACCTTAAAACAAAGAGTTGGCAGATAGCACAAAACTATAGACCAGTGTTGCTGAGGAATATGATGAAAAGTCCTAAATAAAGTACCAGCAAACTATCCTGGTTGAAACTCCTTGGGTCACGAGAAACAGACATCTGCTCACCAGACAGCCAAGGCTCAATGACTTTTTGAGCTGACTCTTAGGGTCTTTAAGGGTCCCAAGCCTAAAATGAGCCATGAAAGGATGCTTCCATCACATGATTATGGTGATACCTGCAATGTTTGCCAATCGTTCCCGTCCTCCTTCCAGGCAGGCATTGCACTTCCCACTGGGGTTTGGCAGGGCCACCTGAGCTGTGTGCCACTTCTGAGTAGAAGCACTTAACTGCTGGCACAAGAATCTCCAATTCTGTTTCCTTTGCTTCCCCAAACACAGGAACATTTGGTGATGTGGAGGTTCAATGCTGAGCCACGCATTAGAGAGAACTGCCTGGACTCACAGCCAACTTAATGTGAATAAGAAATAAACTTCTCTCGGGGTGGGGAGAATATAGTTCAGTGGTAGAGCATGTGCTGAGTGTGCATGAGGTCCCTGGTTCAATCCCTAGTACCTCCATTAAAAAAAAAAAAAGAATAACCCTAATTATGTCCCCTGCAAACAAAACAAAACAAAAAACAAGAACAAAAACAAAAACTTCTCTCAAGCCATGAGATTTTGACATTGTTTGTTACTGCAGCATAATCTAGCTTATCCTGACTGACTCAATGACAAAGAGATCTATCTCAAGCTAAAAATCAATATAATATTTAATGGTAAAATACTGGAAGCATTCTTAGCCATGTCCAGAATAAGACCAGGATGTTTAATAATGCCTCCATAATTTTACATGGCTCTGAAAGTTCTAGACAATGCAGTAAGACAAGAAATATAAACTAATGGGCAACTACTAAAAAGAAGATAAAATTATCCTTAGTTTTGAATAATTACCTACTTGAAAACACAGGAGAAGCGAAAGAAAAACTATTAAATATTGGGAGTTTTACAAAAGTGGTCAGGTATAAAATAAACACACACAAAAAAATCAGTAACTTTCTTCCCTCCCTCTTCTTTTTTGCTTTCTGTTGGACTAACTGTATTGTCTTTATCTCCCTTTCCCTCTATCAGTTTAAAAGCTATACATTCCATTTCTGCCTTTTAAAGGTTATCTTTAAATTTTTATCATGCATAATTGACTTAACATATATCTCAATCAATATTCTCTACCCTCCTCCTAGTACAAGGTTTTAGGATGACTTAACTCCATTCATACTTTCCAGTCACCGTTTATAATTGCCTAGTATTTTTGTTTCATTTTATTTTTGAGCCTACATTTATAATTATTATAATTGTGATTTTTACAGCCACTTTTTAGATTTTACCCACGTTTTAATATCTTTGCTCATTGTTCATCACATATGTGATATAGGAATTAATTTCCTTTATTCTCAGATAATCCTTTATTAGTTCTTTCAGCAAAGCTCATGACTGGTAACATTCTTCAGTCTTTGTCTGAAATATCTTTATTTTGCTCTCACTCTTGAAAGATAGTTTAGCTGAAGACAGTTTTGATTGACAAGTATTTTCTTTCATCATCTCAAAGATACTATTATTGGATTGTATTTTGGCTTTTATTGTTGCTCATAGTTTTTGTTGTTTCTTTGCAGGCTGCGTGGGATTGTGGTCAAACCATAGGACCTGGAGTCCTGGGCTGCTTGGGTCCAAGTGCTGACCTCACCACTAACCATTGTGTGATTTTGTGCTCAGTTATCTACTGCTATTTGGGCTGGGCTCAGCTGAGAAGTTCTTCTGCTGGTCTTGCCTAAGGTGGCTGCTCTCATGTGGGGCTTAACTGAGGTGAAGAATTCAGGATGGCCTCACTCAAAAGCCTGGCAGTTGGTGTTGGCTGTCAGGTAGGTCACCTTAGTTCTCCTCCACCAGAAGTCTATACCGGGCTTCTTGACAAGACGGTAAACGATCTGAGGTAGCAAAAGTAGAAGCTACAAGGCTATTTAAGGTCTGGCTTTGGAAGGCACACAACATCACCTTGGCTGCATTCCATTGGTCGAAGCAAGTCTCAAGGCCAGTCCAGGCCTGAGGTGGGGGAAATAGACTCAGATTCTCCCTCGTGGCAAGTGTGTTCTCTTGAAGGGAGGGGCAGCAAAGTCACATCACAAAAGGGCACTGTCTAGGGGAAGTGTGATTCTTTAGGGGCCCTTATTGTAACAAAAATTACTAAAGCTAATAAAGTCTAGCTAAAACCTTCTGTGCTTCGATTTTTCCACCTGTAAAATGTGGATAATAATAATACTAAGAGTGTAAGAGCTAATGTGTAAAGTGCTAAGAACACTGTTTTTCCTTCTGGTTGTTTTAAGTCTTTTTTTTTTTTTTTTGTCTTTAGTGTAAGGTATTTAGTAGCCCTGTCTAGGTGTACGGTCACTGCTATTTATCCTTCTTGAGATTGATGCACTTCTTAAATCTGAGGAGTTGTGGCTTTCATCACTTCTGAGATATTCTCAGACATTATCACTTTGATTATGATCGCTCCTCCATTCTCCTCATAATCTATCTTTTCTACATCTTCTCTAAGACATATGTCACACTTCCTCACTGTAACTTATTTGCTTCTATTTTTAGTCTTTGTATCTTTTTATCTTTGTAGGCTACAGTCTACAAAATTCCCTCAGTTCTGTCTTTAAGTTCATGAACATTTCTTCAGCTGTATCTAATCTGTTATTTAACTCACCCATTGAAATTTTAATTTCAATGGCTGCATTTTTAAAAGATCCTTATTTTCTTTCAAATCTGTGTCTTCTTTTTTTTATAGTGTCTTTTTCTTTAATGGTTTCTTTCTTTTAATAATTTAAAGCACACTTGTTTTATAGTCTCTTTCAGACAGCACTACGATCTCAGTTTCTTAATGGTTGAATCCTCTTCTTGTTTTGCCTACTAACTTTCCCTTGTGGTGGATGATTTTGTCCTGTGGTTTTTATTTTTGGCTGTCAGCACCTCTCCATTGAAGATCTTGTCCTTTTGGGGGGGGTCTTCAGTTGCAGAATAGTTTCTGGCTCTGGTTTTCCCCTCCCAATTTCCAGGACCTGGGAATTTCCCATTCTTTCTTTCACGATTAATTATTTCTGTTGCTGTTGCTAAAGTTTGTTGATATTTCTCAGCGGGAGGAGTGAGGGGAGTGTCACCATTAGCTCATTCTGCTAGGTCACTGGAACCAGAAGTCCAATTGAATATATTATAAAGATATCATTTAAAAGCAATAGTATTATAAAGGTATCATTTAAAAGCAATAGGGAAATATGGACTATTTATTAAATGGTATTAAGCAAACTGTTCAATAATTAGGGGGGGAAAGGCAATTACCCTTAACATACACTGTAACTAAAATAAATTGCAGAGATAACAGAAACTTAAATGTAAAAGTGAAACTGTAAAAGTGCTGGATGAAAATAATGTGAGTGGGAAAATCCTGTTTAATTATTCAACTAATGGTAAAATGCTCTCGAAGCTGTGGCTACAAAGAAAAGTTTGAAAGTTCTGTACACTGAAGAACTATGAAAAAACCCCCAAAGCAAGTGACCAATTAGGAAGATATTTACAAGGTATAATCAAGGTTCCATATCTGTAATCTACAAAAAGCTCTCACACACCCAGAAGAAGACAGCTAATACCTAACAGGGAATGGAGCAAAGGATATGAACCAGTTAAAAGAAAAAAGAAGAAAAACGACCAACGAGTATGCAAAATAAGACGTTACAGAACAAGAAACACAAATGAGCAGCCAGCGTATGAACATAGGTTCATCTTACCTAACAGTAAAAAAGAAAAAAATGCACTTTAAAACAAAAGATCCTTTTTACCTTTATCAAATTGACTAAATACTTCAGAAAGATTAGAATATCCTGTGTGGTGAGGGGGAAAGGAATTCTACACGACCATCTTTCCTTAATAGAAATGTGTAGTGTGTTGAGTGGTAGCCCCAAAAGATATGAGCATGTCCTGTCCCACAGAACCCATGACTGTTACCTTATTTGGAAAAAAGGGTCTTTGCCAATGTAATTAAACTAAGGATCTGGAGATGAGGACTCCATCTTGGATTATAGGACTGTGTCCTTGTAAGAGGCACATGGGAAAAAGACAGACAGAGGAGGAGGTGGGGGTGATGGGGCTATGAGTCAAGGAATGTGGGCCATGGACCGAAGCTGGAAGAGCCAAGGATTCTTCCCTAGAGCCCTCAGGGGGAGTGTCGCCCTGTCAACACCTCAGTTTTGACTTCCAGCCTCCAGAACTGTGAGGCAATACGATTGTTATTTTAAGCCACCAAGTTTGTGATAATTTGTCATGACACCCCTAGGACACCCATACAGTGTCATCAGAACAATTTTAGGGGGGAATGTGGAGGATGCAGACAGACTGGTCTTAAAACGTGCATACCTTTCCTCCTAGAAATTACTCAGAATTAACAGCTGAAAATTTGTTAAAGACTTCTTGGCAAAGATATTCACTAAAGCCTTCTTCTTTAAGGGAATCTGAATAAACAACCTAAATATTCAAGAATAGAGGGTTGGCTGAGTAAATGATGGTTTAGCAATATAACCATAAAGGTAAAAAAAAATAATAATACCCATGGGTGGAATGCTTTCGATGTGCACCACAAGGAATGAGTACCTTCTGTCTCTTGTTTCATGTAATTCTCACCACATGGCTGTAGCCCCACCACACAGAGGATGGTGGCGAAGTCAGAGCGTGGAGGCCACCTGCCCGAGGTGACACAGCCAAGGGGCCAAGGTTCTGCCCTCCAGCCCTGTGCGGTGCACAGATCCACCACGCAACAAGATGACTCAGCGCAGCTATCAGACACAATGATGCCGGCGCCAGGTAACAGCACGGAAGGATGTTGGTGGCAGAATGTTGAGCGAAAAAAAGCAGTTGAGCACGTCCATTTTTTGCCAAAATAAAAAGTGCATTCAATGTGCAGAGAAAAAAGGCTGGAAGGATTGACTACACACATTAACAGGGAGGTTACCTCTGGGGATGGATTCGGTGATTTTGATTTTCTGCATGAACATATACAGCTTTGGTCATCAGAACAAAATAATAATAAAAATTAAAACCACCCCGCCGCCGGGCCTGTGTTGACCACACCCGCCTCTGAGTTTGTTCTGGGAGATGGGAACAGGCACTGCCGCAGCCGCTGCAGCCCAGGGACCCCAGGCCGGCTCCCCCCGCCCTGGGGCTTCTCCCCAGCGCTGCTGTCTGCACCTTCCCTGCACCCGCTCCTTCCGTGGGCATCGATTTTTCCATCCTTCAGAGAAGCGCCTCAGGAAAAGGAAAGAGCATCTTTGGATCAATGAGCAGAGCCCTGCAGCCAGGGTCAGGGGGGTCCGGGGGCCAGTGGCCTGTCACTGCCCTGCCCAGGACTTGAGAGGGAGGTGGGCTGGGGTGGGGAGGTGAAGCTGGCTGGGCTGCCCAAGGTGGCCCTGTGGGAACCTGCCCGCGGCTGTGTGTGTGTGTGTGTGTGTGTGTGTGTGTGTGTGTGTGTGTGTATAGTGTGGGGAGTGTGGGGAGTGGTGTAGGACAGTGGTGGGGCATATCTGTGAGGTGTAATGGGGGTGGGGGCTGTGGTGGGGGAGTTGTGTGTGTGGATGAGATGGGGGTGCAGGGCAGGGTTGGGGGTACTGTTGCCCTTTCCCGCTGCAGGACTGATATTTGCCTGGAGAAATGGGAAGCAGGCCAAGCCGTGGTCTCCCATCAACTCACCCTCACAGCCCTGTGAGGGAGGCGCTGGCACCCCCCACTGCCCAGGCAGGGAAACTGAGAGCTAGGACTGTGTGTGAGAAAAGGAGAGAGAGACAGGGAAAGGGGGAGAGGGGAGGAGGAGAAGGAGAAGGGGAGAGGGAAGGGCAGAGATAGAGCATCGCTTGTGTCTGCTCCCAGACTGCAGACCTGAATCCTGTTTAAGGGACTAGCACTCACCTGTGCTGGACGCTGGGGTGGGGGGTGCACAGAGAGGAAGCACCAGCCTTGGCCCCGCCCTTGGGGACTCACCATGGTGGGAGGGAGTCAGTGTGTGGGCACTCTTGGGCCTGAGCAGGGCCAGTCTGAGTCAGCAGACCCCTGACCCCAGGCTCTTCAGGCCTCTCTAAGCCTCTCCCATCCATCACACTAACCCCTTCCTTCTGATCAAACTCCTTTGTGACTTGTCGTTTGACCAAACCCTGCTCCTCTGACTCATGGAAACATACCTCCTCTGGGGAGTCCCCACAGACCAGCTCTCCCATCCTCCTAACCCCCAGATCCCTGGGCTTCTGCTCCAGGGCCCCAGTGACAAATGTCCTTAAAGATTTTAGTCCACAGTTTACCGTCTGTCTTCTCTCAGCCTATACTGTGAGCTCCAAGATAGTCAGGCTGGGATTGTGGGTCCTCTTGGCTGGGTGTGCTGTGCTCACCCCCTGGCCAGGCACTGAAAATGGTTCAACATATGTTTGTTGCATGAATGAATGAACCATGATAATTGCTAAGAAAAGAAATGTGCAGATGGTCTATTATGAGGTTCCGTGAGCACGTATTGTGTTATGTCCACGAGCATGCGCACTGCAGTATGCTTACGTGTGGGTGTGGTAAACTCACGTACATATGTACAAGTATGTACGTGTGCAGAGTTGTGTGCATGTGTGCACAAGGCACCTAGTGCCTGCATGTGTGTGCCATGCCCGTGTGCATGTACTTGGATCCATGCATTTTTATACATGAGTGCATGCAGGTGTGTGTGTGTGTGCATATGTGTGTGCACACTTACACCAACTGTGCATGCTATTTATAGCTCAAGGCTGGAGGAGCATTAACGTCTCGCTCTCCCTCAGGTTTGCTCTCCCTCCGTGACCTGCAGCCTACCTTTCTGTTTTTGCTTTTTGCAGCCTCCAATCCCAGCCCCCACCACTCCTACCCTCAGCAAAGCCTCTAGCTCTGACACTCAGGGCCCAGATGTTCCCTGGAGCTTGAATCTGCACATCAAGCAGGTCATCTTAGCTGGGTGCCTTTGTCTCTCTTGCTCTTCTCATCTGTAAAGTGGGCACAGAGCTCACAGACACATATAAAGGGCCTGACTCAGGACTTGGTATAATGAGTGTTCAACAAATGTTACCCACCACGATGCTTCCATTGGTGACGGTGGCGATGATGTTCCACTGGTGGCGGCAAATCAGGGTGACCCAGAGGATGCAGGGTTCAGGAATTGCTGGGGAGTTTAGCCAAAGCAGCGCTCTGTCCAGGGTGCATGACTATACACCCCTCCCTCCTGGCCATGGGCTCTCAGAAAATGCTGCGGTGAAAGGAGTCAGGGGAATGAAGAGCAGATGTGCATTCCAAGTACTCATCCTGGAGCCGCTTCTCCAGCCTGCTGCGGTTAGGGCGTGGGTTCTCCCACAACAGCTCTTCCTGCCCGCTCCACGCCAATCACACGTGAGGTATGTACTTGAAATCAAACCCAAACTCCTCTCCGTGGCCTGCATACTCCTCCCTCCCTCTGCTCCAGCCACAAGGTGGTCTTTCTGCTTGTCTTATGTACCAGGCACATTCCTGCCTCAGGGCCTTTGCACTTGCCACTCCCTCTGTCTGGTGTACTGGGTCCCCCAATCCTCTTCTGGCTTGTCCTTGCTTGTCCTTCAGCTCAGAGTACCCCCAGTCACTCACTGTCACCCCACTATCAACAGCTAAAATTATCTTAACACTTGTTTGCCAGGCTAGTGTTTGTGTCTTCATCGCCACGTGGAAGGTACTCAGTAAAGATTGGTAGGAAGGGAGGGAGGGGCCTGGCTCCCTGGATCCAATCCTCACAGTTCCATTTATTCAGCACTTACTATGTGCTGGGGCTCGGCCCAAAGTCCAGCCAGCTGGGCGACCTTGGGCAGCTTGCTCTACCTCTCAGGCCCTCAGTTTCTCCACTTTTAGAGTGAAAGGCGCCCCAAGTCTCGGAGAGATCCTTACCTTGATTTTGATAGCGTCTTTCACTCTCTGCAACCTGGGGGTCTGCAGAGCCTGGGAACATGGGACATCTGGGGTCTGTAGCCTCCTGAGCCTGCCCTGCTCCCCTACAACCCTGCCTTTGCAGGGAACCCCTTCTCATTCCCAACGTCACCTCCTCTGGGATGTCTCCCTGGCTCAGGCCCCTCCGGAGTGCTCAGCACACAGTATTTTGATTGTTTACTTCTCTGGCTCCCATCAGGCTACGAGCTCTGAGCGGCCTGGGACAGATGTGTTCTTTCTGCATCCTCGTTACTGGAGGACGCCCTGTGGGACTGGAGGGCGCCCTGTGGGACCCCAGGACCTCACCCAGCTGAGACCAGGTCTGGGATGAGTCTTCCAACTCTCCCACTGATTTGCTCACCCCTGGGGAAAAGCCACGCCCTTCTCTACCTCTTAAGAACTTTAGGTGCTGTTTACGGCCCACCAAGAGCACCAGGCTTCGCAGCCTTTGCAACACTATTCAAGGCTTCTACCTGATGATTGTCCGAAAGACTGGAGGAGCGCCCCAGCATCTGGGCTTTTTTTGTTAAGAGAGGGCCTGTGTTTGTTTCAGTTGTGAGGGTCCCTGGGGCGCCTCTGGAGGAGGGGGTGCAGGAACGGCAGAACACCACGTGGGCAACCAGCTTCCCTGTCTTCTCTCTTCCCACCCAAGCCCCAGGGGTGGAAAACAGTCCACACTGGCCAGAAACCTGACTCTGCTGCCAAGCTGGAAAAGCTGGTTCTGGAAGGGGATGGGGGGAGGGGGGCTTCCGAGGCCCCAGGGCTGCTGTCTGGGAGCTATTCTCATCAGCCAAGTGGCCCTTGGTCTCCCAGGGAGGTCACTTGGAGAGTTCCTCTCGGGGAGATGGGCTCTGGCCAAGGCCACGCGAGCAACGACCACTGCAGGGTCTTGGCGCCGCTGGGAGCAGTCCGTGCAGGCTCGCGGAGGCGTGGAGGGCGGGGGTTGGTGGGGACACGGGCAGAGGGGTGGGTGACAGGGGCAGGGTGCAAAAGGACTCAAATGCCCAGAGCCCGCGTCTAGCAGCAGGACTTGACCAGGGCCGGGCCCCGGGGTTCCGCGGTGCGCGTGCTGAGAGCCGCTGGGGGCCCAGCAGTGTGCCCTCGGGGGCGACAAGATGAGCCGGCGGCCCGAACTAGGGGAAGGCGAGGGAGCCTCGCCGCCGCAGGGCCTGGGGGACGCGAGCCAGCCAGGTGGCTGCCCGAAATGGCGATTCCTCCGCAGGGGTCGCCCAGCGCGCGCCCAGCTGCTGGGAACGCGCCGCGTGCGCGCGCCCAGCCCGCCGCCACCGGCATAAATTCCCGAGCTGTCTGTGCGTGTCTTTTTCTTTCACTAGAGGTTGCTCACTTTCACTTCTTGCTTCCTTTCGGCGTCTCCGTCAGCTCCGTGAGCGCGCGTGCGAGTGTGTGTGTGTGTGTGTGTGTGTGTGTGTGTGCGCGCGCGCGCCATGTGTCCGCGCGTTCCCGGCAGACGCACCCCCGGCCCGCAGGGAGGGCGCTCGGGGACAGCCGGGTCCCGCCGCCTGCGTCAGGCGCAACGTGGCCCAGCCGCCCCGCGCCTTACAGGAGCGTGCGAACCGGCTCCCACGGCCCCAGTTGCACCCCAGCCTGCGTTGCCCCGGGGACGGGAGTCTTGGATGGAGCAGACAGGACGAAAGGCCCATCCTCTGCGCTGCATCTGTGAACAGACGTTCCCCACTACGCCCTTACCGACTTCTCTCATTTTCTGGGTCTTAAAAAAAAAAATTCGCCCCTGAAGCTGCTCCTACTTCTCCTGACTCCAGAGGCCTGTGGCCCTCTCCCCTCCGAACAGGAAACCAAGGCCAGGGTGGATGGAGACTTGCTCCGTGGGCAAGAAGCTACATCCTGTGGAGGCCAGAGCCTTTTGCTTGAGAAAGTAGGATTTGGATCGGGCTGAGAAGGACCTCTTTGGCTTCCCCGTTGGCCTCAGCCTGTTATCCTCCTGACAGTTCTTCTAGTGCACCCTGTGCCCAGGCCCCCACCTCAGGGCCTTTGCACAGTCTCTGAGCTCCAAAGGGCCAGAGGCCGCCGTTCCTCACTAGTTGTGTTGTTTTGGGCAAATTACCTAACTCTTCTGAACCTTCATTTCCTTGCCTATAAAATGGGCTCAGAAGAGGATGTTTTAAAGTTCAATGTAGTAACCAATATAGAGCATAGAACTGCACACTTAAGGCACAGGGGAGGACATTTGGTGGGCCCAGGGCAGATGTCGGGATTGGGCAGAAATTTCCCTTGTCTGGGGTCCCTCCCTTCACTCCTTTAGGGAGCTTCTTCACCCCCTACCTCCTCAGTCCCTGCCAGGTTTAGGCAGGTTGGGCCACAATGTCTGAGCTTCACCCCAAACAATTCCCTGCCCCAACCCCTGCTGTGAGGACCAGCAGGAAGCAGTAGAAAGGAGACCAGGTCAGGAGGCAGGAGAACTGGTTTCAAATTCCAACAAATTCTGCCTCACTGTGTGACTGTGAGCAAGTTGTTTGGCCTGTCTGTGCCTAAACTTCTTTCCTAGTGAAACTGAGGCAGAAGGCTGCCTGGCCTACATCTCAGGAGCCTTGATGGACAAAGTAGATTGTGGATGGGATGTCATTCTAAGCAGTGGAAAGTCTCAGCATGTTGCTGCTGTAATTTACACCCATCCTTGGAGCATTGGCTCAGGCTTGAGGAATCAATTTGTCAGCTGGATCTGAGGGGTCCCTGCCACCTGTGCTAATGGAAGGTGGCTAGAAGGCCACTTCTAAGAAATGTATGGATTGATGGGTTCTGCCACTCACAGCTGGCCTTAGTCATCGGCTCCAACAACGGGGGTCCTTGAGATACTGTGACAGCCCCCAAAGGGAGTATACTGAGGGAAGATGCATCATCTACTTTGCTGATAAGTAAGGCCTTGCCTCCACCTTGACTCTCCTTCACCTCAATTTTTTCCTCCTAAGGGCCAGCCCCTTAAAGTCCCCACATGGGGGCTCCACAGAAGCCTCCCATGCCCCAGGTTAAAACTGCCATCTTTCCCCCCAGTTCACTCCTTCCTCCTTCATTACTAACATTGCCACCCACTGGTTCTTCAAGCCACAGGCCCACGGCCAACTTGTTTGCTCAGGATGGAAACATCAGCATTGATTTTCCTGCATGCTCACTGTAAAACTGCAAACAATGTAAAACATGTACGTTGAAGAATGGAAGTTCTCTCATTACTTGCCATCCAGAAATAGCTTCTGCCCACATTCTGCCCACATCCTGCCCACATCCAATTAAAATAGGAATTATGGGCTCATGTAATAGAACAATGCAGAGGTGGCTGTGGGCTTCAGGTATGGTTTGATCCAGAGGTTCACGACGTTGTTGAGGCTCTGGCTTGGCTTCTTGGCAGTTCTTTTCCCTCTGCCCTCCTCATGGTGTCAGCTAGTCCAGTTAGGGTGGCAGCAATGGCTGCTGGGGTCCCAGATGTTATCCTCACTCTGCATCATCAGAGGAGGCAAGACTAGCTCGTTTGGTTCCTAAGTAAGAGTGAGGAATCCTGTTTCTCAGAGGTGTTCTGACCCAGCCTGGAGGGGGTCAAAGAAGACTTCCTGGAGGAGGCAGAGCCTGACCTGATCTTGAAGAACCCCCTGTAGGGAGAGTTGGGGCCTCTTTTATGTATGGAAAACAAAGTGCCCTTTCACCTCGGTTGAAACTTGAGGCTGAGAAAAGTTAAGTCGTGGGATTGAAGAGGCTGAAGTGGTCCACAGGGGCCCCATGAAGGGTGGGTCAACAGGTCAATCTCCTATTTTGTAGACAGGTCTGGGCCAGAGCCTCGGGCTGTGTGGCCTCAGCAAGCTGACCTCACCTCCCCAAACCTCAGCTTACTCACTGTGAAATGAAGGTAGCAATGACCAGCCTGTGGGGTTATTAGGAGGATTAAGGCCCATCCCTCATAGGCACGCAGGAAATATGACTTGCTGTTCAAATTGCTGTTATTGGTGCCTTTGTTATTTTTGCCACTTTGATAGAGACCCCTTAGCACAGTGCCAGGTACCCAGCAGGTGCCAGGAAAGTAATAGCTGGTCATTATCCCCAGCTCCCTGAGACAGAGCGGATGTGGCTGGGCCCGCCTAAACCTACTTGCCCAGAGGAGTGACACCTCCACCGCCCATGAGCAAAGAAGGTGAGGCAGGGGACAGCCTGGGCCCAAGCTCAGGCAGAGCTGGTCTCTCCAGCAAGGTCCTTCCTGCACCTGCTCACCTCCCGCCCACAGCAGTCTGAGGGAGGTTTCCAGGCTGGGACAAGTTGCCCCGCTCCCTCCATCCATCGACGCCTGGCTACGTGTCTGGCTAACTGGCCATCCTTCTTTCTCCCTGGCAGGCGGGCCATTAAGCACCAGGCCCCAAAAGCAGCGGTCTGCAAACTCAGCGCTAAGTGTGTTCGCAGCCATTAGCAAGAAGCCCCAGCCTGGCCAGCAGGGCTAATGCATAGCCCACCCCTCGCCACCTCCTTCCCCTGGGGCTGCTGGTTAAAGCTCCATCCTTAGTGGGGAGAACAGAGGCTGAGAAGAAAACATGGGGGTTCAAGGGCCGGCATGGACATTTGTGTAGGTTGTTCACTGCACAAAGGTGCTGCTCAGGGGGCAAGAGGAGCTGCAACTCAGGCAGCCCTCCACTTCTCAGGCTGCATTCCACACGGAGGCGGTGCCCGTTTCTAATCCGTTCAAAGGAGCTATTGGGCGGAGCTGTGGCCTGCATGGGCTGTAGGAAGAAGCTATCTGAGAACTCGAGGCCCTACGTAGTCATTTTTAAAATTGCATTTGTATTGACATCTTTTTAGAGGACAGTTCTATGAATCTTATCATATGTATAACTTTGTGTAACCGCTACCACAAGTAGGATACGAAACAGTGCTATGGTTTTGTCACCCCCAAAATGCACTCATGCTGTGCTTTCCTTCGTAGTCACGTCCTCCCCTCGCTCCTAACCCCTGGCAACCACAGAGCTTGGCTTTTAGAAAATGGAATCATGCAATATGTGATATTTTGAGATTGGCCTTTTTCACTCAATGTGATGGCCTTGAGAACCATCCAAGGTGCTGCGTATTTCAAGAATTTGTTCCTTTTTATTGCCGAATAATAAGTCCATGCTATGGATGTTCCAGTTTATCCATTCACCCACTGAAGGACGTTTGGGTTGTTTCCCCTTCAAGGGTTTTTACAAATAAAGCTGCTATAAACATCCAGGCCTCTGAATCTGTGAACATGTACGTCTTCATGTGGACCTAAGTTTTTCATTTCTCTAGGATAAATGCCCAGGAGTTGTACAGGCGCATCATACGGCAAGAGTATGATTCACTTTTTAAGAACCTGCCAAACTGTTTTCCAGAGCGACTCTACCATTCTGCATTCTTACCTGTAAGGACTGAGAGTTCCAGTCGCTCTGCCTTCTCATCAGCACTTGATATTGTCAGGATTTTTTTTTTAGCCATCCGATTGGGGGTGGAGTGGTACCACATCACAGTTTTGATTTTCATGTCCATGATGGCTAACAATATTGAGGACTTCTTCACATGTTTGTCATCCGTGTATCTTCTCTGATGAAATGTCCATACAAGTCTTTGGCTTATTTTGAAACTGGACTATTTCAAAATTGTTGAGTTGGGATGGTTCTTTATATATTCTGGATACAAGTCCTTTGTCAGATATGCGCTTTGCAAATATGTTCTCACAATCGACAGCTTGTCTTTTCATTCCCTGAACAGTTTCTTTTACAGAATGAAAGTTTTAAGATTATATATATATATATATATATATATATATATATATATATATATATAATTGAAGCATAGTCAGTTTATAGTGTTGTGTCAATTTCTGGTGTATAGCACAATGCTTCAGTCATACATGAACATACATATATTCGTTTTCATCATAAACATTTTAAGTTTTGATAAAGTAAAATTTATCAATTTTTAATTGACAAATAAAAACGTATCAAATTTTTCTTCAATGGATTGGGCTGCATTGTTATGTCTAAGAACTCTTTGCTTAATCCCCAGTCCCAAAGATTTTCTCCTATGTTTTCCAAAAGTTTTATGTTAGAGATTGAGGTCTATGATCTGCTGTGAGTTGACTTTTTTGAATATGGGATGAGGTTAAGGGTCAAGTTTCCTTTCTTTTTTTGCATATGTCCCACAGTATTCATTAAATCAATGAATCTTCATTCACAAAGACTCCAGTAATAAAGCTAGCAAAATGGAGGAGTTCAAAATTGTGTTCTGTTCAATGGATAATGGATTTTTTTTTCAACAAGTGATGTTAGAACCATTGGACATTCTTTTAAAAAAGAACCTCAACCGAAACCTCATATCCTGTACAAAAAATGACTCTCAGTGGATCATAGATTTAAATGTAAGCAATCACGTCTACAGCATAGGAGATTCTCAGGCCAGCTCTGTGGTCGGATGACACAGGAGTGGTGAGAGTCATGCAAGCAGTAAGGGTAAGTCAAGTGAGAACCTACTATGGCCACACCCGACCTGTTCGGGATTTGAGGGAACCAACATTTATCAAATGTGAACTCTGCACCAAGTATTCCACTAAATGCTTCCTTTGCATCATCTCGTTTAATCCTAAGACAAATCAGTAAACCTTGAGTGGTTAGCGTTTTTATGCTCACTTGATGGATAAGGAAATTGAGCTCAGAGAGGTTAAGAAACTTGCTTAAAGTTACACAGTAAATGGACCCAGCGTGTCCACCTCCCCTAGAGGCAGGCGAGGCACAACTGGGCCAAGCCAATGGCTGGATCTACATTGTCGATCTATCATGTGGTTATGGGCCCTTTGTTGGGGTGGGTATAGGGCATATGAGCTTTTCTCCCAGGATTCTGGGGAGATCAGAGGCCCCCATTCTTCAGAGAGCCACAGCTTAGTCCCCTTCACGATGATGCCTCTTCCCGGATGGCTCTTGTTTCGGGAAATCCATCAAACCCACCCCCAACTGTGGGAAGCCGTTGCAGGCCTAGTGATGGCGAATGACTCCGTGTCCTGTTACCCTCCTGACAGCACATAAGCAGGAGCGTGTGTGCCCGGCCTGGGCGGATGGGCTCTTTGTCTCTGTACTTGGCCTCGCTGCCTCCTGTGACTGCTCATTCCAGCCCAGTGGCATTTCCCTTGTTCCCAGTGCACTCCCACCCCCACACCATGCCCAGCCTGTAACCCCCTACTTGGGAAGCCCTCTCTGCTTCTTCTCACTCGTTTAAATATGACTGCTGTTTCAGCATTCAGCTCAAGTCACGCCTTCCCCAGCAGCTCCTCCGAGCTCTCTTCCTGCTGCTGATAAATACATTCCATTCCCATATGGTCTGAAAAGCTGGCGTTTGGCAACATAGCCTTCTAGAGATGCATGGGCCTCCCAAGAGCCTCCTAGATGCACCCAGAGATGCATCCGGGGGCAGTCTCAGCCCCAGATAGATTGTGAGCGCTCTGAGGGCAGGGGCTGAGCCTTAATCCCTCCGCTGGGCACAGAGAAGCCTGGCTCCCCGCCCATAGCTTGGGGCCCAACACACCCACTTCGGCCACCTTCTTGCTGTGTGATGCATGCCATAAATTCTCCATCAGTGGGGAGTGTTGCTGCTCTAGTTTTCCTGGCTGTTATTTTTATCCCCAAGATGTGTTCTAGAGCGGTGCAGCCAGGTGTGGAAGGTGAGAGGGTCCGCTGCTCTGCCCAGGGAAGCCAAGTCCTACCGCAGCAGGAAACTTCACCTCCTCCCCATCCCCACCCCTGAACCCCCGTTGGGAATAAGCCCACCCCGTCCTCCTGGCAGCCTGGGACCAGCTTTTAATTCTTTCCTAACCTCATAGCCTTGAGATGACCCTCAGTGTGCCATTGAAGGGACCCCAGGGAGGCTGGGGTCAGGCAGATGGGAGCAGCCTCTTGCCTAATGGAGTCCGCCCAGAGCCCAAACCTCCTGCAGCCTAATTAGATTTTATGATCCTGAAGGAGCCACCCTGGATCCTTGCTCACCTCCAAACCTCATCAGCACCGGCCTCGAGCAGTTCAGGCTAGGAGCAGGGGCCCAGGGCCCGGCTCTACTTGCATTCTCACATCTGGCTCAAAACTCTAAGGATACCGGCATATAAATGTGAACCTGGCCTTCCGGAGCAACACAAAAGTGTGCTGTCAAGGAGAAGGTTTTCAGTGAGCAATCTTCTCACCAGATTACTAACTTGTAAATGTCTAGACATTTAGTATATGGACCTCCTTTGGTACATTTGCTTTGGGTCCCAGAAATGTCAGGGATGGTCCTGCTTGGATCTCAACTCTATTTCTTCATCTGTAGGATAAGCTCCAGGGGACTTAGCGGGACTCAGCTCCAAACCCCTCCCTTCTCTCCACATCACCCTCCAGCATCCAGCTATGGTCTCTGAATGCAACGGGCAGCTTCTCACCTCTGTGCCTTTGTACATGTTCCCTCTGCCTGGAATGCTCTTCTCCCACTTGTCCCTGTGGGGAACTCCTATTCATCCCTCAAAACCCAATTTAGACTCCATGATTCCTGAGGGCTCTCTGTGCCCTCACCCCTTTCTCTGGTTGCATGTACTCTACTTTAGTGGTATAATTATTTTGTCTGTTTGCTTCCCTGGAGGCAGTTTATCATCCTTGCCATGATGGTTTTAGAATCAGGAGACTTGGCTTTGCCTCTTGGCTTTTGCCTCTGTTTACCAGGGGTCTGATTTTGGGTGTTGTCTACTTACCTCTCTGAGACCTTTTCATTATTGAGAAAAGGGGGATTAAAATAGTACCCTCTGCATGCGAGGGACTTGGCCCAGTGCATGGCACAGAGTTACCGCTTAGTTATTTTGACATCTTTTCTGTTAGCAAGTAAGCTCCTTGAGACCAGGGAGTGCATCTCTTCATCTTTGCACCCTTGGGGGTCCAGGATGGGACTCCTCCCAGAGTGGACCTGAGGAGGACCAGGTGGTTGGTCGCTCAGGGTTCTGCTACTTTACCCCGTCCCTGGAAACTCTCCCCACTCTGAGTGCCATCATTGACTGTGCTTAGGGAAAGAGCCTTGTGTCCTCTGGGGACATCCATCGGAAGTGAGAAAAGCTAGCGGGGCCCACAGGGTGAGAGAAGCGGGAATGGGTCAGGTGCTTAGCTCCATCTTAGGAGAACAGCTGTGTAGTGAGGGTTTGTTCAAGGGTGCCTGCCCCTATCCCGTTCCCTAGGGGGCTGCCTGGTGTGAGAGGGTGCAGGATGCCCAGGAGGCACGAGGACTGGCCCCAGCTGCAGAGCTGGAGTGAGAATCTCTTGATCTCTTGGCTGCACTGAGAGGTGGAGGCAGCCGAGGCCCTGGAGATGGTTTCCATGACGACCACTGCCACTCACTCCCCATCTCGGATGTAAATTAGTTACAATTTTATTAGTGTGCAGAATTTCAAGAGGCCAGATCCTGCCTTAGAAGGGAAAGGATGGTGGGGGGACGGGGGAGAGTTCCCAAATGCTTCATACTCCCGCAAGGGCCCCAAACTCCAAGGTAGGTCCATGGAGAGTGAATTGGGACCCATGCCCTCATTTGTCTGGCAGGTCACCAGGTCTGGGTTGGGCAAGTGAGCCTGTCTCTGGAGAGGAGGTGACACACAGGCCCGGGCACCAGCAATGTCCCCAGTGCTCTCCTGGCCATGTCTGGCCTCCTCCTCTTGGCAGCCTGTCCATCTCCCCACTTGTCAGGGGAGGCAGCTGAGGGCCACAGGGGTCATTAGCTGAACTGAGGGTGCTCAGCTGGCTGTGGCCAGGCTCTTGGTCTCCCCTCTCTGTTCAGCTACCTCCCAAGATGGGTCAGAGGTCAGAGGTCACTGAGACGGGCACCAAGGCAGGCAGGTGAGGGCACTGCCAAAAGCTTGGATGTCTGAGCAAACTCGGGACCCTGGGTACCAGGAGGCAGCAGCTGGGGCTACTGCAGATGTGGCGGGGTGATGCCCCAGTCATGGCTTCTTGATATTTGATGCTCTGAACCACGTGTGCAGATGTGCAGGCGTGCGCACACACATACTTTTCTCCCCAAGGAGGGAAAAAAGGGACACATTTGTCTCTTTCCTAAGGCTGCTGTTAAAATTAGTAGTGTCCCCCAAGGCACATCCCATCGTGTGTGCCCCTGAGGTGTCACCACTTCCCCCCACTGCAAAGAGTGAGCTCAGGGAGGGAAGGGCCCGATGAGATGGCAGACCAGCAATGCCCCCTGGGCTCCTGATCAGGGCTGGCACGGTGGTGGGGATGGGGCGCCCTCCTGGGGGCAGAGGCGTTGGCACCGCAGGGGCAGGGCCAGGTGCAGAGGGAGAGGGGACAGGAGTGGACCAGGGAAAGCACCAGGCAGGTGTGAGTGGCCAGGCCAATGAAGGAGAGAGAGCTGAATAAAGACTTGGAGGGGGACATAGTTTGAGTGAAGGCTTAAGACACAAGTTGTTGGGAGGACGGATTGAAAATGGATGGGGAGCTGGACAGGGGAATAGATGGGGGTGAATGGACAGGTGGACGGGAGGCTGACAGGAGGTCGAATAGAAAGTTGGATGGGAGATGGCTGGGAAGATGGATAAGATGGATACAGGAGGACCGGGAGGATGGATGGAAGGGAGGTCGGGAGGCTGTTTCATGCAGTGGTTAGGCTTGTGGGCTATGGCGACAGGCGCTGGGATCCCAACCGCAGCCAGCCCGTCAGTAGTCATGTCACCTGGGACAAGTTTGGTAATCTCTCTGAGACTCTGTGTTCCGGACCTCAGTGTTCTGGGAGGGAGCGTGCATGGCAGGATTGGTGGAAGGAGCAAGAAACTGGTGACTCATACATGGAAAGCACACAATAAGTGCTTAATAGATGTTCACACTGTCATTCTATCTCACATCCCGAACTCGGCCTTGGGGACACAGTGGTGAATACAGAAATGCTGAGGCTGCCCTCGGGGGTGCAAGTCCACTGGGCAAGGGGATCAGTCCTGACGCAGGGTCCCTTGGGGTGGACAGAGAAGGGGGCCTGAGGGCGGCCTGAGTCGGACAAGGGAAGAAGGAAGGAGGGGAGGGGAGGAGTCAGGGTGGTGGGATCCTTGTCACCCTGTGGCTCAGGGCAGAATCAGGGTTTTGTCCAGGTGAAGGGCAAGGGGGCAGGGGACCCAGCTCTGGGGGCACCAAGGCTGGGCAGGAGGGAAGCCAGGAGCAGATGTGTGGAAGGCAATTGGGGTTCACAAAGGGGAGAGACGGGCTGGACAGGGTGGGGCCATGCACGGTGCTTTTAAACAGGGAAGCTATTCCAACCGTCTCTCCCTTGCTCAGTCAGTATCCAGGACCGGCCCCCTCCCCTGGACGTGTTTCCCCAGGTGTACGTAGGCTGGGAGATTCCTAAAGGTGCTTCCAGATTTGTAGACAGTCTGATCCTCATCAAGGTGGGTGGGAGCGCGGAGCTCTCTCCTTCCTGGGGAGGGACCACCATGGCCATCTGCCTTTCCTGTTGGGGATGGAGAAGCACTAGCCAGACCTGCCGTCCTGCAGTCCAGCCTGCATGTGTGAGAGATCGAAGTTATTAGGGGTTTATGGGAGGAGAGCATCCCGCTGCCTTCAACAGGTCTCCGTGTCCATGGAGCTGTCCATCTGTGATGCGATTATGGCCGAGAGGCTGGACGGACCCTGTGGCAAATAGGCCCGGGGTGACCCTGTCTTGGAAACACGCCCTTGTAGATAAATCACTGATTCTACGGCAATGGTGAGGCCTGTCTCTAACTCCGAGGTCCCTGGGAGGGTGGCAGGCTCTCTGAGCTTCCCAAGTTCAATGCTGGCACCAGGTGCCTGGTAGACTCCCTGTGAGCCTGAGCCACCTGCCAGTCTCCTGTCACATGGAGACAGAAGCCCATAGAGCGAGGTGGCAGGTCCGGCTGCGCCCCTGTCTCCTCCATTCCCCCATATTACAACTTGCCATATTTTGTGGCCTGAGGGCTGAGAATTCTAACAGGCAAGAGCAGGGATGGGACCGCCCACCCTGTTCTAGTCGTGTGTCTTCCTAATTATGCCACACACCGGAAAACTTAATTAAATCGATGCTTGGTGTGTAATTTCAACTAGTTTGGAAGTAGAGGGAAATCAAACAAACAGCCACACGGCCCTGCCAGCCCGCGCGCCACCTTGGCAAAATCCCACCAGGCCCTGGGTGCTGGGGTTGGGGATCATGGTCCCGCCCCACTCAGCCGAGATGGAAATGCCTCCTTCCCTCTGAGCCCCCAGAGGAAGCTCCTGCTCCCTCGATACCCCAGCCCCAGACACACGCACACACAAATACACAAACACACACACACACACACACACACACACACATACCAGGAGCTACAGCAGTGAGCCAGGCAGCCAAGGAGATAGGGAAAGTGGAAAAGAAGCAAGGGCTGCATTAAACGGTTAACAAGACAGTAGGATAAAAATACTAGGAAATATAAGGAAAGGCCAGAGACACATAACTTAAATATAATGTAAGCCCAGCTTCCAAGTCTTCTGAGATTCATTTCCGGGGCTCTCTGACCCTCCTCCTCCCTCTTTCTGCTCCCCTTTGGGTGACTCCCCTGCTCTGTGTGTTTTGTGTGCGAGGGCGCCCAGCCGCAGGTGTTGCCCCCCTTGCGGACCAGGGTGGTCGGAAGGGGAGGGAGGCAGTGCCCAGGAAGGGGGTCTTGGTGCTCAGGTAGGGCTGCAACGGCACAGGAGGGAGTGACGGATGGGAAGGGGACAGAAAGAGCGGGCAGGGAGAATCTGGGCAGCTTCTATTGGAGCCCAGCGTGGGCTTTTGAACTATGTAATCTGTCAGCAAAGAGAATGCGAAGAAAAACAAGAGAGGCATTCCTGGGCAGTGGGACCAGCTCCAGAAGTCAGCATTCACTTAGCAGGAGCTGACGTGGGCCAGGCGGCCGTGCGCGGGTCAGACAGACCCTGCTCCAGGAGACCTGCCGTCCAGGGAGGGAGATGCAGAGGGAATGAGACATTGCAGAGTAAAAGGGAGCCATGGGCCAGGGCCTGCTAGGGAGTCCCTGTGCCGGTGTGGCACCGATGGCTGGCAGCCTTACCTCTGACTCCCCTTACGACAGCCCCCATGCCTCTGGAGCATGGGAAAACTGAGGCACAGCCAGTTAAATAACCGCCCAGGGATCCTCGCTGGTAAACATCTCGGCTGGACTGCAAGACGCTGCCTCTCACTGGATTGTAATTGCTGGGGAGGCGGCAGAGAGAAGGGTGGTCAGGGAGGGCCCCTCTGGGGAGGAGGCTTTTCAGCTGGGGCTGACTGACTACCATTGCTCCGGACCCAGCACCAGGCATCTCATCAAGACCTCACCACGGCCCCATCTTAGAGACTAAGAGACAGAAGCACAGAGATTAAGGGATGGGCCTGGGTTCGCAAGGCCAGGGATCGGGGCTTGGGGCTCTTAAGACCTCACTCTGCCCTCGTCCTGCAGCCCACCTGGCCGTCCTGCCCCTACGAGGCTATGGCCGGTCCCTGGCTCGGAATGAAAAACAGTGGTGAAAGAAAGGAAAGCGGCCTTGGCCTGCAGACAGGTGAGGTAGTTTTCCCAACAACGCTGGGCCCTGCAAGGCCTGGTGGTGTCTGGCATCTGCCCACCGCCACAGGGCGGGCCCTGTGGGCTGCAGGTGGCAGTGTGTTGGGACTGGGAGCCCCCAGGCTGCTCAGGAACCAAGGAGGGGAGGCTCTCACTCCCACACCTCCTGGGCCTCCCTGCCTCCTCCATCCACCCAGGCCTTGCTAACCCTGGCGCAGGGGTCGCAGGAGAGCCCCGGGGACCTGCCCAGATTGGCGTCACCTGGGCCTGGGTTTGAATCCTGCCCTGCTGCTGCCCCTCCTGTGACTTCACTGTTTTGCGGCCTCAGTTTCCTTCTTGGGGCGCACATGTCGGATTTTTGGGCGTTCCTTACCATTCAGGTTTTAGGTGCCATGTCCTCTCCCGGGAGAGGCCTTCCTGACCGCCCTCCCCCCACCATCACCCCGCTGAAGTTCTCTCTCCCTTGCTTTCATGTGTGGGGCCAAGGACATCTTTGTCCACGTGGGGCAGGCACTCTTCTGTCTTGTTCTCTCCAGCACCCAGCACAGCGAGCCCAGAGGAGGTGCTCAGTAGATGTTGAAGGAATGAGTGAATGTCACCAACGGGGACAGCATGGTTCCTTCCCTCTGCAGGACAGTCTAAGTGTTAAACTAAGCAGGATGTCAAAGCTTAGCCGGTGCTGGGCTGGGGCCCTGCTTACACAACTAGCAGGTCTTCTCCAAGGACCCCAGCCTCGGTCTCACCCTACCAGCGACCTGACCAAAGACTGGGGTGCTACATGGCACAGGCCCACTGGTCAACTCAGACGGCCCCAGCCAGACACCCCAATATCCAGGGCTGGGAGCTGGCTCAGTGTTTGGAGGTCTGTGCCTCAGAGCCCCAGGGATGTTCCTCCACGCCCTCCCTACCACCCTTCCACTTCCTGGTCCTCCCTCCTCCCTCCCTGCCCTCCCCTCCCTCTCTCCCCCTCCCTCTCCCTCCCTCCTCCTCCCCCTCCCTCCCTCCTCCTCCCCCTTCATCCCTATCCCTGCCCTTCAGAGCCCTGCTCCCCTATGTCTCCCTCTCTCTCCAGCTTCTCTCACTCCCTGCCTCTCCTTTTCTCTATCCAGTTCTTTCCTCCCCACCTCACCCTGTCTAAGGGAGGGGCCGCCAGGGGCCGGTGATTTGCAGCTCCCCAAGCAGCCATCTCTCTGCAGCTGCACATCTGGGTCATTAGGACGCTCTGGAAAACCGGGGCTGCCGGAGCCCCTGCTCCCATCCGTCCTCCCCCCCTTCTTCCCCCTCCTCCCCATCTTCCTCCCTCCTCCAAACTCCTCCAACCTCCCCTCCTCCTCCTCACCCTCCTTCCTCTTCCTCCTTCCTGCATCCTCCCACCCCCTCCTCCCCGCTCAAGCCAGTATTTTTAGCTCGCTGCTGTGCATTAGTGTGCAGGAGCGCTCCTGGTGAAGCCTGGATGAGGTTTTATCTGTTGTGACAGCCCCAAGGGCAGCTGGCAGACTTTTCTCCCTCTTAAGTTTGGAGCGCGCTCCCTCTCCCCCGAGTCAGAGCCTCAGCTGGATGGGGGGCAGGGTCTCGGCCGGGTTTGGAGCCCAGGCGCCGCGTCCAGGCTGAGTGCCTCCCTCCGCCTCCTACTCCCCGCCGCCTCCCCTCCCCGGCGCCCCCTCCCTCCGCCTCCTCCCCAGGCCTCCGGGCCTTTGTCTCTGGAAGACACCGCCGCGGAGCGCTGCCCGCCCGCACGCTGGGCTCCCGCGGCCCCGCAGCTCTTCCCTCCCTTTTCTCCTCATTTACTCCTTTCCTTGGGCTGCTTCTCTCAAGGTTCAATCCCTCTCCGTTTGTGCCTCTCCTTCCCTGCCTCCCTCTCCTGATCTCTCTCTTCCCTCCCTCTCTCTCTTCCCTGCCTCCCTTTCCACCTCCCTCTTTCTCTCCTCTCCCCACACCCCTCCTCCCTGCCTTTAGGGAATGGAACAGATTCCCCCGTTAGAGCACGGACCCCAGCCTCCTTCCCTGTCCCTATTTCCTTCTGCCCTTGGCGGGCTCCTCCTGGACCACAGGACGGGGGGACTGTGAAGGGCCCTGGGCTTGAGGGTTCCTGGAGCGCCCTTCTCCGAGGTTAACCTTGGGTGGATGCCCAAGCCCTTCTAGGACTCCCTAGGGTCCAGCCTGGCCCCAGTGGGATGGGATCGCCCAAGACAGCCCTGCTCCTCCTGGGACTGCCCTGTGGGTTGGATCCAGACATAGGCAGAGTCCTCTTGACCCAGATGCTCTGTGTCCATACTGGGGAGGGGGAGAGTCTTCTCAATGCACCTCCCTTCTCCTTCAGCTTGGCACAAACCTAAACTTAACCTCTGTGAATGACCATTTGAGATAAGCGGCCCTTTGTCCATTGCACTTTACAGTTTACACATTTCTCTGTTCCTTGTCACAGCAACTGTGCACCGCAGACCGGATTTTATCCCTCGCGATAGAGGAGGCACACGGGACCGAAGAGGCCAAGCATCTCTGGCACAGATGCCTGACCTGTCTGGTCTGACACCTGCAGCCCAGGCCGCGCATCCTCTGAGCACTTCCTCCCACGCTAAGCTCAGCACCTTTCGGAAAGCACTGAGGCTCAGAGAGGCAAAGTCCCTGCCCAAGGTCACAGAGCCCAGCTGATACAGGGAGAAGAGGGGCTGGGGGGCTCAAGGGCAGGGAGCCTGAGGCCCTGACGGATTCCACCAACAGCCTTCTCCCCAGGTCAGGTCGGGGGTGGGGGCCAAGGGAGACGCCCTTTGGCCCCCTGCCTCCCCCAGTCCCAGGGCTGACTCTGGATGTCAGGTGGAGAAAGCAATGGCCCATCTAAGGGCCCCAGCCTTGGCCTGCACCCCCGCTCAGGGCCCCCAGCTGTACTCTGGGCTCAGCTCCCCCCTCCCCCGCCCCTCCCTGTCACCCCTTCCTCTCCTTGCTCCTCCTGGTCTCTCCCCATCCAGCCCATCAGGGCTCTGCTTTCATGATTCTCTGATTCTTGCTGCCAGACCGGCCCCTTGCTGGTGTCCCTCTTTCCCTTCTGTTGTCTCCCCCTCTCTCTGAGCTCCTCTCTCCAGCTTTCAAGCTTCCTCCTTCTCTCTGTGTATTTGTGTCGCTGTCTCTCTCTGTCACCCAGCCCTCTGCTCTGTCTGGATCTCTCTCTCCCTCCCTCCCTCTTCCATCCGCTGCTTCTGCCCACCCCAACACAACACACACACACACACACACACACACACACACACACAGACCCCTGCCCATCGTGACAGCATCAGTGATGGAGGTGAGGGCTGGCCCCACCCAGGAGGAGGCAATGAGAGAAGACCCCATGTTCCCACCCCTGGAGGCACCTCCCTGCTCAGCCTAAGCTATGGCTGGGGTGGGCTGGGGTCCTGGGCTGGGTAACTCCAGTGGTTTGGCAGCTGCATTTTCAGAAGGGTTACCCCTGACCAGGCCAAAGCCTCTGGAAGGCGGCATCTCCAGAGCACCTTCACCACACTGCAGGGACGCAGCAGTCAGGCAGCCCTGCTGGCAGAGGGGTCAGATCTGGCCTGGGACAAAAGAGATGGTAACAGGAAAGTGATGTGAGGGGAGAGTTGTTGCTCAGAGTCGCCGATGCTCCCTGCCCTGGGTTTGCCCAGCTCCATGCGGACTCAGAAGGCCTGGCCAAGGACCTGCCACACCAGAGTTCTTAGGCCCCGTGCTACCCGACTCCTCCCTCTTGTTCTCCTGGGTACCTGGGAGCCTGGGACCTGGAGTCCAAAAGTCCTGGGTTCAAATCTCATCCCCTCTCACTAGCTGAGCAACTTTAGGGGTGACTGACTCTGTCCCTGGGTTCTTTACCTGTAACTTGGGGATAAGGTAGCTGCCACCCTCAGGACCATTGTGAGGACCCAGTGGGGCCCTCCGAGTGAGGCATCTGGCCCACCTCAGGTGTAGGTACCTGCGGGAGCTGCCATTCGCCTGATGCCCGATTTCTCTGTCTTTCTGCCAACCCCAGTTGAATGTCATCAGCCTTGAGTTGCAGTCCTAGCTCTACCACTTGAACAAGTCATTAGATCTATGGGGCCTCAGTTTTCTCCTAAAATGGGGCTAATGATAGTCCAACCCTCATGGGCTGCGCTGAGATGATCCAGGAATATTCCTCGCTCAGTGAGTGTTGAGGGTCCCAGTGAGAGCGGTTGCCGAAAGCTGTTTTGTTTCACCTGCTGCATGTTCTAAATATTCATTCCTACCCTCTGCCCTCTGGCCCTTATGAAATGTTCAGTCTCAGGGCCTAGGGCTCAGGGGTCCTGTCCCCCTTAACCCTTTGTGTGCCCAGGCAGAGGCTGGGGTGGGGAGGGGGCGGGTGATGGGGCCTGTACTAGCTGAACCCGTGCTGTGAGCCCCTCCCCAGCTTGGACACGGCCCCTGGGCACTGGGAGGTTGTTCTTGCCGGCCTGGCTTTGTCCCCAGACTGGCAGCTGACCAAGGAGGGGAGGGGCAGGGGCTTGAGGGAGGGCCAAGTCGGAGAAGGAGAGGGAAGAGGAACAATGTTCTCAAGGCCCAGAGTCCCGGGGGCACTGCTCCCTCCTCCCGCTTCGTGAGGGAACCTTCGCATCTCCATGAGCAGGGGAGGGGTGGCTGGAGGACCCCAAGTCTAAAGGAGAATCCAACCGGGCTTGGTCCCCAACGTTGCAGTTACTGTTCCAGCTCCAATACTGAAACCCTCCTTCCTCCCCATCGCACCTGTACCTCTCCCTGACTTTCCATTTGTTTATAAACCTTCAGCTCCTTGGGACTTGGTCTTATTTCTGGCCGTGTCCCTGGTACCGGTGCACTGAGGAGTGACTAATGGTTGGTGAGTGAGTGAATGAGTGAGTGAGAGTGACTCATCGAGTGGCTGGGGGTCAGCCTGGCTCTTTCTAGACGATGAGTCTCTGTGGTGCCGGAGGATGGATGCTGCTCAGCCCTGGGTCTCCTTTGAAGGCCATAGGTAGCCCCGCTGGAGGCTGGAACAGCCTGGTGCTTTAGGGCCCAGCTGCGGAGGCAGCCGTGGCTTCACATCCTGACACTTACAGTAGAGGAAGAGGGAAGGGCTGGGGTGAGGGGTGTCCTTCGCCCTGTGCAGAACTGGGCCATCTGCATCCACTGGGGTCACAGCCCGTACTCACGTGTTTCAGGGTTGGCGGTCATTGCCAACCTCGATGCCTTTCTCCATCCCCAGGGCTACTGGACCTGTGAGGCAAGGGCCCTTACCTCCCTGCTTTGGTTTCTTTCCCCATTTCCATGTGCCTCTGGCCCCACCTGCCTCCTGTTTGGGGCTAAATCCTGTGGGCACTCAGCCCCCTGGCCATGCCTGGAGCTGCCAGTCTTGCCCTTTCCCCTCCCCGCTCTCTCACAGAGAGATCCTTTGCACCTGCTGTTCCCTCTGCTGGGAATGCCATTCCTCTTGCTCTTAGCTTGGCTGCTTCTGAGATATCTCCCCTCCTCCAAGGCAGCCCCAACCACTTTACAGTGTGTGCCCCGATTATCCTCTTGAGGAAGAGACTCTTCTCCGTTGCACTGAGCACATCTCCTCATAGTGTTTCTCTTTGCTTGTCCCCTGCCTGTCTCCTCCTTAGAAAGTCAGCTCCAAGCCGGTTGGGCTAGGGTCTGGCTTGCTTATCATTGCCTCCCCAGTGCCTGCACAGTGCGTAGTAGGAAAGAATCATTGCACGCCAGGACCTTAGAGCAAGGCTTAGCATACCATGCAGATAATAGTAAATAAATGGACAAACAGATGGGCCAAGGACTGGACCAACAAGAGGGTAGGCCTTTCAGCTGCCTGGGTTTGTACCCTCCCACTCTTGGGCAAACTGCCTCTTTGGGCCTCAGTTTCCTCGTCTGTAAAACGGGGATAACAGTAGTACTAACCTCGTCGGGTGGTTGTGTGGATTAACTGACAGCATCTGATCATTCTAAGTGCACAATATGTGCGTATCAAATAGGCTTTTCAGACATCCCTTGTCCAAAGGCCAACTCTTGATTCCCCACCCAGCCCCACCCCCACTTCTGTAGTCTTCATCTCAGGAAATGGTACCTCCCACTGTTCTTGACACTGCAGTCATCCTTGGCTTTTTTCTTTCTTCCACACCCACATCCGATCCTTTGTCAAATCATGATGGCTCTACTTGAAATAAACCCTGAATCCAGCCATTTCTGTCTCTCCCACTGCTGCTGTCCCCAGCCAGGCTACCACCATCTCTCCCCTGGACTCCATCGGCTCCTAACTTTTCCCAGCCTCCTTCTGGCTCCTTTAGTCTTTGATCCACTCAGAAACCGGAGAGATTCTTTAAAAACACAAATTGGCCCCTGCCTTGCACTCCCCTTGACCCGTCCTCCTTTGGCTTTAGGTTTATCTAGGAAAAATCTGAGTCTTCAACAAGACCTGCATGTACTCCCCCTGCAGCCCTCAGGGCACCGGGATGGGCTACCTCAGGTCCTTTGCACTTGCTGTTCCCCTCTCCACAGGGCTCTCCCCCTCCCTTCACCCAAGTCACATCCATTGTCATCTCCTCACTGCCCTGACCTCCCTCTCCAAACTCCAGCCCTTCTGTTGTCTGGCCTAGCCCCCTAGCCCCTCCTCTGTTTTCATTTTCTCTCTAACTTGTCTTGCTCCCTGGCTCTTAGTATTGACCTGTTTCTTTGTTCTTTGTCACTTTCTTCCCTAGAACGTGAGCCGCACAAACGCAGCGCAGGGAACTGCATCTTGCCGTCCACTGCCTCCTGGTGCACAGGACGGTGCCTGGCAAGAGCACGTGCTGGTTGAGAGCCATAATTGGACAAATGAATGAGTGAGTGGTATTATCATTCTTGCTCTGCAAAAGCTGGAGAAAGATAAGTTGAGGAGGGAGTTAATGTGATTGTGTCTAATAAGAGAAAATCCAGTGGCCTGACCCTGCCTGTCTTCTGCCAGAGACCAGTGGGCTTTCTGTGGTCGGGGCTCAGGCTGCCTGCTGCTATGGTTACTGGGCGCTGCGGGCTCCAGAAGAAACGTGAGGCCAGGCTGACTCTGCTATTCCACTCAGGTGGTCGCACATCTTCCTTGAGTGGCCCAGGTCTGGTGGAGAAAGATCACATTCAGAAATAGGTGGCTACTCCCACCTTGTCTTGCCTCCATCATGCCAGATGGAAAGAGAAGGGCAGGACCAGCCATTCTGGAAAACAGCCCCTACTCAATCTGTGGCAAGGACCATGCTGGGCTCCAAGAGGACTTACAGGTCAGCACACTGTGGTCCCTGCCCTCAGGGAGGTTTCTGGCTGCTGGGAGGGTGTATATAAATGGCAAATGCTTTCTCTGTGTCAGAGGGAGGAGGCAGGCACCCAGGGAGCCAGCGGGAGAGCTCTCCTGTCCCCTCCCTCCTGCTGCCCACTCACCCTGACACACTCTCCTGGCTTGAGGCAGGCTGGGCTCCTATGTCCACAACACTAGAATCCCAAATTCTCCGCATCCTGGAACAGACCAAGTTCTTCCTTAACATCAGATCCAACCCGAGGCCAAGAGGTTAAAAGGTTTGCTCGAGGACTCCCAGCTGGTACAGCAGAGCTTCCAGAAGGGCGTCTGGGTCGTCCCGTAGCCCTAACTTGGCAGTGATGTCCTGGGATCATCTTTCTCACTTCTCTGCCCCTTCAGCTGGACATTTCAACCCAGGTCTTCACTGCAGAGAACAGACTCCTGAGCTCCAGAAAGCCATGGGGACGGACCACAGCTCCCTAAGTAGCTCCTGCAGAGTTTGGGAGCCCAGGGCTGAGGCCTGTTACCGTCACCATCACCCTCGTTCCTGTCACCACCATCATCTCCATCATCACCAGCATTATGGGGTGAATTGTGTCCCCCTCAAAAGATGTGTTGAAGCCCTACCCCACAGTACCTGAGAATGTGCCTTTATTTGGAGATAGGGTCTTTACAGAGGTAATCAAGTGAAGAGGGGGTCATGAGTGTGGGCCCTAGTCCAATATGACCGATGTCTTTATAAAAAGGGGAAATGTCAACACAGAGACAGATGCAAAGGAGGACGGTGGGAAGGGAGGACACCATGTGAAGACAGAGGCTCAGAGGATTGGAGTGACCCCATCTACAAACCAGGGGATGCCTGAGCTACTAGAAGCCAGGAGAAAGGCCTGGAACGGTTTCTTCTTCAGTACCCAGTTTGTGGCTGCTCTCAGCATCACCACGACGACCGCTATCTCTATCATTGTCACCACCACCACCACGGCCATCACTGCAGCATCACCACTCTATGAGCTTCCTGTGGCTGCTTAACAAGTCACCACAAACCTGGTGACTCAAAACAAGATTGCTCTCTCAGAGCTCTGGAGGCTGGAAAGCCAAAATCAAGGCGTCAGCCAAAATCAAGACTTTGGGAAGAAATCTTTCCTTGCCTGTTCCCGTTTCTGGTGGTCCCAAGCATTCCTTGGCTTGTGGCTGCATCACCCGTCTCTGCCTCAGCCTGCACACGGCCTTTTCTTCCGTGTCCCTGCCTTCTGTCTCCTATAAGGACACCTGGGATGACACTGAGGCCCCACCTGGGTAATCTAGGATGATCTCATCTCAATATCCTTAACATCAACAAAGACCCTTTCACCAAATAAGGTCACATTCACAGGTTCCAGGGATTAGGCTGAACGTATATCTTTTGTGGGGGCCACCATTCAACCCACCAACCACCAGCCTCACCACCAGCATCAGCCTCATTCCCAGCATCAGTTCGGTACTAGTACGTACCCGGCCCTAGTCTGGGTGCTTCTCCTGTACTGTCTCCTTTACTCCTTAAGCCAACCTGAGGGCAGGTAATGTTTTTCTCTCCATTTAACACACAAGGAAACTGAGGCTGAGAGAATTTGCTTGTCCAAGGACTGCTTTACAACCCAGGTAGTCTGACTTCAGTGCCTCCTGCCTCACTATAGTTATCCTGCCCCTCCCCACCCCGTTCCCAAACTTCTGATCATACAGATGATTCCACAGAGGAATCTGAGTGGAGCAATGAGCACCCAAATAGGGAGCAAGGCACCTGGGTTCTGTTACTAATTACAGACAGATGCCAGTCAGGTCTCTGCCCCTCTCTGGGTCTCAGTTTGCCCACCTGCAACACTGGAAGCGGGAGTGGTTGGTCTGGATAACCTCCAAGTTCCTCCCAGCTCTGAAGTTCTGTGATGCTGGGTGTCCTGTGCCATCTCGGTCCTGTTCCAACGGTGCCCAGGGACACAACTCGAACAACACCTCAACTTTCTAAACCTGCTACCAGAAATGGGTTTGCTTGGAAGGCTGGCCCCGTGGGGTGAGTGCTGATGACAGAGGAGTGAAGAGCGATGCTGGGTTTCATTGTTCCCTCTGCCTTCCCGCATCACAGGGCTGGGACAAGCTACTGAGGAAGGAGCAGGGGGTAGGGGTACTCTCCTCTTGGAGCCCAAGACTTCTGGTTCGTACATTCAGGGAGGACTCGGAGGCTGAGAGCTCATGGGTGCTGGGAACAGAGCCAAAGATAAGGACCTTGCTGCCATGCCCCAGACCCAGAGGCTTTAGCCGGGAACTGGACCCTCACACTAGACTCCAGAGAGACTGCAGAAGCCATCCTGGGGCTGGAAGAGCCCTTGTTGATCATCTAAGGCCACGGTGACCAAATCCCAAGCACCCGCCCTCAGAAGGGGGAAAAAAACACAATACAGGCTGCGAGTCTGAAAACTCCGTTTCCAAAACCTGGTGTGTTCATTAGGAGTCATTTGTTCATCATAAGTATAAACATTTTTAAAAAGCAGTTTTTATAGTGTGAACTTAAGCCTTTTTCCTCTGCCCCCCTCCGTCACCTATCCAGAGCAGCAACCGTATTTCGCCTAATAATGTTCAAGAGCGGGGAGTTAAGTTAGGCACAGAACTGCAAACGTTAATTAGCAGGATGAGATGAACATCCCAGCAGGGGCTTGCAGGGTGGGGCATCCTTCAGGCCCTCTGATCCCAGTGGACATACGTCAGACAAACCCCCTAGTTGAGAGCTCTGGTAGGGTACGCAGGAGTCAGCCCAGCCAGAGTTTTTACCTGCTGAGTTAATCTCCCCTCTCCCGCCTCCATCTCCGGCTGAGCCGCATCCTCTTCCAGGGCCCCAAGTCCAACCACTGGCTCTGCTCCCTGGCCTCTGCTGGTTTTGTCCCTGCAGGTGTTTGAGCAGAATGAAAACTGGCTGTGTGACCTTGGGGCAGTGGCTCACCCTCTCAGGGTACAGGAATCTAAATGGGGGGGTTTGTTGGAAGTCAAGCCTCAGCGCAGGTGGAGTAATTCGACCCTCCTCCTGGCATACCCAGGGCTCACGTGCCACCAGCCTGCCCTTGCTTGGTTCAGGCAAGGCTGAGAATTTTCTGGTCTTCCTCTGGTTTCCTTTCGAGTGCTTCCAACGACAGCCGGTATGTTCCACCACAGTCCCCAGGAAACTGGTCCACGTAGGACGGAGCCTTCCCGAGAATGAAGTCATCTGTTTCTTTTTTATTTTTTGTTGCCTTTCTCCTTCAACACGAGTCACCCGGCCTCTGCAGCCTCTCCCCGCGCAAACACGCCCCGCGAGAGGGTCGGCCGGGCTGGCTGGGGGAAGGGGCGAGGAGCGAACCCAGGGGCCCAGGGCTGCCCGGCCGCCCCCTCGCAGACCCAGGCCGCGGGACTTACCGCACCCCTGCCTCCCGCTCCCACCCGCGACTTCCCCGGGACCGCCCGAAAGGTGAGCTCCCGGGAGGCCGCCCGCGCTCCGGCGCGGCCGGCTTCGCAAACAATAACAGTAAATAACGCTCCCTTGTCAACGTAATAAAAACGGAAACGGTTACAATGTTTTTTAATAAGCGTCCCCCATCAATCTCCCTCCCTCCCTTCTCCCGGGCCGCGGGCACCGGGAGGGCGGGGAGGGGAGGAGGGGAAGGAGGGGGCACCGGGGCGCGCGGGAGGTGGCCCGGTGCCGGAGGAGGACGACGCCGAGGGGGAGAGCGGGAGCACAGCAAGTGAGAGACGAGGGGGCGCGGGCGGCCGGGGTCACGCGCGCCAGCCGAGCCGGGAAGCGGCCGCGGTGAGTAACACCGTTGCCATGGCGACGTGGCCGCAAGGAACAGGAAGCGGCAGAAATAGCAGCCGCCGCGGCCTGCGCGCCCGGCCCCTCCCCCCGCGAGCCCGTTGCCACGGAGACCGGCCGGAGCGAGGCTGCGCGGGCGGCCGCGGCCTCCTGCGCCCTGGCCCGCGCATGCGCCCCGGGCCAGCCCCGCGTGGCGTACGCGGGGGCAACTGCTGCATCCCCGGCGCTGCCGGTACCCCAGACCTGCCTGGTCGCCCGCCTGGGTGGGAAAACAAAAGCAAAACTGTTTGTCGTTTGCCTTTGTAAAGCAGCCCCGCCTTTGTCCCCGTCGGATTCGTTGGTTTCCAGGCGTCGAAGGCGGGGGCAGGGCCACATCAGCCGTCCGTCCCAGAGGTTTTCTGAGCGCCAGGCGCTGGGTTGCGTCCGAAACGCCGAGGGGACGCGGAGGGCTGGCCCTGTCCTCCCAAAGGCCCGGCCTGGCCCGGTCTGACCAGGCCTCGGGGCTGACCTTGGCCGCCTGAAGTCCCCTCTGTTTGACCTCCCCATCGGCAGTGGGGGGACTTCTCCGATGTGATGCCTAGAGGTTCTCCCTTCTTGTTGCCTGTTCGCTTTCCCCTCATCTCACCTTCCCCAGATTCTAACCGGCAGAGAGCACGGAGGGAGAAATGAAATCCTGCCAAACCCCAGGCTCTCTCCACTCCCTGTTCACCAGAAAGCTATGAAACATTCCACATACACACACACCCCCACCAAAAAGTTGAGGGAAACCTAAATGTTTGATAAACAAAAGACACTCTGCAACAACTTGTTTATGTGGAAGCCTGGCTGCAGCCCTGCACGTCCTAGGCTGTGTGTGTGTGTGTGGGTGGGTGGGTGTGTGTGGGTGTGCGTGTGTGTTGGGAGGGAGGGGACACGATCATCTCTAAGGATGTTTGTGCAGGATTTCTCTCCAGATTTTGTTTGTTTTTAATACGGGTCAGAGGTCTGGGCTTCTGTGGGGAAAGGGGAAGGGTCACCTCGGATGGACAGGCCAGGAGGTCCCAGGAGGACAGGTCAGGGGGCCTGCATGCTGGGCAGGAGGCCAGGCGCCAGAGCCTTCCCATCTGGCACGGCTCCTGGCAGGCAGGGGGCGGGGTCAGTGGGCGCCTGGGTCTCTGGGCCACTCCCCGGAGTATGGCCCCAGCGAGGGCCCAGGCCAAGGACTGGGACCTCTGTCCCCTGGCCAGGACAGCTGTCATTGCCCCGGCCCCTGTCCTGGCCACGCTGGCCAAGAGAGAAAAGCAAGCAGAGCAGCTCAGTTCTCTGGGGGTTTCTATAATGGAAAGGAGAAGCTTTTGTTTTTTGTATGGGGTGGACTTAGATTTTCAGCATTCAGGCTGATCAGATGGGAATGTAGGGAGTGTGTGTGTGTGTGTGTGTGCGTGGGAGTGTGTGTGTGTGCGTGAGGGAGGAGGGTTGCTGCTTCAAATCTCCTCCCCCACCCCACCACCATCCAGCTTGGCTCCCCAGAGTGGCCTGGTGCAGGCTGAAGGGTTTCTCACCACTTGGTGTGGAAGGAGCTAAGGAGAGAGGGCGGGACATGGGTGATGGTCCTCCTCACCTTCTTCCTCCCCACCTCCTTCCTTCCTCTTTTGACATGGAGGAGAGGGGCCCCAGCCTGGAAGGGAAAGCTTGTCTGATGATCAGAAGACTTCAGGTCCACCATGGCTGGCTTGGCATCATATTTATCCCTCTTCTTCTTGGAGGAGGAAAGAAGGACCCAGGGAGGAGGGAACTGGGAACGGTGGTTACAATGACAAGCTGCTACCTCTATCCAGAGGGCGGTAGCATGTGTTGAGAACCAGGGCTTCAGACACAGTCCTTTTGGTAAATCCCTCTTGGCCCCACCAAAGCTTGTACCTCTGGACAATACGGACAATGCAGTGCCCACCTCATTAGTTGTGATGGTCCCATTAAGTGATGCATAAAAGCTCTTAGCACGGTGTCAGGCACGGAGTAGGAGCTCAGAATGGGGCAGCTGTTATTGGAGCTGGAGGGAGCTTACTACTCTCCCTGGTGTGACCCAGGATTGCTGCCCTGGGCCCTGGGGTCCATCTTTGGCACGGGCTCTGCCACCAACCCACTATACAACCTGAGGCAAGTCACTTACCTTCTTGGGGCCTCGGTCTTCCCATCTGGCAGATGGGGATAATAATCACAACAAGCACTAATAGGGAACTTATTCTGTGCCAGGCGCTACACTGAGGTCTCTGCATTTCCTTATCTGATTTAGCCTTCAAAACAACCCTGAGAGGTAAGGACCAGAATGATCCCAATTTCACAGGTGAGAGGACAGAGCCTCAGAGAGGGGAAGTCACTTGCTGGGGATTTACACAGTAGGAAGTGGCCCAGAACTCGAAGGCGGTCAGATACTGGATTGCCATGCACACCGAGAGAAAGCATCACGTTGTCTGTGTTCCTATAATTCTCCCCACATTCCTACTCATCCTCTGATCTTTTCCGTGGCTCAGACCACAGCCCCTGCCTCTGCATCTGCACCCTGGGCTTCAACCATTCTGGGCTCTCCTGAGACTTGCAGGAACTCAGCACTCTCAGGGAGAGATGCCCCGCAAGGGTCCACTGGTGCTTGAGGAGGGCCAGGTGAGCCCCACACAGTCCCTGCTGTCAACCTGGCAGCTCAACACCAGTTCTCCCACTCTTTTTGTCTCTCCCTGCTATTTATACTAAAGGGTTGGGGTCCCTCATACGCCCAGGTGGACGTGTGGCATCCAGATGGTGCAGTTAATCGAGTTGGAAGCCATAAATCTCTGTTATTGTCCCAGCTCACCCTCCCCTCTGCTATGCTGTCACTTCAAGTCACTGGTGGGAGAGGCACCCCCAGCCCCGCCCACCTGCCCCAGGCGCTTTGTTCCCCGCTCAGGAGCCAGGCAGGAAAGAGTCCTGTTGTGGCGTCCACTGCCTGCCTCTGAATCCTGGCCCTGTCCCTCCCAGGCAGTGTGGCTCAGGCCAAGCACTTCATCTCCCTGTTATCCTCAGTTTCCACATCCGTAACTTCAGGATGGTCACAGCACCTCCCTGTCCCACCAGGTGGCCGATGTGTGTGAGCGCTCCACCCCACCTGGTTCCCAGAGGGTGCCCAGGGTGTCACTGGTTATAGCAAGTGCTTACTCCGTGCTGGGTAGTATAATGCATTAGCTCAACGAATTTTCAAACAAGCGCAGTATTACCCCATTTTACAGATGAGGAAGCTGCAACTCAAGAGAAGGGAAGTGAGTTGCCCAAGGCCACACAGCCAATTAGCAGAGGAACTGGAATTAAACCAGGCAGGCCTGTGTGGCTGTAAGTCCCTCGCTGTAACCCCAGGTTTCTGGCCCTTCCCACTGGAGCCCCTCTGGGGGCTCCCTACCAAGGTCTGCAGTGACAGCAGTGTTAGCCCTGCCCAGAGCTGCTTCTAAAACCTGGGCCTGAAAGACACTAGGTTAATAGGTCCTTAATAAAGCCAGCAGAGGCGTCTGTGTCTTCCCGAGGCCGTGGCCAGGGGGCCAGGGGCAGCAGATGCATCCTAATGAAAACGCTGGGGAGGGAGGAGGGGCCCTGGGTGAACTGCCTGCTCTTAAGTCAGAGTCAGTCCTCTCGCCCTGAGTCACTGGATGCCTCCCCAGGTAGGGACAGTCACAGATCACTTTCTTCCTTTCATCCACCCACCCACCCACCCATCCATCCATCCTCTTATCCTTCCTCCCTCCCAACCTTCTCTCCATCTTTCCATCAATCCATCCATCCACCTACTCATTCACTCACCCACTTCCTTCCTCCCTCCCACCCTCTCTCCCGCCCTCTCCATCTTTCCTTCCTTCCCCCACCCTCCTTCCTTCCATTCATCCAGTGTTCCTTGGGCACCTGTCTTGAGCCAAACCTTACGTTAGGTGCCCAGGGTCCCTCCCTCCAAGGGCCTCACATTCTTAAAAAGACACTAAATAAATAATTAACTGTGCATGCACAGGATGCCAAGGACATTGTGGGGACTCTCAGACTGGGCTCTGCAGACCCACCTCAGCCAAACCCTCTGGCTGACCTGGGGCAGGTCACCCCTCCTCGGGGCCACTCTCTCCCAACCTGTACCAATATGGGGGTACACTGTGATCTCCCCTATTCTGCAATTCTAAAATTCCAAGCAGAGTGTGGAAGCTCCTGATTAACCTGTTCCCACCCTACTCCCTCAGACCTCCCTCAACACCCTCCAAGTCCCCAGATGGAGGCCCAGGACCACTGCAGAGAGTGACCAGCAAGCTGGGGTGGTGGGCAGAGTGCTGGACCGGGAGGCAGGAGGCCAGGTGATGAGTGGCCTGGGGAGATGACCTCTCCAGTGGTCCCTCGGCTTGGCTGAAGTGCCTTAGAGAACTCAGGAAACCTCAGCTGTTGGGGACGTTACTATTATTGTTGTGGCCATGTGGTTATAATGAAGGAAGCTGGCCTAGAGCACCTGGCTTTGGGAGGGATCATTCATTCATTCATTCACTCAGCAAATGTTTGTTACTGAGACCTGTACTACTATGTGCTGGCCCCTGGGCCAGGTGCTGGGGCAGATACGAGACCAGACTAGATCCTGCAATCTAGGAAGGGTGGTGAACAAGTGTCACCTCGATTGCCAACTCACACTTGCTAAAGGCTGCGTTGGGAAGAATGTGTTGAGAAGGATTCTGAGGCTGCATTCCGGCTTAGAGGGAAAGAGTGCTGTGATCAGTTAGTCAGGTCTGCCATGAGTCCAGACAGGGAAGCAAAGCCAGTACGTTTGCCTTCACGCTGAAGAACGGGAAGGACTACAGACCAAGACCCTTTGACTGTGGCTAGCCTGCTGCTTGACTTGGGCAGGTCACTGTCTCTTTTCACTCCTTTGTGAGGCACAGATGCTGGCAGACTCTGCATTTTTAGAGACAGAAGGAGCTGGAGCAGTTCAGCCCAGCCTTCCTGTCTGAACTCATCCTGCTCTGGGCAGATGTGAGGACCGAATGTGAGATGCCCCGACAAGCAAACGCAGGACTGTCAGTAAATGCGTGGTGGGGCGGAAGACCAGGAGCTCGGAGCTGCGGCAGGAGCCCAGGAAAGCGGTCCCTAGGTGCCCTGCTGCCTGTCCTTGTCCGGGCCTCGGCTTCTCCATGTTCAGTGAGGAGGTTGGAGACGGGAAATGCTGAAGAGTTTCCCAAATCTGCTGTCTTGTGGTGCCTGTAATGCTGAGGCCCCTGGGGCAGCGGGAGGGGAGGGGATGGGGTCGAAAGAGGAGCCTCTGGAGGGAAGATGGAGGAAAGGAACTCTGCAGCACCTGAGATCCTCACCGGGCAGTTGGTGGCTGGGAAGGAAGCAGGGAAGGGGCACAGGGCTGCTGCAGTGCCCCGAGGGGAGGCCTCCTCTGCTGGGCTCTTTCTGCTGGTGGTTTGGCTCCACTGGGGACTGCATCCCAGGCGCACCCAGAAAGGCCATCCCTGAGCAAGGAAGGCACGAGGGAAGAGAGTGGGCAATGGACGGGGGTGCCAGGAAGGGCTGGAGGGGCTACGACCCCCGTCTGGTGGGAGTCTCTGTCCCCTGGCAGTGATGGCCTCCAGCCCCAGGGCACAAGCCTCAGGCCAAACCTCGGTGGTTGGCAAAGGCAGATCCCTGGAAGGCCTGGAGCCACCAGTGGACCTTGAAAACAGACCTGCCAAATCTCCGCAAGCCTGACTTGGGGGTTTGGAACACTAACACTGTACCACTCACCTCCCCTTTAAGATCCCTCATGCTTCCCAGTTGCAGAGGTAGCACATGCTTCTAGGTGAGAGCTGGGAGCCTGGATCCAAGTCCCAGCCCAGCCACTGTCAGCTGTGTGACCACCAGCAACTTACGTAACCTCTCTGGGCCTCATCTGTCAATGAGGATGATAATAGTACTCACCTAAGGGGATTATTGGAGAATTCAGTAAGCACCAGTGATTGAGATGGGCTCAGCCTAGGGCTGGACACATCATAACCGTTCAGTAGCAGATGGCTATTGTTATTTTTACGGATTCTAATACTTGGCAGAGCACTACGCAGAACGGCCTGACTGCGTGAACCCCAGCCTGCCATTCCTGTCTCATCAGCTCCAAGCATTCGGCTTCACTTCGACTATACCATGCTGCTCTGTTCCCCCAGGACACCATTGTTCTTTCATGCCACTGGGCCTTTGCTTATGCTGTGCCCTTTGTCAGGAACGCCCTTTCCTCTCTGCGCTGTTTTCAGACCCCAGTCAGTGGTCAGCTACTCTGGGCACCACCCTCCTGGCGAGTTGCTTGGCGTTCTGTGCACACTCGGCCCCGTGGCAGTTGCCCCAGTGCAGCGTCCACGTTTACCTTCCATCTGATTCTCCTACGTCAGTGTGACTTCTCAGGCGCGAGTGCCATGGGTGATTGGTTTTCTTGTCCTCGGTACCCAGCGCCCTGCTTGTCACTGGTAGCTGCTCCTTAGGGCAGGTTGGGCGAGTGGAGCTGTCCATCCCCAGGCTGGGAGCGCGCACAGCAGACACAGAGCACCCCCTGCTCCTGCTCCTCTTCTTTCTTATCAAATAGAAGCAGGACGCCTGAGCGCCTCTCTGATGATCCCCATGGGAGAAGTGACTATGAAATGCTGGGGCCTCCAAGTTAGAGCTCAGCACCAGGGGGAGGGCCAGAGGGACACCCCCAACAACCCCAACCCCCGCCCCCCACCACTACCTGACACCTCCTTCTGTTTCTGGCCCAGGCAGAGTGGCTGATCTCCAGGACTGGGTGAGGAGTGGAGAGCAGGGGGTAGATGGGGAACAGATACCCAGGTCCTACAGGAGCTGCTGGGGTCAGAGGGGATGCCCCCACACTGCCCTGTGAGCGGTCTGCCGGATCTCCCGGGGGCAGCCGGGGAAGGGCGTGCTCTGTGGCTCTGGCTGGGCCCTCCCTGCTGTTCTCCTTGTGTCCCTGTCTGGCCACTAGGCCTCTTTCTGCCCCTCACTGCGAGGCAGCCAGGTCTCCCTGTCCTGGCCGAGGGACGGCTGTTTCTACCATCTGACTGGATGCCCTGCTCCTGGCCACCTGTCCCAGACCCAGGACCTCTGCACGATGCTTAAGTTGAACAAAGTCCAGGGGAGTATTGAGCTCAGTGCTTCCATTGGGCAGATGAGAAAGCTGAGGCCCAGGAGGGGAAAGAGGCGTGTCTGAGGTCACATGGTGAACCCAGTGTTATTTTCTGTATCTCACTGCCCTGCCAGGAGAGGAGAAGACCTACAGATCTTGGCTTTGACCTTGAGAAAATGGAAACACTTGAACCTTAAAGACAGGCTTCCGTAGTGGGTAAGACATGGGCAGGCTGTGTGACCTTCGGCACATTACCTAACCTCTCTGAGCCTCGCATGCTAGTGAGGATTCAGTGAGATGACAACTGTACAGGGCCTAGCAGGCCTCCTGGCACGGACCAAACTCTCAGTAGACAGGAGCTTTCTTATAATTCAGGAGCAGGTAAGCCTCACCTTGAACAAATGCAACCAATGAAAGTTGTTTTATGCAGATGTGGCAATTCCCCTGCCCTTTTTCATATTATGGAAAAATCCTCCAAGTTGTGGAAGAAACCACTGCAGGTTTATCTGGGTTTAGTTGGGGGAACCAGGCATACGCCCTGTACTGCCCCTAGAAGCTGCGACCTCAGGAGAGGGACTTGGTGACTCTGGGCCCTCAGCTTGCTTGTGTGCAAAATGGGGACAATGGCACCTCCCTCCTAGGACTGGGCGGGCCTCAATGAGATAATTTAGCTTTGCAGGACCTGGGGATCACAAGCCTTCCACATCGCACCTTTCTAACAAACCAAGGGTACCAGTTATGGAGCAAGTGCTCCCCTTTGGCTGTGGGCTTGGCCTGGGAGATCTCGTCTCAGGGATTATGTTTTCTGGGGAGGGCTGGGATCCAGAGCTCCTGGGCTGAGCGAGCAGGGTCCCTCCAGGAAAGGGAAGCCCCACCTGGCAGCCCCTCCTGCCATCCGGTCCACAGCTGGTCATCCCTTCCTTCCCACCCTCCCCCACCCCTGCTGGATTCCGCAGCCCACGGGCTCCTCCCCTTGCTGTCTGCGCTGCCAGGCTGCCCTTCTCTGAGGAGGTGGGGGTGGGGTGGGGGTGCATTTTCCAGGCGATGTTTCCCTGGCAGCTCTGAAAATTAATTGGCCTTTAATGTGGCACAGTATTTATTTTAATTAGCAGGAAATTGACCAATTTCTTAATAAGGGGCTTTGTGGAGGTTCCGTATTTGGGGCTGGGGGTGTGTGTGTGTGTGATGGGGGCGGGTGAGCAAGCAAGAATGACATCCATAGTCCGAGAGGGGGCTTTGGGGGAACCGCGGAGCTCTGACCTTCCTGGCTCCAAGTCCTCCCTTCAGGGAGGGGAGAAGGGCAGAGGTGAGGGGCCTGATGGCCCGGGAGCAAAGTCAGGAGGCAGTGGGAGGGGAGGACTCTGGGCCAGAGACACACAGAGGGCCAGGTGGCTTGGCCACAGGCCTCTCGGGGATCTGACAGACTCAAATTCTGCTTTTGACCTTGGTCTAGTGGAGTCTTGGGTCTAGGTCTTGGATCCTCCTGGCCTTAACAACACCCCCTCCCCATTTGAGCAATTAACAGAGTAAATTAGTAGTGATTTCTTAAAGAATAAAATTCCTTTTCTTTAATCTGATAGAATTGCTGAGGTTCCCCCAACATCTATAATACACCAGCTACGATGAGATACCCCCTTTTCCAAATGTAGTAACAGAGGCTCAAAGAGGTGCAGTGTTTTTTTGAAGCCTCACAGATAGCCACCACATCCTTCAAGGCTGGCTTAAACTTGGCCCCCCCAGGGAAGGCTGCCCAGACCCCTGGGTGGGCTCAGGGGCCCCCATCCATCTCTGTACCTCTCCTTCAGTGTCCTGTGACAGTGATAATACAGTGACTGTATTCCCTGGACTGTGAGTCCCCTGAGGGCAGGTACTGTGTCTGTGTACTCAGCTTTATACCCCAGGACCAGGACATGGTAGATGCTCATTATATGTTTGTTGAATGACTGAGTGAATGATGGAGTCAGAACTGAGCAACAAGCAGCCTGTGACACCTGGTCAAGAACTGTCACCACCCCTCTGCCTCAGTGTACCTTCATGATTTATACTGCTAAGTAAAAATCAGCACTGGCCACCTGCCTCTGCATGGATTGGATCACATTGGCACTTGCCATCTACCTCTGTTTGGAATAAGTCACCAACCACTGCAGCCGCTGACCTCCAACACACCCTGAAAAGAGTTCAGGGTGGAGGTCGCTGTGTGATTTTCTTTCAGTTGACAATACGTTAATTGTGGTGGGTGCCAATGGGGGATGCGCCCCTCAGCCTGACCATCTAACTCCTCCTCAGGGGACTGTGTCACCTCCCCTCATTGCCTTGGGGTCTGACCCAGGAGCCTGTGTGCACTTGGGTGAAGGGGAGAAGGACACGTTCTCTCTCCGGGCCTGGATCAAGAAAGGGGTTGTGCTGGGCAGCCTCCCAGGACCAGGGGAGAGGGCTGCCCGCTGCCCCCTGGTCTCATGGCCTCACTGAGCCATCCCAGGGCTCTCCAAGGGTCTGCCCCAGCCACTGGCTGGGGAAAATGAAGCCATGACCCCTGACCCCAGCCCCAGCACATCATCCCCACACCTCCTGCTGCCCCAGGGCCCAGGGAGCCTCCTGGTCCAAAGATGTGCCAGGGGCTCCTCTGCCCCTTCGCCTGGACTCCGACCGACCACCTTTTCCATTTATTTATTTAAAACCATCTGTGTTAGGCACTGTTTTAGGGTTATTTATCCTCAGTATGATGCAGGTGTCATTATGTCCCCATTTTGCAGACAGGGAAACTGAGACACAGAGGAGGGGACAACTGACTGACCCACTTCCCCTCTGGCTTTCACTGCAGACTTCCAGGGTTGAGGAGGTAGTCCTCACAGCCTTCTTAGGTAATTGCTGCCCGACACTCGCCAGATTCCATCCAGCCCCCACACCTTGCTCAGCTGGGTTACCTCTCCCCAGATGCTGGCCCATTGGATGAATGGTGGTTGTGCTCGGAGTAAGGACATGGCTCCTGGAACCAGTCTGAATTTGGGTCTGCTACATGCAGCTGTGTGATGCTGGGCAAGTGACTTCAGATCTCTTTGGCCACCTCTTATCTGAAGAATGGAGGCAAAACTATTTATCCAAAAGGTAGTAATAAGAAATAAACAAGGGAACCCATTTAAAGTACCAGCACGGGGTCCAGCTTGCAGTTTTTCATTAATAAATGCCCTATTCTCTCCTATTCCTCCCCAACGTGTCCTCCTGCGCTCTAAAGCCCAGTCATCCCAGAAGCCTTTGCCTCCTTTTCAGAGCAGAGTCCCCAGTTACAGGGACCCCAGAACACTTCCTTTCAGCATCACTCAGCCTGGTCACATCCACTCCGGCTCCGGGACCCTCAGAGCCCCAGGCAGAGGGGAGACTGGGCCAGAGGAAAGCAGAGGCTGGGCTGAGGATAGAGCCAGCATTCTGGGCTCATTCACCTGGGAGGCCAACATTTATTGAGCACCTACTGTGTGCCAGGCATTGTGGATGAGACAGACTCCAGGAAGCCCAGCATGCAGTGGGAGAGGCAGATGAGTGAGCTGGCCACCTCGCCTCAGTGGTTGTTTGGGCTGGGATCAGCCCAGCAGCCTTCAGGGAGAAATGACATCCACGCTGAGCCTGGACAAGGGATGGGAGCTGGCGGCTGAGGGAGGTGTGGGAAGTGGGGGGAGTGTTTCTTGCAGAAGGATGGAGGGTGAGGCAAGTGTGGTCTTAGGGAAATCGCTGGTCATTGGGTGAGGCCCTCGTGGCCAGGCGATAGGTCCTCACTCCCTCCACAGCTGCCCAGCGTCCCTGCCAGGTGACAGGGACTGACAAAGGTGAACAAAAGAGAGCTGATTTCTGCCCCCCCAGAATTATACCCCAATGGAAGATGGAGGGGAGCAGACATCAACCAAGTAACGAAATAAATAAACAAGATCATCGCAGAGGGTGTCGAGTGAATGGAGCCAGCGGAACAGGGAGGTGGGGAGGTGGAACCTGAGGCTGCAGCTGAAGCGGGGAGAGGCGTGATCCGAGGGCGTTCTGGATGAGCCCTGTAGGCTGGGAGCAGAACGGAGTACGAGGAAAGACCAGTGGCCCGGGGCAAGAGATGGTGGCTTGGGGCAGGCTGATGGCTATGGGGCCACGGGAGGGTTTGAAAGCTCTGTGGGAGGTATAGGGACTGGGTGTGATGGTTACAGACGTGGAGGGGGAGGGAAGTGGGGCGATGAGGCTAAAACCAGATTTCTGGACCTGGCCTTGGAATGACAATGAGGTTAATTTTCCAGCACGGAGATCCCAGGGTCAGGTGCCTGAGACAACTTCAGTGGGAAGGTCCTGCCGGGGGCGGTGGCCAAGCGTCCAAGACCTAGAGGAGAGGTCAGGGGCTTGCAGGACAGAGATTCAGCCTGCAGGTGTGAGCAGGAGCTACCCAAAGGTCCCTCCAGATCCTGCCTTTGCCAAAGAAAAATCCGGGCCATCCTTCCCTTCTAGTGTTCCTGACTCATCTCAGAGAGTCTGCAGTATAAAGCATTCTAGAATCTTGAAGACTTTTCCTCCAGGTTTACAAAGTCCTTCAAAGTCCCATTCTTTGCCCACACATTCCTTCCATTGGGACCCAGGGATCAAAGGTTCCGACTGGGGAAGGGGAGTGGCTATTTGTCAGGAAGGAAGGGGTCCCTGGGCGGCTCAGGTTCATCCCCAACTCAGCTTTAAAAAGCACCATCATTGCTGTCATCTCCCATGTACTGGGTTTGCAAGAAAAACCCCACTGCTGTTCCAGCTGGAAGGAATGCTTGGGGAGGAGACTGTGGGGTCTTGAGCTGTGGTCCTTGTGGGTTGTAGGGTTGGGTCACGGTCTCCCTGGTTGTTTTCTTTGAGGGGTGTTCCTCCTTAGGGTGGGGGCTCTGCGCCTGTTTTGTCCCCACCACTGGGGGCTGGGCAGGGACCCAGCTGGGCTCTGTCACTGGGCCTTACAGACTGATGGTGAAAGGTGTGTGTGTGTGTGTGTGTGTGAGGGTGGGGGTAGGGGGAGAGAGGGAGAGAGAGCGAGCCCGCCTGAAACCTAATTGTCCGCTGTCTAATCCGTCAGCCAGAGGACAGCTTGCCAGCCCCTCCCCGGCAGGCTGATAAATGCCGACCGAGGCCCCCCTGCGCCAGAGCTGCCTTAATTGGTATCAGGACGTGCCTGGACTCCATCCTCCCGGCCCTCGCCTTCCTCCCCTCCTGCTGCCCGCCTCCAGCCTACGGCCTCCACCCCGATCAGGGCTCACCTGCTGCCACAGCCCCAGGAGGAGGCGAGACCAGTAAGAACAGCTCCACTTACACAGCACCTACTGTGTGCCCTCCGCCCACCCTCCCCCACCCTCGTGCAACCCTGCGAGATGTGGGGACCATCCTGCTTTCCCATCCATATATACCGGACATATTTCCTAAGCCCTCCATATGCCTGACACCCCCAGGCTGAGTGCTCGGGGTGCACAGGGGATGAGGCAGCTTCACAGACAAGACTGCCTGCCCCCCGGGGGGCTCCCCATAACTGGCAGGAATGGGCTTATTCCCAGACAATCCGCCTGGTAGGGTTTCAGGGTAGGAGTTAACCTTTTGCCCATTTTAGGAAGTTCAGAGAGGTTTGGCAACCTGCCCAAGATCACACAGCCAGAAAAGGAGGGAGAGGGCAAGGTTGCCTTCAAGATGACTACACAGTTGGTTCACAGTGTCGTGTGGGTCTGAATCACTCAGGGCACAAGTTAGAAACTCAAGTGCCTCCTGCTGAGATTCTGAGGGCAGGTCTGAGTGCCCCTGCGTGGACCTCAGGCCTCTCGGGACCCTGACGAGGGTTGGTTCTCCAGTCCCCACGCTGATGGAAAATTGGGGAGGGGAAAAGCAGGCATGACGGACAGGATATTTCATTCATTCATTCAACCAGCACTCACGGAGCGACTGCCTTGTACCAGGCCTCGTTCTGGACACAGGCAGGACCGGCCACGTGATTTGTGGGGTTCTGTACAAAAGGAAAATAGGGGGCCCTTGTCCAAAATGTATTAAGAATTTCAAGATGGCGACCCCAGAGCATTAAACCAAGCAGGGGCCCTGAGCGATTGTGCACGTTACTTGAACTGATGCTGGGGGCCCTGCAGGAAGACAGTCAAACCAGCGAGCCTGGGCCTGATCCTGGTCGGGCTCCCCACCCCTTATCTGGAATCTGAAATTAACAAAGTTCTGAAAACCCCAGAGTTTTTGGTAAGATGGTGGCAAATTCATTTGGAGGCAAACCTTGACCTCAACTGACAGGAAGCTATTTATAGCTTTATTTATTCCTCTGGATGTGAAGATTTGTACCTTTCATTGCAGAGATATTAATGTGTTTGACTGAATCACAGAGAAAAAAATGTGACAATGAGTGTGTATATGTCCATGAATGACTGAAAAATTGTGCTGAACACTGGAATTGGACACAACATTGTAAAATGATTATAAATCAATAAAAAATGTCAAAAAAAATTTTAAAAAAAAATGTGTTTGACTGTGGGCCTGCCTGGGTCCTGCTGCACTGTTACCTAATGTATGGCGTATGCACCATCTTGCTCTTCTAAAGGGACACCTCTGGGTCCCCAGACACCTGTGGCCCAGGGGTTTAGGAAAAGAGATTTGGAATCACACTAGAACTTTATCTTCTCCCAGTATGGGCTGATTGCCATGTGCTCCTTTTTTTTTAATATAATCAACACATGACATTACGTTAGCTTCAGGTGTACAACATAATGATTAGATAATCGTATATTCCATTTTTTTTCCTACATAATCCAAAGAAGATGAGGGTCTGACAATAACCCCAGTTTCTGGCCTTCCTGTTCCTTGTGTGGCTGATAAAGAGGGCTCGCTGATCCGACTCCCCAAGGAGGCTGGGTGGGTGTCACTCTCGTGGTCCGCTGGGATATTTTATTTCACAGTAAAGGGATTGGGGAGAAGATGTGAGGTCAAGCCACAGTGGAGCCTTCTTAAAAAGAGAAGAGAAAATAGCTTTATTGATTAGAAATGTAATATATGCTTATCATTATTTTAAAAATTCACACAAAAGAAGCACATAACCATAATCTGAGACCTACCCTCTCCATAGCAGCTGCTGTGGACGTTCCTGTGACTACTCTTCCTTCCAGATTTTTCTAGATACATCTTCTCTTTTTTCCCCAAAGACGGGTTTCGTCACTCAGTGTTTTGCAACCTACATTTTTTTTCCCTCATCACTAAACCATATGTTGTGGTCATCTTCCCACACCTAAATCCTTGTATCACAGGGAGACAGGGAAGTCTGTGCAAACACGTAACCAGCTCATACAATCCCCTTGTTGGACACTATTTGATCCCAATTTTTCATTAACATGTACATCCCCAAGATGGCATCCTTGTGCACATACCAGCCTCTTTCTTTGGGCCACGTCCGTAGAAGCTGAAGGCCCAGGTCTATGCAAAGTGAGTCTGTCTCATTGTAAACGCTGCCAGATTGCCCACACCCTATTCCCTGCCCCGGCCCATCTCTCCCAAAGTGTCATTCTCTGATCATTAGAAGAGTGGCCCAGCCAGGCTGAGCAAAGGGTCCTGCCAGAGCAGCTCCAGGCTTTGCAGCTACAGGGGAGGCAGGAAGCCGGCAGGGACGCCACAGTAACGCTGCCATCAGGGCCCTTTGGCCACCTCTGCGTGGCTGTTGCCCCCATGGCCTTTCCCTCTGCTTCCACTTGCTCATAATCTGCTGCCTCCTGCCCCCATGAGACCCCTTGGCCGCTGCCCCCAGCTGGGCCTCTGGTTCTCTCTTCTCACGTGGGATAAAGGCTGGACCCCAGGCCCCTTCACACCCTAATCACTTGAGCTTTCTCCTGATTTGCATGCCCTTGAGGCGCCTTGATTAATACCCCTTCCTAGGATCTTCTCTGCTCCTGCCACGAGGGCTCTGATTGCAAAGTGGCCTCAACTTCTTTAAAAATAAGATAAATCCTCCCTAATGCAAGGGGAAGCCTTGCATACTTCTCTTAATGATAAGAGATCTGGAAGCATCTCCCAGGAGCCCTGTGAGCCCAGAAATTTTGGAAACTTCTGGAAACAACTGGGTCATTTCTGTCACCGGTAGTTGAGAGCCTGTTCTAGGCACAGACATTAATTCTCATGGCAATTGCTGGACGTGAACATCCTCTTCCCCATTACAGAGAGGAAACTGAAGCTCAGAGAGGACAAGTTATGTGCTCAGGGTCACCCAGCCGGGCAGTTTTCAGCTCAGTCAGGATTTGAACTCAGCACTGTCTGATGCCAGCCAGACATTTAGCTGACACTTCACTGCCTTGTTAAGCGCATGAAGCCGAGCGTCACCCCTAAGGAGAGAACAAGGGCCCCTCTGCTGTCCTCCAGCTGTGTGTTTTTATCTGGGGGTTGGGACAGGGTGTTGCTGTAACAGGCAAAGGAACTTTGGGACTGTGGACACGACACACAGCTGAACGCGTGCATTTCCCGTGCGTGGTCTAATTCTCATGTGCCTTCCAGTCTGAACCCTTAAAAGTGAGCCTCAGGAGTTCTAGTTGCGCTCTGTTGCTTGGAAACACTCTCCCAGGGTCTATGTGGGGCAGGATGGTCCCCAGGATGGCAGGGCACAGAGACCTGGCTAAACTCTCTGCCCCGCCATCCTCTTGGCAACCCCCTTCCCCACCTGCTGCAGTGCTTCCTGCTTCTCATTAGGGCAGAGTTGCAGGAGCTGCGAGATTTAAAATGCTGTGAGTGTAGCACAGTGTTCGCCTTTTCTCTCCCTGGTTGAGCAGTTTCCCAGCCTGCTGCTTCTGCCATCACTCTCTCCCAGGTCTTCTCTCTCCTGATGGGTGGGTTGTCAGGGTCTCCCGGGCCATTTGCAGGGCTCCTGGGGGGGCCTGGATGCTCCCATGATTTCCTGTTATCCCTGGCCATCTCAAGGTTTGCTGAGCTGGGCGTCCAGCTGAGCTGAGTGTGGCGGTCCCTGGCCGGGACCTGCCAAGCCACTGGGCCTTGGCGCAGGTGTGCACACACGGTCCACTGGCCCGAGCCTGGAACACGCCCTCGCTGACCTCCGGAACACAGTGTGCTGGGGGCCACACCTTCCCGGGGAGCTGCAACGAGCTGTTCCCACTCTGCTGGGGATGCCTCCATGGGGTGGCCAGGCAGCAGTGGGAGGCACAAAGCAGGCAGGGAATGTTCTCTCTGTGCCAGGCCCTTGGGGCGCAAAGTGCAGACACCTGGCACAGTGGCCCCTGGACATCCGCCTCCCTCCCCCACCCCGATGCTGCAGGCCCCTGGCAATGGCCGCCCCTCCTTCTTCTCCCAGCTGGGCCTGGGTGTATGAGTTTGTTGAAGCTTTTGAGATTTCAGAGATTAAATATAATTTTCAAAGAAAACTTGGGAGGCTGATAGGGTGATGCCAATTTTAACTTTTTCTAGGGAAGGGTGTTAACAAGAACAAAACAAAACAAAACAAAGAAAACCACACATTAAAATCTTACTGTCAACTATCACTTCAATTCATGAAATAAATTACATTTAAAACCCCCAAAAGTATGAGGCATATAATCTTAGAATGAATAAACATCTTCCCCCAAAAAGAACATTTGGAGACCTCGCACTGTCTCTTATGAGTAAGACCTGGAAAAGGTTTGCCACAGCCAAGCACCGGGCACTGGTCCCTAATGGAGCACTTGGGAAAGTCTCATGGACACAAGATGGCTGCTCCACCTCTGGCCATCATGTCCACATTCCAGGCAGGAAGAAGAGGGCAGGGTGAATTCTTTGCCTTTTAACTCAGAAAGGGAAATTTCCCCCAGGATCTTCTGCCTTCACTTCATTGACCAGAACTGGGTCACATATGTACCCCTAGCTGCAAGGGAAGCTGAGAAATTGAGTTTTTTAATTTCTGGACTCTATATAGAGGAAAGCTAGAAAGAAGGGGATTGGCATGTGTGTTTGGGAGACTGCACAGACAGTTTTCTGGAAAATCTCAGCTTTCTTTTCACATCATCTCACCCTCAAGTCATTGTGAGGAAACTTGGGCTCTCATAACTGACTGTGATCCCCAGCACCCAGTTCCTTAAGTGACAGTTGGGAGAGCCATCCCAGTCTCCTTCATCAGTCCAGACCGGTCCTTGTGTCAAGGGTACCCGTGTTGTTACTGCCTGTTTTGGAGTTTCTGGATTGAAAAGCACCCAGTTTCAAAGCCTGCTTTCTGAGGAAGGCCCCCAGATATGAACATCAGAGAAAATACAGGGGACCCAATTAAATGTAAATTTCAGATAAACAGCAAATAAGTTTTAACTAGAAGTATTTGCATGGGACATACTTACACTGTTATTCATTGTTTATTCAAAACAACCACTTAACTGAATGTTTTGCATTTTTATTTGTTAAATCTGGCATCCCAACCCCCAGAGTCTCAATATCTATGGCTAGGAGGTGCAAGGGAGGAATGCCAGGGCAGGTCCAAAACCTCCCTGCTGTGTGGCTCTGGGGATGTCACCTCCCCTCTCTGGGACTTCCAGAGTCCCCTCCTCTGGATGGACATCACTTCAAGTTTCTACCCCTGATAGGGCCGGAGAGCCTGTGCAGCTTCTGATGCTGAAGGAGGGACAGCTCTGTGCCATTTAGGCAAACATGGCTTTGCTTTGCAGCCGTGTTGACCGGGAACTGAACTGATACACAGTGAATGCAGCTCTTGAGTTCACCTGCCCAACGTTGAAGTTTTTACAGGTCAAAATGGTTGAATAGAGGCAACTTCATACAGTTTATGCTAATAATTTTGTACACAAGGAACAAAAGGAGGTGGGGTATAACTCAGTGGTAGAGCACTGCCTGAGGTCCTGGGTTCAATCCCCAGTATCTGCATAAAAAATTTTAAATTTTTAAAATTTTAAAAAAGAACATATGGGGATTCTGAATCACCCCTGCCTTGAAGGTCAGAGTGAAGTAAATGTGAATTTGAATTCTGACTCTGTCTCTTTCCAGCTAGGAGACCTTAGGCAAGTCACGTCCCCTTTCTGAGCCTCAGCTTTTCTCATCTGTAAAGTGGGCATGTTTGCAGTGAGGATTTCATGAGGTGTGTCTGCCCAGTGTGGAACTGAGCCCAGCAAGCAGGAGCAGCATCCCCATCATCTTTGCTGTAAACTCTTTCCCTGTAAACTCTTGTCGCCTTTTCTGGTGGTGGCTTCTCCTGGGAGGCACCAGCTTTAGGGTATGTGGAAGAGAGTGAGGGTGAAGGGGGGATGTTCCACCTCTGCAGAGCGGGCTCCTCTTCCTCAGCCACCCCAGCCTTGCTGCTCAAGGACACGAGGTGCCAGAGGTCTCCATCGGTGCCCCTGCAGGGCTGTGCCCACCTGCCCACCTGCCCACCTTCCACTTTGCTGGAAGCTCAGAGCACAACTAGCAGTGAGTGGAAGGAGGGACTAGGGAGGCCTTCTGTGCACCAGCTGTCCGCTCCCCATGAGGAGTGGAGACCCCTGCAGCTGGTACCTGGAAGCCCCTGCCTTTACCCCATCCGCCCCCAGGGTCCAGACTGCAGAGTGAGCCCAGCAGCCAAGGGGCCGGGGAGTCTGTGGAGGTGTCGTCTCTGAGCAGAGGTGTTCCTAGCAGAAACAGGGGAGAGGTCTCTGTTTTTCTGTTTTACCCTACCCCTCCAGCCCTCCCCAGACCTGCCAGCCCTGGTCCACCCGGACTGTGCCTCTTTCCAGCTGGGTGACTCCCTTTCCAGCCTCAGCTTTCATTCCAGTAAAAGGGGAGGGGTTGGCAGCCTCCTCACTGGTGAGGTCCCAGGCGTTGGTTGGTGGGGCTCCCCTGCCCTGCGTCTCATGGGTACCCAGCACGGGTAGACATCTAGCAGTCTGGTGCTAGGCCCTCATTTTCCAGAGGGGGAATCCAAACCTGAGAAGGTACAACCCAGACCTGGCCTGGGGTGGGCAGAGGGAGGGCCTTAGCAGCAAGCGGTGGGGTGGGGGTGGACTGAGGCAGCTCAGAGCCACTGTGGTGGTGCGGGTGGGGGCAGCAGTTAAGGAGAGGGGACCCTCTCTTGTTGCGGCATCAAAGCTGCCCTCCACACGAAGCCACCCCAAGGCAGGCAGCCCCGGCAAACTCCTCCTGGCCCCTCCCCTCACTGCGCACTCCCCGTCGTCCTCTTCATCCCTCCAACTTTGCAGGCTTCCTCGGCTTTGCTTAGAGAACAGGCAGAGACCCACCCCTGCTAGGTGTGTGCCTGTGTGTATTGTGCTGTGTGCGCGCGTGTGCACGTGTGTGTGCCTTGGGCACATGCGTGTGTTGTATGCACGCGTGCGTGCCTTAGTGTTCATGTGCCTGTGTGTGTTGTGTGCACACGTGCACTTGTGTGTGTGTGTGTGTGTGTGTGTGTGTGTGTGTGTGTGTCAGTGCGAGCGGCAGGCGTGCAGGCTCGAGGAGGGGGGCCGCCGGGCTCGGGAGGGGATTTAAAGCTGCTTTCGCGGCTGCCGGCGTGAGCGCTCCTGATAAACAGCCCCGAGCCGCAGCGCTGCCGGCGGCGGGAGGCTGCGTATCAGCGCTCCTGGCAGGCTCGCAAAAAGCTGTCCCCGGCCCCGCGAGCCGCTCTATCAGCCCGCGGAGGGAGGGCGGGGAGGCGGGCGGGAGGGCGGGAGGGAGGGAAGAAGTATTTGCTTCAGCCCTTAATCACGGAATTTGAAATCCCAGCGAGTCGGTGCCATTTATTTTCAGAGGCTGTCAAGGCTGGTTTCAGCATTTAAAAGAAAGGAGGATAAAAAACATTTGCATTTCGCTCCCTCTCTGCCTGCCGCTCGCTCTGCTCTCCCCTTCTCTCCCCCTCGCTCTCTGCTCACCTCGCCGCCGCTCAGTCGGGGCTGTGGGCTGGGGAGCGGACGCCAGAGAGATTTTTCTAGGCGCTTCGGGCACCGGCCAGGGTGGGAGGCTGCCCGAGGCAGAGGCCGGGGGTCGATGTGATTGTGCGGGCTGGAAGACCAAGTCTGGTCGGGCAAGGGATGGAGGTGGAGAGCCAGGCTTGGCCAGCGCTGCTGTTTTGGGGAGTGCTGGGGGCCGTCTGCGGGGCTTTCCTGGGTCATGCCAGAAAAGAGCCTTGACACCCCAATTTGCCCCAGCTCCATGAGCACGCCACCAGTTCTTCCTGGCTTCCGCAGTGGAAGTCTAGGATGTTGGGCTGCGAGGGAAGCTAGGATACCCCTGGGGCAACACCCTCCCTGCACGAATAGGGAAACTGAGACCTGGAACCTGAGAATGACGTGGCCAAGGTCACACCCTGGCAGAACCGGAATAAGGAGGGAGGTTAACTGTGTATCTAGCAGGTGCCGGATGCCAAGTGCTGTGCATCACCAAAGGTGAGGCTCTGGATGGCGCTGGACGCTGGGCCAGAGGCTGGGCAAGGAGGTCTTTGCCATCACATGGACCAGGGCTGGAACACCAGCCATGATGCTTTCCAGCACAGTGACCTTGGCCATGGTCGTCCCTCCGACCTTCAGATGGAGCCCATGGTACCTCCTGTGAGGACCAAATCAACGCATGCACTGCATCGTGGGGGCGGGGGGAGGGCAGCTCCATCGGGATCCATCCTGCACCCACCACACCCACTTTTCTTGCCTGGTGTCTCTGGTGCCTCTCAGGGATGACTTGGGGCTCAGAGGCTGGACTATTCTGTCCTTGAAGAGGCTGAAGCACAGACTCCCAGGGCAAGGCTGGGTCTGCTCCCCAGGACCCCATTCTGAGATTCAGTTTCCTCACTGGCAAAATGAGAAACCCCATAGAACTGTGGTCAGAGTTCAGTGAGTTAATGCATGTGAAGCCCTGGGCAGAGGACGGAGCACTTGGAGGTGCCCCCCACCCCCACCATTGTGATGATTACTTTTATCTTTATGTGTATCTGCCCACCTGTCCTACTCTGAAGATTCCAGACTTCTCCAGACCAAGACCCTGCCATTCATCTCAGAATGCCTCTTGGTCCCAACTTACAGGAGTGATGCTGAAAACTGCATGGTAGTGCTCCTGCTGGGGCGGATGGAGAGAAAGGCAGTGGGAGAGGAGGAACCCTGTGGACGGAGCCCCCACTTTTGCCTGCAGTGAGGCTGGGAAGTAAGTCCTTGTATCTTTCACAGACACCCAGCTTGTCCCACCCCTTCATCCATCCCACCATCATTTGCTTACTTTTTAATTAGAAAAATGAGCCGTCTTCATTGTTATAGCACAGAAGGTATAAAGAATATAGTAAAATGATCTCCCTCCCAAAATCTACAATTCTACTTCCCAGATAACCAGTGCCAAGAGTTTAATACAAAGTCTTCCAGATTTTTCTGTCAATAGAAGCATGTATAAAAATCCTTCTTGTGATAAAAGTTGGGCAATGCTATCCGTCCTGTTTGGCAATTTATTTTCCTTTACACTTTATGGTCTCCTTTCCAGGTCTATACGTGTAGCAACATCGCTCTTTCTCATGTTGGCATACGTTCCCGTGTGCATGCCGGGTTCCAGTCCCCATTGGATGGGCATAGAGGCTGTGTCTGGTCTTGCCCTCTCAGGGCTGCAGAGAACGGGCTGGCCTTCCATAGCAGGTGGCATTGTTAGCATCAGATGGGCTGCTGCATGGGGGAGGCGCCCCTCACCCCGCCACTTTCATAGGGACAGGCTGATGGGGGCCCTGCTAAGACCAGAGCTGAGTGGAGAAAGTAGCCTCTGGGGAACTGGGTGCCAGGGTCCTACAGTCCGGGTCCTCATCCCTGAAGGGGAAGGAAGCCCCTCCCCCAGCCACCTGGGGGCCCCAGGATGTGGAGACCTTGGGGACAGGACCCATTCTGGGCTGTCCTGGTCTTGTCCCTCCCTGACTCCCTTCCCTGAGGAGGTGGCGTGGTCTGTGTCCCACAGAGAGAGGAGGTAGGTACCCGGCTCCCTCTCCTCCTTCCGCACCTTCCGTGGTCCCCAGTCCCCTCCTCCCTCTCCCCTCCACTCTGTCTCCCCATACCAGCGGGGGACCCCAAACCAGCGTCCACAGATGGAACCTAGGTCAGCCGGAGGGGCTATGCCTGCAAGCAAGGTGGGGCGTTTGTTCTTGAAGGGGACATTCAGCTTGGCTTCTGGAGACACCCTGATCCATGTTCAGTGACAGCCCATTGATTCTAAGTTCCAAATCCTCTAGCCTCAGCTTCCTGATTGTTAAAACGGGGTGGGGGGGGGGACGGACAGCACCTACTTCACGGGGTGGTTGTGGGGACTTGGTGAGGGAGTCCGCGCAAAGCCTTCGGTCAGTTTCCTGACAAGGTCCCCATGCAGGCTCATCATCCTCGCTGTGAGTTTTATTATTCTTCCTAGCAAGGCTGTTTCCAAAAATCTGAAGTTAAAAAAAAGACCTCCTCTGAGTTGGGTGTCAAAACCAAGAAAAAGTTCGTGGCGGCATGTGTCTGTGTGTGGTATGTGATGTATAGTCTGTGTGGGGGGGTGTTATGCACAATATGTGTGTGGTGTGTGTGGGGGGAGTGTGTGTTATGTAAATGAAGGGGCGTGAATGCAGGATGTGTGCATTTCAGGTGTGTGCAGCGTATGTGAGTGTGGTGTGCGTGGTGTGTGTGCATGTGTGTCCTAGGTGTGTCAGGCTGCCCTCATATCATCTTTTGGGTCCTCTGCCCCCTCCATGGTGCTCTCTCTCATTATCTTGGGCCCCTGGACTATGGCCCTCTCCGCAAGAATCACGTTCACACCATCATCTTCTCTGTCACTGAAGGACAGGCCTGTTGACCCGGTGGCCTGGGATGGCCCAAGGACAACTCTGGGAAGCAGAAGAGGGCCTGTCCCTAACCGCTTCCCCGCGGGCCCCACCGCCACAGCCTCCTGGAATGCGGGGCCGCGCGGGCCTCACGGCGAGCCTCACTGCCGCCTTCCCGCATGGGTTTGGGTCTTGGGTACATCACCACCGGCTGTGGGAAGTTGCTTTCACCTCTCTGGGCCTCAGTTTCCCCATCTGTAAAACCAGGATAATAGTAATAAGGTCCTAAGATTGCTTAAGCTCCTCCTTTGCTCCCAACAAACAAACAAACAAAAAAACAAATAAAACAAAGAGACTTGAAAATGCTCAACGTCCCAGCGGCACTGAGAGCAGAAGGAGTTTCCGCCAAGCCAAGCGGGTGAGCACAGATCGCAGAGCACATACCATGGGGGCTCCTGGGACCGCGTGAGCCTCCCCCTCCCCTCCAGGAGCTGTATTTGTTGCGTAAGCCCCCTGCCCTCTCTCAGCCCCGCGTGGCTCAGGCGGGATTCCCAGACTTGCAGGGCAGGGTGAGCCAGGCGGAGCTGAGCTGAAAGGTGAGGGGTGGGCTCCCCAGGAACGGGCTCTTCCAACGCCCAGGCAGGGGGTGCAGCTGGCTCCCGGCTCCCCACCCCAACTGAGAACATCGCCCCCGCGCTAGCTTTTGTGTACATGCCCCGCAGCCACATCCTGAGCCAGCACCCCCATCACCAACCGTCTTCTCACCCCGGCTGATGCGAAGACATGTGACCAGAATAAGACCTGATACACGTGTAGACCCTGAGGGATTTTTCAAGGGCTGTTCCTAGATCTTGTTTGTCATACTAGGTAGTGAACAGGCTCTTCCCCTGTCAAGTCCTCAGTTTTCTTATCTATAAAGTGGGGCTATGATCACAACTCAGTGAGCTCAGGATGTGGAGCTGATGGCACAAAGCCCCACATGTGATAAATCCTAGCCAGTGCTAACTATTGTGGTGGATGGTGCCATCGTCCCCAGTAATTCTAGACCCTAAGAAGGTTACGCCTCTCTGCCCTGCGGTCAGCGACTCACAGTGCCTCCCTATGGGCAGACCCACACCCGCTGACAGCAGGCTTGGCTGTGTGATTTGCTCTGACCCATGAAATGTGAGCAGAAGTGACCACATGCTGGTGCCCAGCAGAAGCTTTAAATGCTACCTTGTGGTTATGCCAGCTCTCTGGCTCTTTTCTCTCAGGCTGACACATTCAAGACAGGGGCTGCAACTTCCGTCTGGATCCCAAAATAAAGATGGCATGTGAAGCAGAGTGGTGGGGCAGAGGGGCAAGCAAACTCTGGCCAACATTAAACCCGAATGAAAAGCTACTTTGGCCATGATGATCTACTGATATTTAGGGGATGTTTGCTATACAGCATAACCTAGCAAAACCTGACCAATACAGAAATTGGTACCTAGGAGTAGTGGCAACAAATATGTAGCACTGGCTCTAGGTGCAGGTTACAGGTGACAAGGAATCAGTTATTGGAGGCAGGAAAGATGGTGACCCATGCTATACAGTGGAAAACATTTGGGAAGGTCGTTGCCTACAATAACGTGCAAAGCTGGTACTATACTGCACTTGTGGCTTTTGCTGAAGAGCTTGGGAAACAGAAATGTCTCGAATGTCTTGGTTGATTTTCGCTACAGTTCAGGCGCTGAATCAAGTCCCTCCCAATTCATATGTTGAAACCCTAACCCGCAGGACCTCAGAATATGACTGTATTTGGAGACAGGGTCCTTAAAGAGGTGATCAAGATAAAATGAAGTCATCAGGGTGGTCCCTAATCCAGCATGACTAGTGTCCTTCTAAGAGGAAATATGCAGATAGGCGTGCACAGAGGAAAGGTGATGTGAAGGCAGGGAGAATGTGGTCCTCCACATGTCAAGGAGGGGCCTGGAACAGATCCTTCTCTCCTGGTCTTCAGAAGGGACTGGCTTCCTGACACCTTGGTTTCAGACATCTAGCCGCCAGAATTGAGAAAATCCTGTTGTATTTGTTGTAGCAGCCCCCACAAACTCATACATTGCTTTTCATAAGCAGTCCAGAAAAGAGATGCTCTCCTAGAGGAATTAGCCTGCTTGCAAGCAGGAATAAAAGGGAAAGAGAAAATCCAGAAATTAAGGGTTTGCATGGTTGAAAAATGCAACTTTATCTCATCTCGATTCAATGAAAGAGAAAGGAAATGAGAGAGCTCCGGAGGCCCAGGGCCCGCAAGCCTGGAGCCCACAGGAAGACACAGAGACAAATCAAGCTGCAGGGAGGATCAGGAGAAGGGGGCCACCGTCCTGTGGGAGGCTGAGTTCACGCCCAAGTGGAAAAAGGTGACATTCCCACCCCCACCCAGTGGTTCATCTTTCTGACAACCTAGACGTGGAACCCAGGGCCGTTTTTGGAAAAACCTGCTCTTGGCATGACAAGTGGGCCAAACAGGCCCAGTTCCTGCCCCCTGGCAGTTAGTTGGTTCTGCAAATTCCAGTTACAAATGACATTTCAGTAGCGCTTCTAGCATATTGGTGTTTGGCATACATGGTACCATCATCTTGGAGAAGAATATGAGCTTTAAATGTAACTGTCTGTGTCCCCAGAAATGTATTGTTTGAGAAGTCTAATTGTGAATTTTAATCTCCCTGTAGAGATTTCAAAATGGGTAACCCACAACAGTCTATAAAGAATAGGTTAGACATACAGAAAAATAATAAAATGAAGAAATGCCCTTGGGTGACAGAGTCTAGTTAAGACTCAGTCTCAGGGTAAAATCACACGGGGTGTGGCCATCACTCCCTTTGTTAAAACCTCTGGCACGCTCGGGGGACTTGGGATAAAGTCTAGAGAGGGGTGGCTGGAAAAGCTGGCTGTGCTTTTAGCATACACAGTTGAGGCAACAGATAGATACCTAGTTACCTAAGTTCTGAAGGTGGTCACGCTGTCAAAAGAGCTGCCAGCCTGGACCAAAAGAGGCTGTGACCCTTCACTTTTTAAAACCACATCTGGGTCCCAAAGGAGGGAAAGCAGATGGAGAAGGCTGTTCAGCCCCGTTGATGTGGCCAAGGAGATGATGGAAAAGGAAGTCCCCCCGGAGGGAGCTGCTGTGCTCAGGGGGCGTGGTTTTCCTCACCCCCCTCCCCAGCCCCGCAAAGGAGCGTGTTTGTGGGTCATCCCGATCCTGTTCCACCCCTGAGGATCAGGTGGGGGGACGAGTCCCCCAGGGCCGTCATAAGGAAATACCAAGTTGGACGGCTTAAACAGCAGAAATTTAGTTTCTCCCAGCTCTGGAGGCTGGAAGTCCAAGATCAAGGTGTCAGCAGGGTCGGTTTCTTCTGAGACCTCGCTCCTTGGTGTGAGATGGCCGTCTTCTCGCTGTATCCTCGCATGGTCTTCTCCCCGTGCGCACACACGCATACCTGGTGTCTTTCTGTGTGTCCCTCTTCTTTAAGGCCACCAGTCCTACTGGGCTAAGGCCCCCTTAATGGCCTCATTTTAGCGTAATTACCTCTTATAAGACTGCATCTCCAAACACAGTTACATTCTGAGATACTGATGGTTAGGACTTCAACATACGAATTTTGGGAGACGCAAGTCAGTCTGGGTCTGTGTGTGAAACCGGAAGACTTGACCCACATGTAGGGCTCCCGCCTGAGAGAAGCCTGGGTGAGGGGCACTTACTCACTTGTGTTTCACTGGCAGCTGCGGTGGAAGGTCCAAGAAGGCTTCCTTCTTATGTCAGGGCCTCTCCACTGCCCTCCTTCTTCCCTCTCTCTCTCTCTCCCTTTCAGGCCTCCTCACAACATGGTAGGTTTTCACATGGCCACTGGCTTCCAAGAGGAGTTAAACAGCATCACGTCGGCTCCATTCTGCTTTTCAAAGCCAGTCCTGGGACCAGCTCAGATTCAAGGGGAGAGGGCAAAAAAACACCACCTAGGTCTTGATGGGAGGATGAAAGGAGTCTGCAGCCACCTGTGCAAAAGAGAGGAGTGAATATTTGTGATGAAGACGGTGGGCCGGTCACTGTTTCCAATTATTCGCTGTCTTCCCAAAGAAAGGATTCTCCGCGCCTGCCCCCTTGCCCCGTGATGTGCGGGCCTTGTGGCGGGGTGGGGGATGGGCGCCGCACCTTACCCCCGCCCACGGCCGGCTTGGCCACGTGACCTGGCTTCCTTTGAGCTGGTGAATCAGGAGAAGTGACACCAGGTTGTTGGGAGAAGCCTTCAGAGCCCTCGTGTGGCGCAGCCAGGCTGCTGGGGGAGGGGTGGGCAGAATGCTCTAGAGAGGACCGCTAGACAAGCTCCCTGTTCCGTACAACACAGGTCCACGTGATGAGACCTCCACTCGTCTTGAGACCTTTGCGTTTTCACATCTGTCCATTCTCAGATATTTAAAGTCCTTAAGTTCATTCACTTTTCTAGAAGTAACACCTAGTACATTTGGCGCCTTAAGCCACCACCTGTCCTTCCTCAATCCACAAGAAGTCTCTGAGGGCGGGGCCCTGGGAGGTCGCCAGAGTCTGCACGTGTGAGCGCAGGTGCAGCAAGGCCTGAGTCGTCATCGTCTCCACAGGTTTGGGGGCATCGCCTGCCTGGGCTGAGTCCTGGCTTGGGACCGCTGTGGCTCAGAGAGGTTACGTGACCTGCCCAGCGTCACTCAGCTAGGATGTAGTAGCAGAGGCAGGACTTGAACCCGTGGCTGTCTCGATCCCAAGTTCTTAGCCACTGGGCTCTCACTCTGTAAGTGATCTATAGATAACTGGTAAGTGGGTAAATAAACTACTTGGTGGTTCCTTTGGAAAACTGGAAGATTCTGGAAGCAATCACAATCTCAAGGCGTATCTCAGTCTCAAGGATTGACTAGAAGTCATGGAAACTGAGGTTAGGGTAAGATCCACTTTCCTTCTCAACCTCCCTCTCCTGCCCTCAGAGGAGAATTGGGTGCTTTAAATGCAGAATGTGGGGAATGTGCAAAAACAGTAGTGACATTGACATTTAATGAGAGATTGCAGTGCCAGTCACTGTCCTAAGAGCCTTCCATAAATTAACTTCATTTACTTTTCCCAGGGACATAATGAGGTTAGGGGCCATCATCATTCCCATTTTACTGAGAAGGAAAATGAGGCACAGAGTAGGTTAAGCCCGTGCTCTCAAACTATCTATGGTGAAGGAACTTTTGGAAAGAAATTTCCAATCTGTCAAAAATGATGCTTTTGTAATCTACACAGTCACAATCCGATGGAGGCAGTACCAAACCGCTATGCATGTTTCTACACTGTTACCAGTTTCTGTGCTTCACTTATCACATCAACAAACAGCATGTGGGCCAGCACCAGTTTGTGGACCATAGTTGGGGTTGCATGGGATCAAGTGGCGTGCCAAAGGCCACATAGCTGATGAGTGATGGGGCCAGTTCTGGACCTGAATCTGGGCTCTTGACCACTGACTCTGTCTGGAGAAGGGATGGAGAAGGGGTTGGCCTTTGAGTGTAGATCATAATAAGTATCTGAGAGAGAAAGGAGAAAAAGGAGAGTGACTGAAAAGCCTAGAGGTGGATGTCAGAACGGTTCAGGAGTTTGAGCACATGCAAAATTCCAGAGCTTCTACCGAGAGAACTGGGGCCAAAGGGCCACTGAGAGCTGATGCTGTGGGTTGGAAATTAGACCCCTTTGAGCTTCTCTTGGGGAAAAGCGAGTTTAAAAAACTCATTTAAATTACTTTTGACTGCTGGACTATCAAGTCACGCAGCACCAAGACTGAGCTACATGGAACCTCAGATTTATTTGGGTTATAACAACATTAGCTTAGATTTCTGTACATATCTTTCTGCCCTCAAAGAATTTAAACCACCGCCAAATTGTGACCTACTGATGGTTCAATGAGCACTTTTGGAATTAATGAGTAATGATAAACAGGTATGTAGTCAGACATAAGGTCCTTACATGGGCATTGTGTGCGAGACTCCAAGAGAAAATGCTGAATACGGAGGACCAGGAGGGGAATCGAGCCCTCGAAAAGTCCAAAGTGGACATCTTTAAGTGATGGGATTACAAATGGTCTTATTGTCTTCATTAAGCTCGTCTCTATTTTTCACAATATCTGTAACAAGCATGTCTTACTTTTGTAGTAAGAATGAAGTTTTTTGGGAGGAAATAAAAGTCCCCGCTTTAACTGCTCCTCCATGGTCAGCTCACTGAGAGTAAGGGTCCTGGCAAATAGGAGGCGTTCAGTACAGGTTTGGTTAAATTTCAGTCATGCACCAGGAGGAAGAAGACCCTTTCTGAGAAGGGCACTTTTCTCTCTTTATCTCTTGTCGCCATAGATGCTACTGTCCTTAGTCTGTAGGCTCACCATGGGCAAGGCCAACTGATGCCCTACACCAGCCACAGTTGGCCCCCATGTGGATGGCAAAGTCAGTTTCTACCCGGGTGGTTTACTTCTCCTTCCAGCTCTCTGAATGTCTGGTCTGTTCCATTTCCAAGGGGACAAGGGATGGGGACAGGCAAAGAGTGCAGCCTGGGGGCCTCGGAGGACCAGGAGCCGAAGAGGCAGCCTGCTTCCTGTTCCCCAGGACCTCTGTGGCTGAGCTGTGCCTGCAGCACGGCCTGTCTCCTCCCTCTCTCCTAATTTTCCATCACCTGGGTGGTTCCTCAGGGCAGAGCGCAGGGTCCAGGGGCCACAGCTCCAGCTCTTTTCCTCCTGCCCCTCCCAGCTCCTGTCTCTCCTCTTTCTGGCTGCCTCAGCTCCCGCTCAAGGTCAAGGAACAAACAGATAAACCCTTTCCCTGGAGCCGGCCACGGAGAGGACGCCTCCAGCTAGAATCCAATTCTGAGTCAGGGCCAGGGCTCTCTTTCCTGTGACTGTGAAGACAGGAAGGAAATTTTTGTAGCCATAAAATCAGTTTTAAAAAAATGTTTTGTAGGCAGAGAAGAAGCCAAGCAGTTGGCTGTGGTTTAAGGCAGAAATAACAAATGGAAATGGTCAGATCTGGGGAGGAAGGGGTCTGGGGGTTAACGCTAATATTCTTGCAGCTATTAGCAATATTTTCTTTGACCTGCGGGCCAACCAGGTGTTGGTGGTGGGATGGCTCCCTGACTCTTTGGGACTGAATGTGGGGTCTAAATGGAGTCAAGTGTGGGAGGAGCAGGAAGTTGAAGACACAGGATGTTTCTAGGCTTGGGGCCAAGACCGTCCAGGGGCTGGAGCCAGGACCACGGCTTTGGAGACCCAACGTGAACAGCAATGAACTTGACGGGTTTCATAGCTTAGAGGGATGAAGCTGGTGCCCAGGGAAGTCAGCACTGGCCACCTTGGGAAGGGTCTTAATAGGCAATGACAGCAATTTAGAACTTTATCCAGAGGACAATGAGAAGGTCTAAGTGGGACAACAGAATGGTCAAGTTTATGATCTAGGAAGATCTCTCTCATTGCAGCCTGCACATGGCCTGATGGAGAACAAGCATGGAGGCAGGGAGAGCAGCGAGGTGGCTGCTACTCTGACCCAGGCTGGTGGCTGAGCAGGTAGAGAGAAGATTCAAGGTGTGTGACAGGTGGAATGACAGGTCTGGCTGATTCACTGAACATGGCGGTGGCACTGGGGAGAGAACAAGGGGATGAGGACAGCACCCAGGCTTCTGGGCAAGTGACTGGGTGTACGGAAGGGCTTTCCAAGAGGAAGAAGGGGAGGACTTGGAGGGGGACATATACTTTTTATCTCTTGAAAATTTTTTGAGTTTTGGCCAAGTATCATGGGGCAGGACACAAGAAGGACAAGGTCCAGCCCTAATCCAGGGAAGCTAGAGTTCACACATAGCAAGAAAAAGCCAGAAAGGATGTGGCTGTAGGGATCTAACGAAGAGACAATGGGACTTCCGAGGCCAGAGAGGTGGCGGGAGGACTGCAGGGACTGGATGGGCCTATTTGGAGGGGTCAGTGGTAAACAGCTGCAGGACCACGACCTGGCCTTCCAGATCTTTCACTCCTCTTCCCTGAGCCCATGCACCTGGCTCTATGCCAAGGTGTCCCAGCTTCATACCCTCGCCCTGCTGCCCACTCCAGCCCCAGAGTTAGCCTCTCCCTGACTCTCTGGTAAGCTGTTCTCTTCTCAGCTACAACCAGATTGCGAGCTGATGTTTCCCTAAGAGGCCTTGGTCTCTTGCCTCCCATCTCGATGGAAAACACTCTCCTTTCCACGTTTTACCTGGATCCCTGCTACCTATTATTTATGTCTCAGCTAAGATGGTCTTCCCCCTGGACGCCTTTCCCAACTTCCTAAAACTGGGCTGGCTGTGCCTCTCCTGTGCTGAAGAAGTGTTCTTTGGGTGGATGCATCAGAAATGAATGGACAGTTGGATGAGGATGAATGAATGAATGGATGGGGAAAATGAATGGATGGAAATGAGTGAATGGATGGAGATGAATGGATGGATGGGGGATGGATGGCCCAGTAGATGAATTAATGAATGGCTGGATGAAAGGCATGATTGGTTAACTAGATAGATAGGCTGGATAGATAGAAGAGCAGAGGGTGAACCGGTCAGGTGGAAGCTAGGGTAGATGAGATAGATGAATAAGTAGGTGACTGAATGGGTGGAGGTGCACGGATAGTGGTGGGTGAGTGGAAAGGACACTGGATGGAAAGGAAGGGAAAGGAGACAAGATTGGCTCAGGCAGATCGAAGTCTACGGAAGGCCAGAGTGTCCAAGGCAGCGGCGGAGTGGGAATCTTTCTTCCCTAACTGCTCCCACTGACCCCTCCGCATCCTCACAGCACTCTGCTCCCTTCATTGGTGAGACCCAGCTCTGGGCACTGCAGCCAGAGATGTAATTGTCACCAGGGACCTTCTTCCATTTTACCTCTTTTCCATCACTGTCCAGCCTGTGGATTTTCTTCCCGCAGCTGGTCTGATTATTAACAATGAATGACCTGAAGTTGGGGGATGAACTCAGAGATCTAGGTCTCTCCATGTTCATTCTCCTCCCACTTCCTTCCTTGCCTTCTGCATCCTCCCCCTCTTCCCCTGCGTCCTTCCAGCAGAGAGCCGGATACCCACCTGCCCTGGGCGGCCTGAAAGCACAGCCTCCACCAGCAGCGGCTGCCCGAGCGAGCCCTGTTGCCCTTGGCCCCAACCGGCCCCAGCCGGCCCGGTCCCTGCTGCCTGGTGCCCGCCTCCGCCCCGGCAGCTCCGATTTTCAGCTCGGGTTTGATCGCCTGCCAGGATCTCCCAAATGTCAGCTGCAACGTTAGCATCTTTAAGAGAGCGCCCGAGGCGATCTTTAAGCGGGGAGGCTGGGGCCCCATGCTGATGAGAGGAGCCTGCTCTGAGCTGACAGCTCTGCCTGCTGCCTCCCCAGCCGTGGCTCTGGGAGCCTGTCTCAACCCTCTCACCCCACACTCTTTGGGGCTGGACAGCACCTGGGTTTCTTTTTAAGTCTGGGTGAAGCAGGACTTTGCCAGGAGTTGAGGTCCATCCCCAAAGCCTCCCCCTACCAGGGAGCCCCAGGAGGACAGGGAGGGGCCAGTATTATCACTGCTGTACCTCCAAGGCCAGCAGGGGCCTGAACTCAGGGAAGAGGGATAAATATTCATTAACTGAATGAGTGCAGGAGGGCCTTAAGCTGCCCCAAAAAGCGAATGCTGATGGGGTGCTTTCTCCCTCACCCTTACCTTGAAGGCGAGATGCTCAGGGTGAAGGGGGGATGAGCAAAGGCTCTGGACTTTGGATTCAGACTGACAGGCCTGGGCTGGCGTCCTAGATCCAGCATGTGGGAGCTGTGTGACTTTGGGAAAGTTGTCGGCTCTCTCTGAGCCTCAGCTTTATCATCAGTGAAATGTGCAGGGGGATAGAATGCCAGCGTTGGTAGGATCTATGAGATAATGAGATGGGAACACTGGGTACCATGTCCGCACATAGTAGGGAACACTGGGTACCATGCCTGCACATAGTAGGTACTGAAGGAAGTCAGTGCCTTTCCTCTCTTCCCCCTTTCTGCCCCTCCCTTGTCCCTACGGTTTTGCAGGTGCTATTCCTTCTGCCCCGAAGGCCCTTCTCCAACAGCCCTCTTTGGCCTTCCAGATCCCGAATGCCCCCCTGCACTGGGACCCCCACCTCACCCACCCAGCCCAGGCACAGCTGACACTCATCCTCAGATCCCCCAGGACTGAGTTCATACCTAAACCAGCACCCATGCAATGTGACTATGGTTTCTGTTCCAAGCCAAGGTCAGCAAATTTCTCTTTTTGTTTTTGTTTTTGTTTTGTTTTGTTTTGGTGGGGGGAGGTAATTAGGTTTATTTATTCTTGGAGGAGGTACTGGGGATTGAACCCAGGACCTCATGCATACTAACCACACGCTCTGCCACTTGAGCTATACCCTCCCCCCCTTGTCAGCAAATTTCTTGAGGGTAGAAAATATTTGCATTGATTTCTAGAGTCTTAACAGGCCCTAGTACACAGATGATGCAGAATGAATGAATGAATGCCTAGCTAGCTGGTCTGAGCAGAATCCAGGAACATTTCTGGGAATTTTAGCATGTGCCTCAAAGGCTGAGCCCTGCTATAACCCTTTCAAAAAACTTCCCAACATGTTGGTGAAAAGCTGTTGCTTTTCCCCAGGAGTTCTCCTTTCCCTCCACTCCTTAGGGCAGGGATGATCATTCGCAGCTCTCAGTCGCCCAGCATCACACAACATGGTGGAGGCAGGAGCAGCGGCTGCCTGGTTCCTGGTTCAGACCATCCTTCTGGTTTTTGGTCCCTGGACTGGTGGGTCTTGGCCCATCCCATGGCTGCCATTAGTGCCCACGGCATGGTCCCCATTGCCCTGATGATTGATATCCTTTACAAAGTGGCAAGGCTATGGAGGTGACCTTCATACTGGCTGCTTGATCTTTTTTTCACCTTTTTGAGTCTTCTCTCTGGGTCTGAAATACCCAGATGGGGAGATGAAGCGACTCAGAAGAGAAAAAGATAAGAAGCACCTAGAGGCCAGATCCTGCCCAAATGGAGGCAAGCAGGGAAGGAGGGCAGCCTGAAACTCTTACACTGGAGTTGCAATCTTGATGGGGACCAGTTGGAACTGGTGTGCCTAAGTGGGGGCTGGGGAGTTGGTACACTTCCACGGAGAGGACAGGATCAGCACCCACCTCACATAAGCATATGTTTAAAAGCTAAAAGGTGTGGGAACAGACTCAGAATGGTTATAGAATAAACTCTAAAGTGAATCGATGAATGGATGGTGGATGAGTAGTAGGTGGAAGGAGGCATACATGGATGGGTGGGTGGTGATTGGATGGATGATGGCTAGATGACTGGATGAGTTGATGGATGAATAGATGGGTAGATAAACGGATGGGTGGATGGGTGGATGGATGGATGGCAGATAGATGAGTGGGTGGGTGGATAGGTGGAGTGATGGATATGTAGGTGGGAATAGGCTTATAGATGGGTGAGTGAATAGGTGGATGGATGCGTGGATGGAAGATGGGTGGATGGATGAGAGCAGGATGGGTGGTGGATGGATAAGTGGATAGAGGTGTAGATGGGAAGATGGACAGGTAAATGGGTTCATGGATGGGTGGGTGGGTAAGTGCATAGGTGGATGGATGAGTGGATGGATAGATGGGAGGATGGATGGATGAGTGGGTACGTAGGCAAGTGGATGGACAGGCAGATGGTGGCTGGGTGGATGGATCAGCAGATGAGTATACGAATAGGAAGATGGAGAGAGAGGAGGACAGGTCGATAGGTGAGAGGGTGGGTAGAGACAGCATTGGCATATAGCAAAGAGCACACTGGTTAGGGGTTAGACAATCTTGCCTTTGCACTGATTCTCACCCTAATGCCCTATGGGACTTGTAGTAAGTCATCTGACCTTCCTGGACTTCAACTTCCTTATCTGCTTAAAGGGGCAATAGACCCTGCTCCCCACTACCCAAGGATCAGAAAAGATCCTCGGGCTGTGAGTACTCCCTGGCACCATGGCCTCTCCAATCCTACTGACCCATCTCACCCTGCCCATGTGCTTGTCCTGTGATTAGCTTCCTCTTCCCTGTGCCCACAGGGACCTTCTCTGCAGTTTCCATCAATGTTTTCTAATAGGGGTCAAGGGAATTCTGTTCACAGCCAACTTCAGCATGGGTAACACCCACATCCCTTAGTCAAGACAGGCTGATAGGGGCTGGGGTTAAGAGGCCATCTCTGAGATCAAGAAGTGGGTTCATAGCAGCACTATTTACAACAGCCAAGATATGGAAGCAACCTAAATGTCCATCGACAGATGACTGGATAAAGAAGTTGTGGTATATATACATATACAGTGGAATAGTACTCAGCCATAAAAAAGAATGAAATAACGCCATCTGCAACAAAATGGATGGACCTGGAGATTGTTATACTAAGTGAAATAAGCCAGAAAGAGAAAGAAAAATATCATATGATATCACATATATGTGGAATCTTAAAAAAAAGATGCATATGAACTTATTTACAAAACAGAAACAGACTCACAGACATAGAAAACAAACTTATAGTTACCAGTGAGGGGAAAGGGGGTGGGAAGGGATAAATTGGGAGTTCAAGGATTTGCAGATACTAACTGCTGTATATAAAATGGATAAACAAGTTTCTACTGTATAGCACAGGGAACTACATTCGATATCTTGTAGAGGCCTATAATGAGAAAGAATACGAAATGGAATATATGTATGTATATGTATGACTGAAACATTATGCTATACACCAGAAATTGACACAACATTGTAAACTGACTGTACTTCAATTAAAAAAAAAAAGATTAAAAAAAAGAAGTGGATTCTGATCCCACCTCTGGCACTCAGCGGGGTGGGACCTAAGGGAAGTCACCACACCTTTCTGAGCCTCTTTCCCCACCTGAAAATGGAGAAATCGGCAGCCCCCCCCCACCCAGGGAGGGTGCCTAGAAGGCCCCATGATGAAACACGTGTGGGTGCTCAGGCCAGTGTAGGGCCCAGGGCTGGGCTCAGAGAGGCAGCGCTGCCCTTGTTAACGTCTCCACCAGAACCAAATGACAGCCCGCGGGGCTTGCAGAACCAGCATCCGTGTGTGAAGGTCCGGGTGCACGCAGGTTTCCGGAATCCCCTGGTACAGGCAGGCTCATGGCCACAGCAGCCAGCTCGGATGACGATCCTGTGCAGTTGCTTTGCGGCTTCACGTGGACCTTGTTCTGGACAACCCAGGGCCGGGAGTTTCCCTTTACCAGCGGGGTGATCCTGGGCAAGCGACCTCACCTCCCTGGGTCTTGGCTTCCTCATGTGTAAAAGGTGGGCTGCAGAGTACCCGTGTGTTTTGCCGTTTGCCTCCCCATCTCCGGTCGTTTGCCCTCCCCTCATCCGGCAAGGTGGGTGGAGCCAGCACACTTCACCGCTGGATGCAGATTCTCAGGTCCAAAGAGGTTCTGCATGACTTCAACGGGGAGCCTGGATAAGAATGCAGACCCCTCCCAAGCTTTGCACTCAACCTGCCCACTGTATTCCAGCTGAAGCTTGGAGCTGAAGGTTGGGCTCTGGGGCCATGATTCCTCCTGCTGCCGCTACTCCCTGGGCAGCGGTGGAGTCCTGGTCGTGAGCTCTGGTGGTCACAGGACTCTCCTTGCCATCAAGCCTTGAGAGACAGCCCCCCCAAGGAACCCCTCCAATCTTTGCAGACCCAAGGGGCACCCAGAGTCCATGGGAGGTTGGGCAGCCCAAGTGACCTGGTTGCTGGGCCAGTGCCTCCTCAGACCTGAGCGACCCAGGCTTGGGAGAGGTGCCGGGGGAGAGAAATGGGGACCCAGGGCCCCTGGGGGTGACAACAATGCAAAATCCCAGCCCCCACCAACCCTGGGGTCCCCCCTCCCCTTCCCCAACTGCTGCAGACTCTGGTTGAAATGGCATCAGCACCATCTGTCGTCCCTCCCCCACTCCGTGGGCCCGGCTGTGACTCTGCCTGTAAACAGGAGGCAGGCGGGTCCCCAGGGCCAGGCAGGTGATGGGTCGGGTACTGGCCCAGGGCTGCTGAGCTGGGATGGAGCCCGTGGGGGGCGGGCAGAATACCAGGTACCAGGAGGTCCCCAAGCCCTCCTGCAGTGGTGCCCCTACTCCCCAGGGGTCCCTCTGTGGCCCTGTCTCCCATCTGCACCCACCCCCTTCCCTGAGCTCCTTTGGTTCCCTGATCTCTCACATCTTCCCCGCCTGGCTTCTACTGTGTTTAGAGAATTTCAAATCAATACCTGGGTTTGAGAGGGTCGATGGACCCCCTCCAACAAGGGCTGCCTCTCTGGGCTGCATGCACCCCGCCTCGCCTTGGGCATCTTTGCTTTACAGCCAGGAAAACCCAGGCCAGAGAGCAGGGCATTGGGAGAGCTGGGGGTGGACCAGGACTCACCACCTACTCGGCCCTGGCTTAGCTTTGCCTCACAGTCAGAAGCAGCTGGTAGGGAGGGAGGAAGGGGTGTCACCAAGGTGAATGGCCTGAGTCCTGACACTACAAACAAGCTTCCTGGCCTCACTTTTCCCATCTGGGGAATGGGGAAGTCAAAACGGTTCAGAAAGCATATCTTCTGAGCCAGAGAGCACACAGGGACTTGTCACCCTCTCTGTGTCCCAGCGACTTGGGAGGGGCAGCACTGAATGTGTTGAGGGGCGAGTGAAGGGGGTGTCTGGGCAGGACTCAGTCCAGGTCCATACCCTCCACATTCCCCCCTCCCAGCTCTGGAGCTTCTCCCTCCCCCCACCACGGTGCTGCCAGCTGCCCCCTCCCCTCTCCGCCTTCTGACTGCCAGCTCCTCCCCGCAAAGCCCCCAGACCCCAGCTGCAGTGTTTTTACAGATCTGACCAGCCGTTCAGCCTCCCTCCTCTCCCTCCCCCTCCTCTTCCCTCCGCCTCCATCTTTCCCCCTCTCTCTCCTCCCTTCTCCCCCCTCCTCCTCTTCATCTTTCTCCCTCTGTTCTCCCCTCTCCCTCCTCTCCCCCTCCTCCCCTCCGCCTCCTTCCCCCACTCCATCCTCTCTCCTCCCCCCTTTCCTCCCTCCGCCCTCCCTCCCTCCCTAGCTCTCCCTCCCTCCCTCTCTCCGGGGGAAGAAAGGTCACCGTGCAGCTGATTACTCAGAGCTCAGTTGCTGTAGCAACCGGCGGGGGAAGTGGGCCAGGCTGGCTTTGAGGACGCGTGAGGTCGGCCGCGGGCGGCTGCAGCCGGCGCGGGCCTCTGCGCTCCTGCGATCGGGAAGCTGCCGGCAGCCCGGCTCCTCGGCCGCCGCGGGCCCGGCTCCGGGGTTTCATTTTTAATGAAGAATTCCTGCTTCTCTCTCGCACCCCTCCCCGCCTCCTGCCCACCTCCCTGGGGTCTGGAAGGGGAGGTTCGCCCCTCCTCGGTTTGGCTGCTTCTGTCTGGTCCTTGGTCTCTGTCTCTCCCCCTCTGCTGGGTTCTGAAGCTTCTTTCTTTCTCCCTCTCTCCCAGCGCTCAAAGGCACAGGCCCCTTCCCAGCATACGTGCATGCACAGACACGGGAGTGCACACACGCAGGAATACACACTCACCTCTCACCAGCTTGGTAAGGAGCCCAGCAAAACCTTCAACATCCCCAACCCCTCAGGAGCCTTTGTCAGGGGTCAGGGAGACCCCAGGCTTCCGCAGCACAGCCAGAGACAAGAACCTGCCTGCTGCTCCCTGGACACCTGACATCCGCCTGGCATCCGCTGTGTGTCCAGCCCTGCCCTCCAGCAGCGCAGGACCCCCTGGGAAGGCAGCTAGACCTGCTTGTGGCGGTGGGGGGAGTTGCATGGAGGGGTGTTTGCATCCCAGCCCTCTGCTTGTGGGTTGGTCCTTCTGCCTGTGGTCCAGGGGGGCAAGGCCCGCTGAGACAGAGGGTCCTGGAGGTGTGGGGCTTGGCAGTGAGGGACACAGGCTCTGCAGTGGGCCGGGCCTGGGTTCCAGGAGCCTCCTCTACTGCTGGTGGGGACATAGGTGGTTCAACCACTTTGGACATTTGGCAGCTTTTTAAAAAGTGAAGCATATATCTCTGGTATGGCCAGGCCATTCCCCTCCCAGGCATTTATCCCAGAGAAGTAAAAACTTAGGGCCAAGCAGCCCTGGACAGGAATGTTCATAGCAGCTGCATTTGTAACAGGCAAAATCAGAACCAACCCAAATGTCCATCAGCGGGAGACCAGCTCAGCAAGTCGCAGTGCATCCTTACAATGGAACGGAAAGAAGAAATGAACTGCTGATACCTCAGCAACATGGAGGAATCTCAAGGTCACGATGCTGAGTGAGAGGAGCCAAGAGACAAGGAGTGCATACTGTGTGATTCCATTTCTAGAACTTTCTAGAAATCTCCAACTAAATCTCCAACTGTAGTGACAAAGCAGCTCAATGGTTGTCTGGTGACATTGGGTGCTGGGAGGTCCCACAAAAAGGCACAAGAAGTTTTGGAGGGTGGTGGATGTATTCACTGTCTTGATGGTAGTGGCGGTTTTATGGGTTTGTACATATGCCAAAGCACAGTTTAAATGTGTGAGTTATTGTATGTCCATTAAACCTCAGTAAATTGAAAACAACTAATTCCTGCTCTACGACTCACTGGCCAAGTGACCTTGGGTGGGTCACCTCACTTCTCCAAGCCTCATTTATGAAAATGGAATATTGGTAATGGTAACCTCACGGAATGGCTACGAGAATTCAATTACATAATGTTATTTCATCACTCAGCTCATCCCAAGCAAACCATGGGTGCCCCATCCAGGACAGAGAAGAACAGGACTGTGAGACCTGCCCGATGTTCCCTGTTCTAGTTTATCCTCCAACCACTCACTCATGTCTTGACAATGAGAAGGGAAGCCCCTGCTCCATGCCAGACCTGACCAGTTCCTGGATGAAGAAGGGAGAAACCAGCCTTAACCCCATCCTCATGGGTATATAGTCTGGGGCAGTTACAACACTAGGAAGTTATAACCTCTGTCCTGACACGTGCAAAGGCCCTGTGGCTGGTAGGAGCATGGTGCCTCCTAGAAGCCACAGAAAGGGTCTTTGTGGCTGAAATGGAGGCAGCAGGAGGTGCAGAGATGGGCCCCACCATGTGACTCTTGCAGGCCCTGCCGAGGAGTCTGCAAGCCTCCTGAGGGCTGCCAACTCCTACGTCTGGTTTGTAGGAGACTGTGGTGTTGGCTCCACCTCCATGCAAATCCCGGCTCCCAGCTCACTGCCACTTTCTCTAAGCCTCCGATTCCCCATCTGGCAAATGTAGGTGATGATCCCTCATGAGGCCAGGCCCAGAGCTCAGTGGTCAGGGATCTGAGTTGTGCCTCACTCCTTTGTCGGTTTTGCCACACTGTGTCCTAACTCTCAGGCTCTGGATAGCTTGCCTGGCCAGGCTGCGAGCACCGGGGGGGCTGCATCTGCACCCCCTCCCCTCTGAGTCTCTGTACCTGGCACAGAGCAGGCACCCAGTAAATATTTCAGGAGGTGAATGCAAGGCCCCCGTGCAGGGACAGAGTGTCGGTTTTCACAGGGTCCACTCTCCAGTTGAAAGACAGACTTCTGTGGGTGGGCAGGTGTGGCCCCCGGCAAATTCTCAAAAGGTATTAAGGCCATCTTACCCTCCACCCACAGCCTAGGTCTGAAGTTCTCTCAAGTTCATCTTATCACATCTGCTGTGACAGTGACTCCATGAGCCACCTCCTTCTGTCTCCTGCACACATAACCCGGAGGCCTGAGCCCGATCCACCAATCCTCCCACCCTACCCGTGAACCTTCTCCCAGACACCTCTTGTGTGTGGGCATGGAGAGGCACTAAAGAGGAGGGCCTGTCCTGTGTGGCCAGGGGTGTGATGAAGGGGATGCCAGAGTCTGGGGAAGCCTTGTTTAGGGGAGAGGGCAGAAAAAGAGAAGAGGTCTGACCTGAAACCCAAAGCTTGAGTAGCAGTCAGCCAGGCAGAGGCTGTGGGGATGCTCCTGGCAAAGGACACACAGCATGTGCAAAGGCCCAGGGGCTGAGACTAAAACAGGGCTAATTTGAACAATTGAATAATGTTCAGTTTCAGAAGCAGAGAGCTATGGAAAGTACCACTGAGGGATGGAGGTAGAGAGGTCAGCCTGGGTTGGGCCATTCCTGTGTCAGTTTCAATGTCACACTGAGAGTAATGGGGAGCCATGGGAGATTTTAGGCAGAGGAGAGATACATTCAGAAGCACCTTCCAGAAAGATTGCTGAGGCTGCCCCAAGCAGAAGGGACTGCAGGGACAAAGGTAGAAGCAGGGAGCCCAGTGAGGCAGCCCCTGCAGGTGTCCAGGTGAAGAATAATGGGAGGCTGGACTAGGGTGGCAGAAGGAGGGGCAGAGAGGACTGATGGAAAGGGCTTAAAGGGCAGATATGCTGGACAAGGGGCTGAGGGAGGAGGGGGAAGAGGGTGGACAGTGGGTGGTTTGGGGGGCTGTCTCTGAGTCAGGCCACGGGGGAGAAGCAGGCCAGGCAGCACCTTCACAGCCCCGGGGCCCCATGGCACAACCCTGACCATAAAACTGCCCTCCTCAGCCCCAAGGGGAGCTGTCCTCATGGAAACCATGGGTCTCTGGCGGGTAGAGGGCCTTGTGGGTTAACAGCTAGCAGTCGGGGGACCGAGTCCAGGGTACAGGGGGCACCACCTGCAGCCAGCAGAGCGTCCGAGCCTCAGCCTGGATGGGCCCCTTTCCCGGGATGAGTCATCCAGGGCAAAGCAGAGAGAAGAGGGACTGGCTCCACCCCTGACAGATTCTCCCTCTGCCTCGGGCTTCCTCCTCTCTGAGACAGACAGATGCCAAAGGACAGAGTGGCCGCCAGTCCCTGAGGGTCCAGTCAGCTGAGCAAACACTGCCCGGGGCCTCCATCCATCACAGAGAAGGAGGATGTGAGGCGGGGCTGTGGGTCCAGAGAGTCTGTAGTCCAGGGGTTGCCCCACCCACGGGGCGTTCTCACCCCCAACCTCAGGCCCTCCTCTGTCCCTTGGTTCCAAGTGCTGAAAAGTGAAAATCCCCAAGCTCAGGGTTCTCTCTGACCTCCACATTCAGTCGTAAGCAAGTCCTGTCAGCTCTGCCACCAAATCTGTCCCCTGTCCCTCCCCACAGCCACCCCCAAGTCCAGTCTCTCCATCTCTCCTTGCACACCAGCCTCCTCAGGGCCTCCCTGCCTCCCTGTCCCCCTGCCGCAGGGAAGCCCACAGCATCCTTAAATACATGACTGGGTTCAAGTTCAGTCCCCTGGTGGCTTCATATTGTGCCCAGAAGGGCATCAGGCACTACCCACAGTACCAGCCCACGCACGACTCTGCTGCGGCCCCCACGGCCCTTCAGCCTCTCCCTCCATCTCGCCGCAGGCTTTCCTCCGCCCCTACCCAGGCCTTAGCACTAGCCATTCCTGACACTTGGAGACCCCCTCCCCAGGCCTCCTGGGGCTCCTTTTACTGATCCTTCCAGCCTTAGCCCAGATGTCACCTCCTCAGGGAGGCCCCAATCCAACCACATTCGCCCCTCCACCACCCCAGCTTCATAGTGTTTCTCAAAACCCAGCTACCTCTGCTGCCCTGCAGGAAGCTCCCTGAGGACAGGCACTGGGCTCCCCAGTGCATTCTGCTGCCCACATGGCATCTGAGTGAATGAATGAGTGGATAAATGGATGGATGGATTGGCCGCCTCTGCACTGGGGGAATAAAATGTCCCCAGGGGCCCCAGAAGGGGTGGGGCAGACAGGAGACCTGCCTCAGAGTCACCACAGCTGCCTCTGCAGGGCCTCCCCTGGAGGTGGGCCTCCACTCACTTTCCTGACTTTTTCCCACCCTCCCACCCAGTCAGCTGCCCGCCGGAACTCCTGAGGCCAGAACACGGAAAGGGCAGGTCCCCACTGTGTGCAACAAAGGTGAGTCTAGGGCATTTAGGCCTGGGGCACCGCCCCCCACTACTCATTCACCAAGGGACAGAAGAGCGTGGGGGCTGAACTTGGGCAAACTAGGTTCAAAACCCAGCTCTGCCATCTACAAGCAACAAGGCCCTAGGCAAACGTCTTCATCCATCTGTGCCTCCATTTTCTCCTCTGTGAAATGGGGAGAATAACCATATCTCCTTCACAAGGCCAGAGTGAGGAGGCAGCAGATTCTTGCCCGGCACACATAGCTGAGCCAGCATGCCCAGCACAGGGTAACTGCTCGTAAACAGCAGCCCCTCCACAGCATCATCCGAGCTCCTGCCCTGAGCCGGCCATGGGGGCTCGGGCCAGGTAAAGGACAGAGGCCCGTGTTCGGAGGCCCTGTTCACTTTCTGACCAATGATGTGCATCCGTCTCCCTTAAGAACTGGGCTCCCTCCACTTCTGGCCTCCACTCCACCCCCTTGCTGGGCCCAGGACCCCCTCCTGTGTCAGGAAGCCTGCTCTAGCCCTCCCTGGACCTCTCAGGCTTGGAGCTTGGAAGACCTTAGAGAGCATAGAGGCCACCCATCTCTGCAGCCGCCAGTTGCCCCATCCACCAGATGTAGAACTGAGGCTCAGAAGTAAAGGCCTGACTCCTAGCCCAGTGCTCCTTGCCTGGGTCCTTGGATCGCTGTGGTTGTTCTAGGGAGCACCCCGTTGATGTGGGATGGGTGGTCACCCTTCAGACTGGGAACTCCATGAGGACAGGGACCACGCCTGTCTTGTTCACTCTGTAGGCCCCACACAGGCCTGGAGCCTATGAATGAATGATGGATGCTGAGAGAGTGAGTAAGTGAATGAATGAGGCCAAAATCTATGTGCCTCCCAAGGCAGCATCCCAAGAGAAGAGCAAGTTGGCTCCAACCTCTGCAGGGTCAGCAGGCCGGGCCCAGCCCAGCAGAGGAGGTTGCCAGGTTGCCAACGGTTGAGAGGCTTCTAAGAGTCTCTTGACAAAAGGATCAAAGGAAGCAGATGACAGAAGGGCAGGAAATGGCTGCTGGGGGGGGGGCGCGGAGCCCCCTGCCCAGGCCGGGATGAAAGAGGCACAGGAAAAGGACACAGATGGGCCAGCCATGGCGGGCGAGGGGGAGGATGACAGGATGTGGACTGAGGGTCTCAGCCACTTCCCTTTGCACAGAGGATGAACATGATGGTTTTTAACTCGGTGCAGGAGCCCCCTTTCTGCCGCCACCACCAGCATCCAGCCCTGGGCCCGACACCCAAAAAATGTTTGTTGGATCACCATGTGCGTGAATGAATGAATGAATGAATGAAAGTTTTTATCAGTTATTCCTGACCTTTCCAGGACTCAAGGAGAGTGGGTGAGTCCAAGGTATTTTGATCTAGAAGTACAGAACAAACTCCACTTGTTTCAAGAAGAACATTAACTATGACTAGCCAATACTTTATAATAACTATAAATGGAATATAACCTTTAAAAATTATGAATCACTATATTGTACACTTGTAATGTACATAATAGTGTACCTCACCTATACTTCAGTTTAAAAAAAGAAGAAAAACCACTATGACTATTATTACAGTCAGTGCTTACTGAGCGATTATTACATGTTAGGAGCTCCATATCGCGGCGTTATTTCCCCACCATCTCAGTGACTCCTCATCAGGCTCTATGAAGTGTTGCTAATTTATAGGTGAGGAAACTGAAACTCAAGAAGAATCAGGGAAGAGGTGAGAGTGGAAAAAATAAAAAAGAAGCAGAATCTTGCTCCGGGTCACCCAGCAAGTCAAGGACAGAGTTGAAATTCAAATGAGTCTTTCGAAATCTATGAACTCTACTCTTAAATACACATTCTCAGGCTGGTAGCCAAATGCCCTCTCCACTCATCCAGCCATTCATTCGTTCGCTCATTCATTCAGTCTGGAAGCCTTTATTAGACTCCTGACCATGTCACATACTGTGCTGGGCACTAGGGCTATGCCAATGAAAGAAATAGGAGTCCCTGCTGGCTCAGGACCTCTTGTCTGGAGGGCAGCGCTCTACCCAGTAATGAATTCATCATGATTTGGAAAGTGCCAGGAAGGAGAAAGCTGGAGTGCAAAGCTCACGGACGCAGGAGGCCAGCCCAGTCTGGAAGCTTCGGAAAAGGCTTAGTGTGCAGACTGCAGGATGGGAGGGTGTTGCCGGTGGGGAGGTGTGGACAGGTGGCAGGCAGGCAAAGTCTGGGAAATGGATGAAAGAAAATAGTAGTCATAATCCTGGTCTGAGCAGGCACCGTTCATTGAGCTCTTTCTCTCCACAAGCACCTTGCATGGATTATTTTATAAATCTTTACAATAAGATGGAGATACCAGTGTCCTTATCGTCCCCACTATAATTGAAGAGATCAGCACACAGAGCTGCTAAGAGGCAGAGCCAGGGTCTATCTGATCTGGGGATCTCTGCTCCTGAGCCTGAACCCAGCATCTGCAGAAGAGAGCATCCTGCTCAGTGGCTAGGGGTGAGCTGGCCCTGCAGGGACACACTGGAGGTCCACTGGAGGTAGAGCACTTCTTTCCTGTGTCACCCACCAGTTCTCCTTGGGCCGAAAAGGGCTTCCTGCCCAGAGGGGAATATTTAGGGAGAGAATGTACCTGAGCTCAAAGCGGCCAGTGCTGCATTAGGAGGGAACTGAACAAACACACCTGCAGGTCTTCTGACCCGGATTGGAGAGCCTGAGCCCTGCAGGGTGGGCCCCAGCCTCGAGCCCTGGAGAGGCAGAGGTTACCTTGCTCTGTGGAGGCAGCCGTGTGGTGGAGCTGCAAGGCCCCGTGTCACCCATCTCTCCATGTCCCCATATCCTGAAGACAAGACCGCTTTCCTGTTTTTAACTTGAAGGAAGAGAGGAGACCTGAGATCCTCCCTCGCCCGGGCTGTGGCCCTGGAGGATTGTGCCGAGGGTTGCAGTCTCTCAGTGCTTCTCCCAATTGCCTAGAGGAATCAGGGCATGAGATGGAGACCCCATGAAGCAGCCAGAGCAGTCCCAGGGGTTGGACCTCAGCAGGCCCCGTGTCCCTTGGGAAAGTGCAAAGCACTCACCTGTGATGCCAGTGACAACAGCGCACATTCCCTGAGCACCAGCCTGTATACCTGGCCTTGTGCTAGCACTTCCCTAAAGTACCCCCCTAAATGTTAAGTGGCAGAGGCTGCTGGCTGTTGCCCAGTATCCATTCTGCCCTCTCCCCTTTAGTAACAGAACCTCCCCTCCCAGGTCTTACTGAGGCACACGGCTGCCAGGCTAAATACTACATTTCCCAACCTCCCTTGCAGCTAGGCATGGTCATGTGATCCGTTCTGACCAATGGGACACAAGAGAGATGACCTATGCACCTTCTAGCTTGCCCTTAAAAGGGAGGAGCAGCCGCCACCTCCTGGGTACCCCCAACACACATGGGAAAGAACGGGGAGGGGGAGGTGGTGACCATCTTCCACCTTGTGGATGGAGGCAATCCCCACAGGATGGGAGAGAGAAGGAGCCTGGGCCCTGGACCAGCTCCCAGAGTGGCGCTCCCTAGACTGACAGGTGAGGAAATCGGCTTCTCTCTCCTCTAGCCACGGTCCCCTGGGTTCTGCTACATCAGCTGGGCTGCATCCTAACACACTCAGAGGCTCCCAGAGGGAGGTCCATGATTGTCTGGAAGTGGTGAAGCCAAGACTTGAACTCAGGCCTGGGAGGTGTTGACCTGGAGCCTGTACTCAAAGTTGCTGGCCTGGACACACTGCTGCACACAGCAGGTGCTCAATACATGGTTTTCAGGCAGAGAGATAAATAAATGAACAGGACACTTTCTAAGGAGGGTCTAACAGTAGAAGAACTCATTGCTCTGGGCTCTAAATTCGACGCGGTTTTCCTGGTAGGAGCCACAGCACTTCTAATTTCTATGCCCAGCATGCAAAGGCGATCGCAGTAACAGTGTCCTCCAGTTTACAAAGAGTAGCTTCACACCCATGGTCACCTTTAACTGTGACCCCCTCCTGTGAGGTCAGCAGAGGAGGCATGGTTATTGTTCCCATTCTACAGGTGAGGAAACATTCTCTCACACGTTACCAGCACATAGTAACTGCTCGACAAGTGGCGGGTCTTGTTACTCTTTTAACAATTTTTTCTTAGTAAGATGCTACCACTAATAACTTTTAAAATATCATTTTTAAAGAGGAATGGGATGTGGGAGTGCAGTAGGAGAAGCCCATGTGGAGGACCCAGGAGACCAGCAGCCATGGACTTGCTGATGACCTTGAGACATCTCCTCCCCTCTCGGATACCTGTTTCCCAGGTATAAAATGAGGGAGTTGGAGGAGCTGGTCCCCTCTCCCCATTCCCATCCCAATTTCTGCTGCTTGTATACATGGGGTTGGGAGAGGCCAGGGTCCCCGGCCTTTGAGGGTAGGGGCAGCCCCACAGATGGAGACAAGCATGTTTCTTCTCGGCCCACTGCCAACATTTCCCAGCTCACTTCTTGAGCCTGGCTCTGAGTCCTGGGTCACATATCAGCTCTCTGAGCCTCAGTGTCCTCATCTGTAAAACGGGAATGAAAGTAAAAGTAAGGACATTGCTCATAGGACTGTCACGTCAATTACATAGGCTTATAGATATAAAGCATTTAGAATAGAGTTTGTCTCAGTAAATGCTCAGTTCATGCTATGAGTATTACGGTTATTGATTGTCAGTTATCACTAATATTATTGTTAATCAGTATAATGAAAGGACTAATGAGCATTCACAGATGACTCCCATTTAGTAGCACAACTAAATATCAAGAAATGGCAGTTCTAAAAAAAAAAAAAGAAATGGCAGTTCTGTTAGAGGGCCAAGGGCTGGGGACTTGGTTCCATGCCCCTGGGTCTGTGGATTCCCAGTCTAGGCACCTTACCCTGCCACCTTCCCTCTCTTAATTCTTCCCATCAGCCCCACTTGGGCCGGTCAGTTAAGTTAAGAATGTAAATTCCCAAAGTCTCCACATTCATAAAGGCAACTCAAAGTTGCCTCAGCCAATCCTTTTCCTGAGTCATAGCTCTGTAAACACACACCCCCATCTGCCCTTGAATACCTCCCCAGGTCGGGCACTCACTACCTAGAAGGCTGCCCTGACAATTAGATACTTTATCTTGTGAGGCAAAACAGACCCTCTCTGGGTGACCTCCCGTCCATCTGCCTTCTGGGTCCTCCCAGAATAAGTCCACACCCTCTGCCCCAACTAGCCCCTCAGGCACCAGGAACAGAGGCCACTAAATCAGATCCTCCTCACCTGACACATTCCCAGCGCCTTGATCACCTGACTGAAGCAGGAAAGAGCGAGGCTGCATTTGCACAGAGCACTGGCTCAGTGGAAGTGTAATGATACAGCCCTGCAGATAAGCCCAGGGAGCCACGCTGGCCTGTAGCGCCAGCCCGCTTGCCCACCACCAGCCCTGGTTCTCTCCTCTTGCTGGTCTGGGGCCTTCCCTTTTGTACTAGAACTGCAGACAGAGAAAAAGCAAAGATTTGCCTGAAGCAAATACATCAAATCCTTCCACAAACATGCATTCCCCAGAACGCTGACTCCAAAGATATCAAGAAGAGGCCTGCTTGATTAGATTTCTTCGGGGTCTGTCACCTAATTTTGTTGTACATCTTAGCCTGGGGTCCCTGTAGTTACTGTAGAGTGTTTGATTTCTCCAAGACATTCACAGACAGTGTATAAACCCTCATCTCTGGATTTTCTCGCAAGACCGTTACAAGTTATACCGCTGAGGTCAGTGGATCTGCAGGCAGCTCTCCTATTCCAACCTCCTCATTCCCCAATGCCTTGTCCCTCTGCAAGTCACTTTGCCTCCCCTGGCCTCAGTTACTCCATCTGTAAAATGGGGACAATAACTGTCCCAACTTCTTCAGGCTTCTGTGAGTGTCCAATCAGGTCAACTATCTGAAGCCTCAGATCCAGTCCCAGGCACACACTAGGTCTTTAGCAAGTATTAGAAACAATTAGCTCTCAGTTGGAAGATGAGCTTGGTGCTCTGCTAAAATTGGCCAGAATTAGGGGAGATGAATTCCCTTTGTGAAAGGAGATTGGTCCAGCCACACATTTTGCATTTTCTGGCCCCTGGGTCCGTGAGTCTCAAGTTTACTGAGCTTGAGATGTACCTAAGGGAGTTTTAAAATACAGAGTTCCAGGCCCTGTGCTCAGAGAGCCTGCCTGATTCAGTAGGTCTGGAGGGACCCAGGAATCTGCAGTTTAGCATCCTCTCCGCTGTCCCTAACACCCTACCTCCTCCCTGAGCTGGGAATAGATGTCATCACTAAACATATTTTGTCAGCTCTGCGCCTGCCTGGGCTGAGAGCTGGAAATGTTTTGCCAGACAAGACAGAACAGAACTTTGTATTATTTTTCTTAAGGAGCGTCCCCTATATTGTAAAAGCTTCAGGCCCCACAAAACCTGGATCTGCCCAGGCCGAACTATTGTAAGGTTTGGTGAGAAAACAGCGAACGCCTTGGCAAGCCTGAGTCTGGAAACAGAAGCCTCCTCGGCTTCTGAGCCTTGAAAGGAGAACCTACTGGCACCCTCAAAAGGGGTGGAGTATGACCCTGGAGGGCCAGGACCTTCTTGAGAGCTGAGTCCCCCTCCTATTCTGACAGCCCCTGGCCCCCATGAGCTCAGGGCTCTAAACTTCTCTAGCCCAGATGGGAAGCAGGGAGGAGCAGGCTGGTGGGAGGATGGAGGACATGGGGAAGGGAGGAGGCTGTGGAGGAGGGAGAGATTGGGGAGCAAGAGGATTAGATCAGGGCTCATGTAGACCCCTCTGGCTGCCTTATGCTCCAGCCTTTGAAGGGCCAGGCTGGTGAGAAGCCAGCCAGAGGTAAGAGCCCTCGGCAGAGGCCTTGGGGTTGACTTGGCTTTGATAATGACCTTGAAATGTCTGAAACGAGGGGAAGATGCAGGTTATCCAGGACCCACAGCTAGGGGCACGGGAGAGGGAAAGATATCGGAGCCCCCAGCACATTCCCCTCAATGTGAAGAGAGGAGGACCCCCCCACACACACCTCACTCTGGGCCAGGCCCTGCCCAAGTGCCCCATTTTACTGAATCCTCACACCCACGTCCTCCAAGTCCTCATTCTGCTCTTCTCCATCCAGCAGAGGAGGAAGTGGAGGCTCAGAGAGGGCACGACCCTTGCCAAGGGCACAAGCAGGGGAGAATACAGTACAAACCAGGACTTGGACCCAGCTCTAATTCCAAATTCCTGCTCTTAACCCTCTCCTACCACACCACCCTGGGCTGTCGGCACACTGGCACGTAGTGCAAATAAAGATGGGAATGAATGAAGTAAGAAAGGAAAGAATTCACAGGCCAGCCTCTTCCCACGCCACCCCCCCCCGCCACCCCCCAGCCATCTCTTTCCAACCCCGGTCTCCCGCTCCCCAGCCCCCTCTGCAGTCTAATTGGGAGGTTTCTAAGCCATCTCTCTTGCTTCTGTGGACTACCCCGCGCTCTTCCCGGAGCCCACCCCGAGGCAGCTTTCTCACCACAGGACCCCGGGCGTGGGGACGCCTCCTGACCCCCGAAGCCCAGCGGGAGAGCCAAGACCTCCATCGGGGTGATCTCCGCGGCCTCTCTCCCCATCCTCGGCCTTACCCGCCCCTCCCCTTCCCTGGGCAGTTGAATAATTGATCCGCCCATAAATAATTGATCAGTGTTGCGCGCGCGCCCTCTGCCTCCGGGGTGCGAGGGTTCCCCATCAGGGTTAGGGGAGCAGGACGTGCTGCGCGGGGGACCAGGACCGCTGTGCTGAGCGGGTCCGGGGGGCGCAGTTTCGCTCTGCAGGCCTTTCTCTCTCCCTCTCTCTCCCTCGCGCCGGCTTTTTCCCTTTTTCTTTTTCCTTTTTTTCTTTCCTGGAGCGAAGCCCGGCGCCAGGAGTCTGGAACCAGCTTGACAAGCTTTTGAGTTATGGAGGGGGGAGAGGAGGGAGCGGGCGGGCGGCGCGGGGACCGGAGGGGGGGGAGGGAACGGGAAGGGGGGCGCCGCTGCGGGTGCGGGCGGGGCGCGCGCACCCTCGCTGGGAGACCTTCCCCAACTTTGGGCGAACGTTGTTAGAGGGTCTGATGGTGGCGGCCTGGAGTGGGCGGTGGGGCGCGGGGGTGAGTCATGCCGCGGACCCGGCGATCAGCCCGGCTGGCGGAACGAGCCCGGCTTTAGAGACGCAATAAATGAGGCCCGAGGAGGGCGGCGGGGTTTACACGGCCTCGGGGGCCGCGGCCTCCCCCGCCGAGCAAGACATTCCTTTCCGCTGAACTGGGCGCCTGGGCCCTCGCCGCCGCCGCGCCCTGCACGCATCGCCCTCGGCAGCCCGGCCGGGGCGGGAACGGCGCCCGGCCGGCCTGGCGTGTGGGTGGCAGGACACGGGGGAGCGGGGAGCAAGGCCTGGAGTGGCCTCCTTTCCCTCCCTGTGCGGTTCCCCGGGAGCTCACTGAATCCCCAGCTGCCCGGGAAGGACGGGATCGGATTGCCTATTTAAGGGGTGGGGAACCTGAGCCCAGTGAGGGGCATCGCTGCGGCAGGTCGCTCAACTGCCTGCCCGGGGTGTCTGATCCCCGCTGCCTCAATTCCTTAGCCTGAGACTCTCCATTCAGCCCTCTACCAGGGTTTTGACTTTGGGCCTGGCAATATCCCTTGGGATTCAGGGCCAGGCACACGGTAGGGGTACCTTGGCCATTGGCTGAATTTGACTGAGTCACTTTTTCAGGAACCTCGGAGAGCAGTGAGCATGCCTGTGCATCTGAGCTCAAAGCGTCAAATGCCCCCAGCCCCAGGGCCAGGCAGGGGTGAGAGGTGTTTGGAATTATTGCTTTACCAGGACGAATTGTAGAGAGAAGTTTCCAGACCCCTTGAGATCTCCAAGGAGACTCAGTGTACCCCAATGGACACTCTTAGATGCTAACAGAGACCAGGGTCCAAGTATGCCTTCCCCTGAACTGGGGGTCTAGCCATGTTTGACTTCTGTGTATCACGGTTTCCTTTATGGGTCCCCAGTGTTTCCCCTACCCCAGCCACAACTGGGCTCCTGCCAGCCCTGCCTGCTTCCCGCCAGTTAGTGACCTGGACCTGCTGGGCTCTGGAGTGTCACAGGCCTGGCCTCTGATTCCAGCTTTGTGGCCTGGGGCGGCCACCTCCACCACTCTGAGCCTCTCTAGCTCATGTGTGAGATGAGTTAGTAAGAGTCCCAGCCTTGCCTGGGCACTGGAAGTTTCCACGAGGCCATGGCAGTCTTGACTCAGCACAGGTCTGGCACACCGTGAGCACTCAATGCATTGTCACTGTTGTTGGAGGTGGTTGTTTGTTATTATTGTTATTTCTTAAGGGCTCACTGGGGCCTAGCGAAGCCCCCCTCCTTGTCCCCCTAAGCAGAGCTGAGAGAATGCTGAGCCTGTGAAGCAGCCCGGCTCCTCCTCCCCGTCCCCCGCTGAGCTGAGTGTGTTGAAATCATCCCAGAGAAGCTGCTGGGTAGAAATTTCCAGTCTTCCTGGCAAAGCTGGGAAGAGGTTGGGTGCGGCTCAGAGACGCAGTCAGGCAGGCTTTGCAGGGACAGGGCTGGGGAAGGGCCCCCAGTTGGTCTGTGAGACCCGGGAAGCGCCCCCGGCCCTGGGCAGCGCCTGGCCTGCAGCTCCAGCCCCCAGCTGCTGTAGCGCAGGCAAGAGCCCATCGTCCTGGGGGGGCGAGGGGTGGGAGGGGGCGGAGGGCTGGGGCAGGAGCCAGTGCTGGCCGTGCCCTCCTGGAGCAAGCCCTGTACTCCGGGAGTCTGAGTGAGCGCCCCTGGAAGATGGCATACCAGGGTTGCTATGAGCACTTAGCACAGTTCCGAGTACGCCATAAGTGAGGGCTCTTTAGTGACTGTCCCAATCACGGGGGCCACCAGGCCTCTGAGAGGCCCACATTGCAGATTCCTTGGTCACCAGGAGGACCAGAGGCTCTGATCAGGATGGTGGGTCTCACTGGGGCTGTGGGGGAGTGGCCTAGAGAACCCACCAGGGACCTGGCAGACAAGCTGACCCTTGCTTTGCTCACAGGGCTGTGTGACCTAGACTAAGTAACCCAGCTTCTCTGGACCTTGTTCTCTTGATCTACAAAACAGACAGTGACCTGTGACCCTCACTCATCGGAGGGAAGTAAGGAGCTCTGGAGTGGGAGAAGATGGGGGTCAAGTCCCAGCACTGCCCTAAACTGAGCGGGTGACCTTGGACAAGTCTGAACGAGACTGAATAATTCTGAATAATGTGAGTGAGTAGAACATGTCAGCGGCTCTCTGCTTCAGGCCAGTGCTGGGTGTTGTACATACACTGTCATCCCCCTGCTACTCTTGGGGGGAGGTTTTGTTATTGACTTTATTTTCCAGATGAAGTAACAGACTCAGAGAGGCCGATTCACTTTCTCAAAGACACACAGCTAGGAAATGAGAGAGTCAGGATTCAAACCCTAAGATGCTGGCTTAAAGCCTGAATCCCTAAAGAAAATGCCAGTTGAATGTTTTCAAAAATAAAACATTTCAAGCACCTACTATGTGTAAGACATCGAGATAAGTGGGAACAAAAATAAGGACGCATGGCAGAGACATCGAGAAGCTCATACCTGAGTGAGAACACACATGACTCCAATGACACCCTCATGGAAGTTTGATGCAGAAAAGCACCACTGTAAAAGTACCACCAGGGCTGTGGGACACCAGGAGAGAGGTGGGGGGCAGGGAGGGTGGGAGCCGGGGGAGGAAGCACAGAGGCCAGGAAACAGGGAAGTCTGGTCTGGAGAAATGAAGAGGAATTTTAGTGGAGGGCACTGGAGGCAGGCACAGCAAGGGCAGAGGCGTAGCAGCATCAGAGGAGGTAACACACTCGGATGGTGTTGCTAAAAGCCCTAGGCAGCTACCTTCGCTGTATGAAAGTGGGGAGCCATCGAAGGTCTTTGAGCAGAGGTGGCTATCATCCTGTGGGAGCTGTAGAAAGACAGTCCTCTCGGCAGAGGAACTAGAAAGGACACACAGGAAAACTAGAAGGATGAGTTGCTATGCATTGCATGAACTTTTACAGTGCTTCCTTAAAAAAAAATTTTTTTTTTGCCTTTTAAAGGTATAACTATTCCAAAAAAAAAAAAAGAAAATTTTCAAAGGAAAGAGTGGGACTGGGAGGCAGAGGCGTGGGCGGCTGCAGCAGGACTGAGCCAGGATGGGTGGGCCCAGGTGGCCTCTCTGACTGCTGGCTCTGCGGCTGCTTGAGTGATGGGCTGGCAGCCCCTTCTCAGAGATTGACAGGTGGGGCCACCAGGCTTTGAGACCTTCCTCTTACCTAGAGCGTGAGCCTCCCCTGACTGATGGCTTCAGCCAGTCCCTGCTTACCCCAGAAGTCTGTTTGCATCCCAACTCCTCCCCTTGGGCTAGGCTTTGGGACACAGGCTGATCCTTAAATCTCATTTTTGGGCTAAATGGGAACAGTTATCCCAGGGGCCTCCCTGTGTCCTTGAGGACAGACTGTCCCATATAGAAGCACAAGGCACCATGCTGGGCGCTTTCCGGGCAGTATCTCTTAATCTGAAGATAATCCAGAAAAAAGATATGTTGCTCTCCCCATTTGACAGATGGAGAAATGGGGCTTAGTGTCTTGCCCAAGCTCGTACAGTGAGTGGGGAAGTGGGATTCTCACCCAGGGTGGGCTCAGCCGAGAGCCCCTACCACTAGGCTGTACAGCCTCTGGCTTCTCAGGAGAAAATCTTTCACTCCCCCACTGCAGACCTCATGCATTTGGCCTGCTCTGGTTCCCAGAACAGGGGCTGCAGTCATGCCGCTGAGCCATTCTCTCTGCCTGGAATGCCTCTCCTCCCTTCTCAGCGCCATTCACAGGGCAAACTCCTACTTAACCTGTGAAGCCCAGTGGAACCATTGCTTCCTCTCAGAGAGTCCCAGACAGCACCTCCTGTCCTCTTATCTGTTCCCATAGAGCTCCCCAAGAGGGGAGGAAAAAACTCAGGGGACTTGGCTGGAACATGAGTTCCAGCCCAGCCCCGCGTGGGCAGAGAGGAGGGAATGATGGGCTTGTTCTGGGTGCTCAGAAGGGCAGGACTTGGGCAGGGTGGACGTGAGAGGGAGGCTGGCCTTGGCTCACCCAGGGAAAGACGGATCAGCCAGCCCCTGGGATTATTTGGCTTAGAGGCCAGGATAAGGACAAGTTCCAGAAGGAGAGGGAAGAAAAGATCCAGGCTGCCTAGCATGGTCTGGCCAGCTCTCCACCAGCCCAGAGACAACAAGCCATTTTCTGCCGGGCCCTCCCAGCATGCGTGCACCTGGACCTCTGAGGCAAGGCGGGGGGTGGGAAGCCGTCTTCTGTGCACAGGTGCCCTAGACCCCACCCCTAGGGAGCGTGCGCGCAGAGAGTTGAAAGCCCCCTCTTAGAGCCTAGAGGCCCGCACGCTGGGGCGGAGATGACCAGAATTGGGAACAGTGTAGTGTGTGCTCCTCCCAAACTCAGAGGATCCCCAGTGCCGAGAGCAGTCTCTGGCAGTCTCTGCCAGAGCAGTCTTCAGCATTGGTTGATGAACGAATGAATGAATGAAGGAGTGATTGCCTGACCCCGGGCCCAAGGAGGAGGGCCAGGAGCCTTGAAGTCTGTCTGCCTGCTGCCTTGTGAAACAAGACCTCCCGCATCCTGTGGAGCCCCTGCTGTGTAGGGCGGGGTTGGGGGGGTGCTTCGAGGGAGGCAAGTAAGGGGACCAGAAGCGCCAGGGGCATAGGCCCTGCTTGGGAGGGAAACAGATCATGAGCCATGTTTCTCTGATGCCTGGGCACAGGCAGTACCAGGATCCCTGAGGAAATTTCAGGTACCCCGACATTGCCCCAGCGGGGATCCCCACACACAATTCCACAGAGGGCAGCCTGGTGTGGTTGTTGAAGTCGGGGGCGCTGGCCTCAGACATTTCTGGGCTCCAGCTTCACCTCTCACAACTTAGATCAGTACTTCAGTGTCCTGTCTGAGAAGGGGCCTGACTGACAGAGGGGCCTGAGTGATAGAGCCGCCTGCTGCCCAGGTTTGCTGGGGAGCTCAGCACATCCTGTCTGCCATTGTTGTAAACAGCACAGGAGAGCAGGGAGCAGAAAGTACCCAACAGACAGGTCACAGGCTCTGTCTCTTCGTGCCACCCATTTACCAGGTGACTTTAGGTAAGGCCCAGCCTTTCCCCAGGCCTCAACTTCCCCACTGATAGTCAGGCCCTGTGACCCTTCTCCCAAGCTCCATGCCGGACTGCACACACAGCTGCCTCCCCTAGACCTGCACACGGTCCCTGGCACTGCCCAGAGACACACAGGCACGCGTGCACACGTACACACACACACACACACAGAGGCACTCACATAGGCTTACACGTGTGCGCACAGGCGCATGCTCACACCAGCACACACTGTTCACACAGGCAGACACACACACTCAGACCTCGAGGGCACATTCCACACTCACATTCAGCCCCCTCACCCTGTGTCTCCGCTCCGCCCTCACTCTTGCCCTTGGCACCCACACCAGCTCACACTCATGCTCACACTCACGCTCACACTCACACACCCCCCCCTTTCAAGTCGGCTGTGCACCAACTGTTGGCGCGGGCGGGGCTGGGAGCGGGCAGGGAAAAAAACCCCACGACTCAGCCGGGGAAGAGGGGGTGCGGGGGGTGGTGCGCGGGCGAGGGAAATGACAGCCCGCGGTCCCCCTCGAGTCCCGGCTCATGAATATTAATACGACGGTAATTAAAATGCAGGGACGCAGCAGGATGGATGCGGCTGCCTCCGGAGCGCTGGGGAGCGCGGCGTCTTCGCAGGCGGGTGGAGCTCGCTCCTCGCCCGCGAGCGCGGGATCGGGCTCCGGGGCCTGGATCCGGGACCCGGGGCTCGCGGCGGGTGGGGGTCGGTGTGTTTTCGGCGCGGCCGAGCGTGGCGGCCCCGCGTTCCCGCCCGCGCCCCTCCGCGCCCTGCCCCAGGCCGGGCCGCCCGCCAGGCCGCCGTTTCCCGGAGCCGGCCCCCTCCCGCCCTCGCGGCCCGGTGATGTCATCTGCACAAAACTTTCCGCTTCCCGGCCGTCTCGGGGCCCTGAGTCATCCCGCCCCCGGCCCGGCCCGCGCCGTCTGTTTGTGGAGCGCTGGGCCCCTCTGGCCCCGGCCTGACGTCAGGCTGGCAGGGCCTGGAACCGCGTGGGGCCCCTGAGCCCCGCTCTGCGGGCCGCTAGGGGTGGGAACAGCCCCCCTGGGGGCTGTGGATTAGGCCAAGGTGAAGGGCACACTCTGGGTTCCAGGTTCAAGTCTACAGTCGCCTAATGTGGATTGCTTGACCTGGGGCAAGTCCTTTAGGCTCTCTGAACGTCAGGCTCCTCATCTACCACTTAGCAGGGGCTCAACAAATCTCAGATGCAGCGAGTGAATTGTGCAGCTGGGTGAACCCAGGCCCAGAGATGGGAAAGGATTCACCCCAAGTCACACAGCAGATGGGCAGCAGAGCTGGATTTCTGGGCCCAAGTTCTTTCTGCCTTGCCACATGCTGTCTGTTACCCACGCCTGAGGACCCTTTCTGGCATATGCTGAGAAAACGCTGCAGACAGACAAGGAGGGGGCGGGGGTGGGGGTGCTGCCTGGGTTTGCATCCTGGCCAGTTTTTGCATCTCTGAAGCAGGACTGATAATCCAGTGTAATAGCCATGGGGAATCTATGATGCCAGAGGATCAAATGAGAAAATACCACCCAGTGTGAAGAGTATGGGGAAGCTTGATGAAGAGTATGATCGTAGTCGCAGTCAGGTGAGAGGGCCACTTTGGAGTCACCTGGGTTTAAATCCTGGCTCCCCCACCCCGACCCCCCATTCCCTTCCCTCCTCTGTGCCCTCAGGCCAGGTACTGACAGTTGAGTCCTGGGCCAAGGCTGCCATCTTCCATATCTCAGCCTCCTGGGATGCTGGGAAAGTTTCTCAGCAAATGCCCACCCCGTCCTTCACCAGAGACGCACAGTGAGTGCACCCAAAACACGGACAGTTCTTGGGCTCTTTCTTGTGCCTTCGGCATACAATCTAGGGACCCAATATATAAATGGGGAACTAAGAAGCTTCGGGCTACTGCTCTAAGGAGCTGAGCAGGGATTAGGCTCAGGGCTGGGATCCCAGACCACGCAGCCTCCCAGAAGCACGGCCAAGGCTCCGGCGGTTCCCCAAACACATCCCCACCTCCACCCAGCATCTGCCCCTCCTGCCTGGTCAGTGTGGCTTGGCACCTCTCAGCGCCACCCCCAACTCCTGTTTATGCACACCCTCAAGCTACCTGAGAAAGGCCCGCCCTGCGAGCCCCCACATCCTTGCCTTCCCCCTACCTGCCCCCCAGCCTCACTGGAGCTCTTTCAAGTGCGCCAGTGCTCCAGGGGGCGGGGTGGCCTCTTCTTGCCTAGAGGCCTTTGCATACACTGTTCCTTCCCTCTGCCCAGAACACCCCCTCTCCTCTCCCATTTTCCTGGTTAACATCTCCTCCTCCATCTCTCCTTAGCTCTTCCCCTGGGGAGTGTCCCAGTTACCACCACCCCACAACACACACACACACACACCAGCACACTCTCCCCCACATCATGCAGACCACACCACACACAGGCACAGACACACCCCACTATACAGATCACAGTCACAAAGGCGCGTGTGCACACACACGCACACACACACACATTCCATATGCCAGAAACCACAGACATACTCCACACACATCACACAGACCATTCAGTACACACACCTTGCATAACCTGACCACACAAAAACACACATATTCACACACAGACCTAACAACACGCAGCAAGTCTGCATTGGTGCCCCTCTTCTGGGCTCCTGCAACCTCTAGTCTTATCTCCCCACCACGGTATTTACCCCACCCCCTCCAATGAGGACAGGGACTCATCCTTCTCCTCCTCCATTCTCTCTCCAGCCCAGGGCCTTGCACCAAATCTTGCTCAGTTAATGCCTGAACCCCTGACCCCTCCCATGGCCAACATTGTCACAGTTCCACCTCCAGCAAGGCCCTCTCATATGTGAATCAGCCCCCATTTCTGCTAGAGGCTGTCTGCACTCCCCCTAGAGCTGCTCCAGGCCCCACCCTTTCACCCACAGGTCACACTTACCTGGGCTGTGGTCAGCCCCACTCCCACCCAGACCACAGCTGCTTAACAGGAAGAACCATGTCCAGTGGCTACCTGTCCCCACTCCCTCCTACCCCCATCACCCCTACCCCAGGTCAGCCCAGGGCCTCAGGAGTATTTGGTGACTTGACCTGCATCAGAGCCTTAAGGTGACTTCTGTCTGGGGTCTCAACTTTCTCATCTGTAAAATGGGGTCACATTGACAGTACCTTGCAGAAACTCAGAAATGTCACAGGGGATGTCATTTCAGGGTTACCAGGTCCCTGTGGGGCTGGATTTGGGAGGGAACTGAGCTTTGGGAGGTGCAGCTCATCCCCTAGGTGAGCCCCTTCCCCAAGTGAGTGTCCTGGTCATGTCCTTCCTGCAAACTGGGTCCCCTGAGATGTTGTAAAAAGTCCCCTCTGGCGTGGAGACCCAAGCCTGGCTCTATTCTAAGTGCCCATGGGCGTGCCTGCCATGCTCAGCCCCCATAGACCACTAGTCTCCAGTCTCTCCCTGAGCCCTAGGACCTGGCAGCTCAGTTCTTGGAGGGGATGAGCAGTCCCTGGGAGATGGAGGCCCCACACCAGCTGACCATGATGACAAGACAATTTGGTTCCCTGGCTGAGTGCTCTAGGCTCCTGGCTCTCTGAGGTGGAATGTTTCAAATGGAGAGGAGTTCTAGAACCACCTGATCAGTTTGGTTGGGGGAGCCATGGACCCTGCCTCCTGCCTGCTGGGACCCACTGATTAAAAAGGGAAAATTGATCACAGCTTCTAAGTATTGACCACCCCCAACCTGATGTGAGCCAGGCACTGTGAGATATTCTGACAGCGAGGTTTCTCCAACTCAAATGATGCACAACAGATGAGGAAACCTAGGCTGGGAGGGGGAAACGCTGTGCCCCAGGCCACGCAGCTGCTCCCTAGACTTCCTGGAGGAGCCAGAATATGAAATTTTCTGCGTCCAAAGTCTGACCTCTTACCCACCTGGCTACTCTCCCCTCTCTGTTGTGTCAGTGGAGAAATAGGCATGTCCAGTCCCCGCCTTGCCTCACACCCATGACTGTTCTCCATCCACTCAACTCCTCAGCATCACCTGCAGGACCTCCACAGAGAGCCTTGGCCTGAGACCTGGGGAGTGGGGCTGAAAGCAGGTGCAGATCACCAGGGGAGCTTCCCAGGCAGGGTCATGAGACCCCAGGATGTCAGACTGAAAGAGACCTCAGGGATCACCACTTTGGAACCCTGTGTTGCACACATGGATAAGCCTCAGCTCAGAGAGGTGGAGACACTGGCCCAGGGACCCACAGCAAGATAAGTGCCCAGCTGGGACTGGATGGGAGGAAGTGGTTCAGCGTTGGAACTCAAATGCCCAGGTTCAAATCTGGGTCTGTTGCTTACCAGCTGTGAGCCTAAGTCTCTGAACCCTCTGTGTCCTCATTCTGGAGAATGAAGAGAATAATGGATCCTATTTCAAATATGATTGCCAGAAATAAGCATATTCTATGCAAAAAACAGGGCCTGGGACCCAGTAAGCATGCAATAGATTCTGTTGTCCTCAGTCTCCTCATTTCTATTCCAGTGCAGACCCTTCTGTCCAGGGAACTTTCGGTGTCACCTGCTCAGGGCCAGGCACTTTGTCAACACTGAAGATGGAGCAATGAACAAGACGGATCAAGCCTGCCCACCTGGTGCTTACAGTCCAGATGGGAAACACACTCGAAACAGGTAACTCCAGAGCCAATCAGCTCATTATGGTGCTGGTGTCATTTCTGCTGGTCCAGGGATTCAGGGAGCTGCAGTTGGCAAGATGAAAAGCAGAAAGCACGGTTCTAGGCAGAGAGAATAATAAGCCCGGGGAAGAAAGGACATGAAGCTGTCCAGACAGGAGAGAAGGTCCAAACGGCTGGAGCTCAGAACCAAAGGTGATGGAGCCTGGGAATGCTACACCCAGAGCCCGAGAGCCAGGGATGGGTAGAGAGGGAAGGAAGTGGTCAGTCAGGCTTGCTTTTTAGAAAGATCTGTCTGGCAGACATAGGGGGCAGGTTGGACAGGGAGATGGGCAGAGTGGGAGCTGGGGGCCCAGCCTGGATCGGGGCAGGGGCAGTGGGCGAAGGAGGGAAAGAGCTGACTTCTTGAAGTGGGAAGCTCCTTAGTTTTGGGTAAGTATTGGGCTGGGGGTTGGGGAGGAGACAGCACCTGGGATGCACATCTGGAAGTGTTGGTCAGGAGTAAGTTCAAAAAAGAGGGAAGCGCTGTACCCAGCTTGGGCCACCCCAGCGGCAGCAGTGCCCAGAGACCCCGGCAGTGCTCTCAGGTTAGAGTCCCAACCAGACAGCAGCACTCTGGCCCTTTTCCGCGTGGGCCTTTCCTCATGGGGCAGGGAGTGCTCGAGACCAAGGAGACAGTCCCAGGGAGATCCGTGATCTGGACACCTGGGACCGTGGAATTTCCTGCTTAGTGACCCCCAACCCACCTCCTTGGTCCATCCTCTTGGGGGTGGTCTGAGTTGTCCATTTAGATACCCATAAGCCCTAGGGTATGGGCAGAGTTTATACACTGAAGCTGGAGTGTCCATACCAAAAACCTACCTGGAAAAGAATGAAACCTGGGGCAGAAGGAAAAGAGGAGCTGGGTGGAAACTGCAGGCCAGCGCTGCCTCTGCCCAGGCCCCACTTCCAGCGTGGAGCCTGGCGTCTGAGACTTCTAAATACAAACCCAGCCTTCCAGGGATGTTTGCCCTTAGGAAGGTGTATTTGTCAAGGAAGGAGGACAGAACATATTTTATTTAGCAGTTCGTTAGCTTGATTTATAACTTGTAAATACTTAGACGTGAGGTATGTGAGCAGTCTCCATATGTTCCACATCAGCATTGGGTGGCATTGGGTGGCCGACCCTGGACCAGCGGGTCCACCCCAGGGAATCCTCCAGGCTTCTTTAGAGCTTCCTGACCCTACTGCCTGTGCCCTTCCTGCACTCCAACCAGTACCTCAGCCTTTAGCAAAGGGTCCTCCGCCTCCCCCGTTAAATGTTCACCTCTAGACCCGCCTGCTCCAGGAAGCCTTCTCTTCCCAGAGGCCCTGGCTCTTCAGCTGTTGTCACTAGTATTATTTGGTCACAGTGGCTCCTGGTGGTCTGGCTAGCTGGGGATGGGAGTCCTGTCCCTCCTGCGAAACCAGGAGCTCCTAGAAGCACCACATCCCAGCAGAAGCAGTTTCTTGCCTTGGGTAGGAATCCAGGCTCAGAACGCACACCGGCTTGGGGTCAAATCCCACCTCTGTGATTTTCTTGCTGTGTGACCTTGGGAGGCGCTTCGCTGCTCTGAGCTGGTTTCCTCTTCTGAAAACCCATAATCATAACTGTACCTCTTGCAGTGAGGAGGCAGTGAGGAACGCGGAGCCCACGTGTGCCCGGCACTTGGCAAGTACTCGGGGAAGGAATTAGGAAGGGCAGGAGTTACATCATCCACGTCTTTTTACAGCTGAGAAAACAAGCGGAGGAGGCTCAGGGAGGTGAGGCCGGTTGCCCAAGGTCACGAAGCCTGTAGGGGGAAGGGGTCCACGCCAGGCTGGCCGACTTGTGCTCTAACCACTGAGCTCTCAGGCCGCTGGCCTGCCCCCCAAGTACCCTTCCCTAGTCTCCGTGGCCCATGGGCGCCCGAAGGCAGCGTGGGGCCGCAGAGACAAGAGGCACGACCAGGGCCGAGCCTGCGGGGCGGGAAGGGTTAACGGGCTCCGCCGCATTGGGCCGGCCTCCGGGGGAACCAGCCAATGGGCGCGCGCCGCGATGAGGTAATGCCAGAACCGCGCGGAGTGGGCGGAGCCAGCGGGGACCTTGCCCGCTAGAGTTCTTTCGCTCCCCATCTACTCCTCACCTTTGACCTTGATGTCCACCGCACCCCGCAGCCTTACACCCGCAGAAAACCCTGTGGTGGAGCTGAGGGTCTCCGGCGGCCCTGAATCCTTAAGGTCTACGGCAGGAGACTTCCTGCCTCCTCCGGGACTCAGTTTCCCCTTTTGCAAGAAGATCGCTAAGGTGGTGGACGGTCTTGGATTCCAGGACAGTTTTCAGCGCCTCCCTGCCCTTGGCCCACAATGTAGCAGGAATGGCCCTGACTCTCCTCAGGCGATGCCCAGCGCCAGGGAGCGAGGAATCCTGGGCACCAAACGGAGGGAACCTCACCAGTCCAGTCACAAGCTCTACATAGCCCCGAAGCATCAGCCTCTCCCTTCCGTTGCATGTCTGAGCACCCCTCCCCCCGCCCCGCCATTCCCCTCTGCTGCCACCAAGCCCCGAGTTAGATGCAAAAGCAGCCAGATCGAGCCTGGTCACTGGTCAAAGTTCTTCCAACCACAAATATTAATTGAGCGTCTACTACGTGTAGCTCAGAGCTGCGGGCTTGGCTGCTGTCTAGCCGGCTTCCGAGGCTGCCCGGGACCCCAGGGAAGGAGGGGGGCGCCCTCCCGGCCTGCCGGCCTGCAGGGGGCCGCACACCCCTCCAAGCTACCTGGGCACGAAGCGGTTAATACCTTTCTAGCCGAGCTGGCAGTGCTGCTGCGGCCTGGGCTTATTAGTCAGCTCGCAGGGAGGGGGGCGGTGGGGGAGGGGAGGGGCTCCAGTTGAGAACCGCAGAAAGCTATTCTCAGGGGCTCCCAAGTGTGGGGAGGGCGGCTCAGCAGGAGCTGCTGCTTCCCAGAAAGTTGATTATTTTTAACCCAGGAAGAAAGGAAGGAGGCGAGGGAGAAGGACTCAGAGAAAAGAGGAGAGGATTGCAGCGGAGAGGAGAGGACGGGGAAGGGGACTGGGGAGGGGGAGGGAAAGGGAAGGCGAGCAGGATATGGGGAGAGGGAAGGCAAGAGGCAAGGGAGGAGAGGGGCAGGCAGTGGGGTCAGGGAGGGGAGTGCCAGGAGAGGCAGGACCAGTTGGAGTGGGGGAAACCAGCTGGCGGGGGGTCTCTGGGAGGGGAATGGATGTGGAGAGGGCACTGCCATCCTCCTCAGCCCCTCCTTGCACCCCTCTGGCTCCTCTCCCAGGCCCGGAATCTGTGGGGCTCTCCTGCTAGATCCACCCAAGGCTGACCATCCTAACCTTCCCAAGCCTGAGCTGAGAGCGGTGCTCTGTTGGATACCACCAGCCCCGGGCTGTGCAAGGCCCTGGGGCTTGGAGAGTTGGGGCATAAGGTGGCTGCAGCCCTGCCCTATGGTGCTCTTCAGCCCATAGTGGCATCAACATCGTGACTTGTCCTTGTCAGGGTGGTGATCACTGGGGGAGGAGGGGAAGGAGGGCTGCCCTGGAAACCCCATGGCCTCTGCCAGGAGGGCTTCCTGGAGGAAAGGACAGAAGGGACCTAGGGCTCCCTTTCTCCTGCCTTAGGATGGAGCTAAGCTGAAAACCAAACCTGGAGAGGGGACCTACCTGGAGAGGGCTGGGGACACAGTAACAGACAAGACGGACGTAGCCGGGCCCACACGGGGCTCACAGTCCTGCAGGGGAGGCAGGGGCTGCACAAATCCCTATGAATAATACATTAAATAATGACAAGAGGGTATCCGGCTGGGAGGGGACCCTGCAGGGGGTTGGAAGGGCTGGTCCCAGGGGCCTGATCTCTGCAGGGGTCATACGAGGGCTCCCTGAGAAGGGGTGCCTGAGGACCAGGAGGTACTAACCAGAGGGAGAGTGACTGGTGGAGGGAGAGGGGCCGGCGTGGATAAGAGTCCCAAGGGCAGAGACCCCAGGGCCCCCAAGAGGGGATTAGTGTGTCCCATTCGTGGCCCTTGTCCTACAGGCAGCTGGAAGCTTTGGGTTTTATAGAGCAGAGGGAAGAGACCAGATCCAGAAAGCTGACTTGGGCTGTAGGGGACAAGAGTGGATACAGGAGTGGTACAAGTTCTTGGGAGAGCGATGGCAGCCTGGCCTGGAGACAGAGGAGAGGCTGGCCTTGGACATGATTTGGGAGGTTGAGGACAGAGATGGTGTGTCATAGTATGGAGGTGAAGGAGGCCAAGGAGGTGTTAGGGAAGTGCCAGCCTCTGGCTTGTGCAACGAGAGAGGCCAGTGCTGTTGGAAGACAGAGGGCAGCCAAGGGAGGAGGCTCACAGGAGGTCAGGCATTTGTGTCGGGACAAGGTGGAGACAGGCTGCAGGAACAGCTCCAGCAAAGGAGCAGAACAGAGAAGGGCAAAGGGAACCACCTGTGGTACTGTGGGATGCGCTGGCATCCTCCAGAAAGGGGCTGAGTCTGCTCATGGTGGCCTTCACTGCAAGCAAAGGGGTCTGAACTCAAACTATAGTCAGTGTTGAGCAGTGGAATTGTAGGAGCAGAAGAAGGTACATTCCAGTGCTGAACACAGGGAGGGTGCTCAGCAAACAGTGACCAGGGCCAACAGGGGCTGAGTCTCTGGCAGCCCGTGCCTGCACTCCAAGGAGGGATGTGGATGAGGGAGGCGTGTCAGGGGCCAGCCTCTGGGGCAACCTGTGTGGTGGGTGTGAGACTGACTGAGTGTGTGTCCCTTGCACTGAGTGTCCTGCCCTCCCCTTGAGGACAGGACGCAGGGGGTACAACCAAACCTTCCAGGACCAGGGAATGGTCTGTCCAGGCCTGACCAGACCAGGGGGATGATGGATGGAGGAGGACCTCAGCCCCTGGCCCCAGCCCTGAAATCCCTGGATACACAAACACACACACACACACACACGCGCGCACACACACACACACACACATGAACACATGACTCTGAAACCTGGAACTAGCGCCTGATCCCCTCCCCAAAGGAGATGGGGTGGGCAGTGCTGGGTTAGTGGCTGGAGGTCAATGTCTGTATGCTTTTAACTATCGCAGGGTGCCGAGGGGGCCCTGATGCAGCAGCCCAGGGTCACCTAAACCCACTTCCCACTCAGGACCTGGGCTGGTCCTTTCCCGGGATGGAGAGCAGGTCTGCTCAGCCTGGTGCTGCCCTTAATATGAGCACCCAGTGGCTTGGCTGAGGCCTGATTCCAGACAGTGGTTGGGGACTGTGGCCTGGCCACCTGCTGCTCTGACCCTACTTTCAGTCTTGGACCACGTGGGCCTGTGGCTTTCCCATCCATCCTGCTACTTCCTTTAGTACTCAACCCCCTGGGGTGGGTGAACATCATAAAGTTATGGTTAAGGTTAGGGAGAAAACTGGAATACAAACCCATTGCTGCCTGGCTGGCTGTGAGCTCTGGCAAGTAGCTCTGGCCTCCGTGCCTCAGTTTCTTCACCTGCAAAATGGGGATAATAATAACAGAGGCAGAGAAACTATGGAGGTAAGGCCCTTAGCAAGGAGAGCGGCCTGTGCCAGGTCACTTGAGCCCCTGAAGCTTCCCCACCAGTATGATGAGGGCTGTGGGCTTCAGCGCTGCAAGGTGGAAGAGAACTGGACCACGGCTCAGGTGGTGGTATTGTTCCTATTTTGCAGATGAGAAAAGAGAGGCTCAGGGAATTCTGTCACTGGCTCAGCACTACAGAAAAGGAAAGGTTCAAATTCTCGGGCCTGCTCTCTCCTCCCATTTCGGTTCCCACCACCACTGCCCTCCAGATAAAGAAACTCAAGTGCAAAATGCATTTCCCCTCCAGGACACCCTCCTCTCCCTGCCCAAAACCCACACAGTGACCCTGGCCAGGCCCTCTGGGCCCCGGAGGAGCCGAGTCCCCATCGGGCATCTCTGAACTGGCTTTCACAGCGACGGAGCACAAAGGGGGGTAGCCGGGCAGAAAAAGAGCCCGACAGGCGAGGAGCCGGCTCCGCGGGCGCTTTTCTCCCCGCTTTCTTCCTCTCTCGGCTCTTTGTTAAGCTCCCTTTCAGCTGAGCCGGCAGAGCCTGGGTGTTCCGAGCTGACAATAATTGCTGCGTCTAGACAGTGTCTGGTATGAGGCCTCCCTCCCCGGCCTCCCCGAGGCTCCCTTTCCCAGCGCTGCTGGCCCTGCCCCACGCCCTGCCCTGCGTTTCCCACACCCCTTCCCCTCTCAGGCGGCCCAGGGTCCCTGTCCTGCCTCCGTCCTGCTCAGACCCTACCTCTCTCTCTCCCTCTCCCCCTCTGACTCTCAGACTCAATTTCACCCACTGCATCCGCAGGACTTAAATCCAGGGAACAAAAGTGGTTTTGCACTTGGCTCTGGCTGGGAGGCCTGGGAGAAGACTGAGCTCAGCGGAACCCTCCAGAAGCCCAGGCTGCTCACCTTGCTGGATTCTGCGCTGAGCTGGGCAGCTCTGGGCTTCATCAGCTCCTTCCCTCATCTTTCCACCGGATGGGAACCCAGAGGAATCCCCGGAGGTCCAAGGAAGACCTTCCTGGTGCCTCTGACCATCAGACACGGATGGAACAGTTTCAGGAGATACAGGGGGCGGGAAGGGAATTTTCACGAGTTTTAAGATGTGTTCCTGCCCCAACTCAGATCAGTCATTTCGGAAGATTTTCCAGGGTCTGGAATCTCACTAGGGTCAGAATCAGGACCTCAGGGTGATTCTGAGTCAGTAACAATAACAGCCAGCATTTGCTCGGTCTCCCTGCGCCAAGCATCGTGCAGTCTGTATGCATAATCATTTATGTCATCCTCCCGGCAGCCCTATGAGAGAGACAGACTAAGCCTATGATTTGTCCCATTTTATAGATCAGGAAACTGAGGCCCAGAGGGCTTAAGTAACTTGTCCAAAGTCACAGAGCCAAGCAAGTGGAGGAGCCTAGATTTGAAGCCACAGAGGCTGACTCTAGAGCCCCAATAATTAATAGCAATACAAACATTAAACGCGTACTGAATACTGGGGCTGAAATGAGCACCTGACACGTACTGTTTCCTTTATCCTCACAACGCTGTTAGACAGGATCCAGGATTGTGCCCATTATTCACATCAAAAGAGAATAGTGCAGGAGTGCTGGGTGTGGCCAGATGGTGACTGAACCCCGAGTCAGAAAGGCCTAACAAACCACTCGGGCTGCCGTGCTTGTGAAAGGCTTGGCCCCACGTAGGCGCTCAATAAATGCAGCTATTCCACTTCCCACTTCTCCCCTCTGGGCTTTCTTGAGCCCCTCCTGGGCTCACAGCCCTGGCCAGGCTGGGGGAGAGAGAGGCCAATGTGGGGCTCTGTCTTCATGACACCAGGGCTCAGAGGGAAGTGGCAAGTCAGCCACTTTCAGTATGGTGGGGGCAGGATCAGTATGACATGAGGGATGTAGGGCCTCTGGGAGCCAATAGGAGGGACCCTAAATCCAAGAAGTCTTCCTGGAGGAGGTTGAATCAACACTGTCCTGGAGGATGAGGAAGAGTTAGGCAGGTTAAGAGCAGAGGGAAAGGTGTTCCAGGCAGAGGGGACCACACGGAAGAAGGTCCTGAAGTGGGAGAGGAACAGGGTCCTCAGAGGCCCAGAGAGCCCTAAGCAGCTTTGTCAGCCCACGTGGAGGCAGGGCCAGGGAGGGCACGGGGGGAGCCGCGAGGCTGGAACCCGCAAATTGGAAGGGCCTCAATTGCCAGGAGCTGCGACCTATTCCAGGGCCGGGAGGCCAGTTAGGAGACTGTAGGAGACCTGGAAGCCGGGCTGTGATAACCAGGAGGATGTGGAATGGAGCAGGCCAGGTGTAGCAAAGAGGCCCTGAGGAGTTTTAGAAAGATGGCCGCTCATGATGTTGGGAGCTGGCCTACAAGTTTGCCTTCAGTGCCATTCCAGACATGGACACAGTGAGGACAAAGGCGTGGAAGGGAGTGTAGCCAGAGGTGTGCTCTGGAGGGGAGACAGTGGGGCAGGTTCAGCCGCTACAAGCGAGGTTAACAGCCAAGGTTTGGTGGCTCAGGTAGGAGGATTAACTGGGAAGATGAATCTGGACCCTTTGCAGGCTGGATTAAAGGGGCAAACCTGAGGCAGGGAGGCTGGGGAGAAGGCCAGGAGGCCTCCTTCCCCAGCAGATTTGTCTTCATCCCCAGCCCCTCCTCCTTCTGCAGAGTCATTTTGATTCTATGGCGACTCTCACCATTCAGTCCTCATCAAGGCCCATTGACGGAAATGTCAGACAGCATGAGTCCACGCCTGGACACTTCCTGTGGCCACTGGGGGCCAACACTGGCAGATCCATCGACGAGCTGCCTGCCTGCCCCCCAGGGCCTGCCTCGGAGAGATGCAGTCACAGGCCTGAGTTGTGGCTTCTCTGGGCTTGACTTGGAAAGTGCAACAGAGTCCTGATGGGGAGCTGCAGGCACACAGAGACAGCACCTCCTGTCTGTAGACTGAAACGCTGTTGTGAATCGGATACTGGGGGTTCGCAGCCTGGGAAAGGACTAAACAGGAGCAGGCACATGCTAGAAGGCAGGTGGGGGTGGGACAGGAGCAGTAAAGCGGAAGACCAGGCCCACCTTCCCTGACTCCACATCCCTGGGCAGATAGTTCCAAAACTCAGAATCTTTCTAGCTGTAGAAAGGATACTATATGACACATACCAGGCATTTCCTCATACCCCCAGTGAAGTGTGGGGCAACCCCAGTAATCAAACACATCAGCATGTCTGCAGCAAAGCATGTGAACAAAGATACAAAACCTTCCTGAATCTCAGTTTTCTCATCTCTAAAATGGGGCAACAGTGGTACCCAGCTCACAGGGTTGCCCTGAGAATTTGACACGTCCCATGATACCAGCTGGTCCGCGTGCCTCAGACACTGGCCCCTGCCCTCCCCCAAGCCCTTTGCACTTGCTGCGCCTTTCTAGACTATTCCTCCCCAGATGTCTCATGGGATCGCTCTCTCACTTCCTTCAGGGCGCTCCTCAGCAAGCCTTGCCCTGGCCGACCCGTCTCCTCTGACCCCTCCTGCTCTCTCTTCTCTTTCTTTCCAGTCTCCATCGTCTGAGGAATCACTGAATCAATGACTCATTAACAGCCGGCTCTCCCACAGTAGAATCTGAGCTCCGTGAAGGCAGGCCTCTGTTCTTTGCCCCCACACCTAGGACAGTGCCTGCACAGGCGGAGCTCTGATTTTTGTTGAATGAACGATTGTCTGTTTAATGAGCCTCGCCCATCAAAAAGGCTCAGTGAAGCCCAGCTGCCACCATCATCATTATTGTTACTGATGCTGCCGCAATTATTAGTAGTAGTATCATTACTACGTTCCTGAGCTGAGCCCCGACCTTGGTTCTCCAGCCTGTGAAATGGGTGTCCCGGGGCCGAGGCGTTGGCCACCAGAAGCTGATCAGGTCCTTGCAGGAGAGACAAAGAACACTGCCCCCCTCCTCCCAGGGGAGCCTGAGCCCCTCACTGAAGAGAGAGACCCGGGAGAAGCTTGGAGAAGGCACGCAGCCCCAGTGAGCAGGGCTACCAGAAGGCCATACATAATTCATTGCCAAATGGGGCGGCTGTGCGCGGGGGGCTCACTCTGCGCCTGGCACTTTGCTGACTGCTCCTCACACGTTGCCTCATTGCATCTTCACGGATTCGCAGGGTGTGATCCTTCCCCCGCCTCCCCGTTCTACCCAGGGAGGATGCTGAGTTCAGAGGATGGGGCCACCGTGCAAGTCACACAGCATCTCAGGGGCCGAATGGGGCCCCCAGTCACCGCCTCTGTGTGGAGGAGATACGGCCCTGGGGACGGGGTGGGGGCAGAGGAGACCTACCCCAGGCAAGGCAGGCAGAGGACAGGTTAGGTCACAGCAGGGCTGAGCAAGGGGCAGGGGGCCATCGCGTCACCAGCCCCGGCCCCCCTCACATGCTTCTCCTTGAGGAGATGCTTCCTGCTGTGGCCATCAAGAGTGCTGGTTCTGGAGCTTCAAAGGCTCGGTTTGCTCAGCTGGAAAGTGGGAGTAACAGAAGCCACCCGCTGGGGTTCTGAGAGTCTGCAGACAGGGTGCTGCCTCCAAAAGTGGAGTCTGCCCGGGGAGAAGCCGATCCCCAAAGGTTACAGATGCTATGATTCCATCCAGATAACATTTTTGAAATCACAAAATGTTAGCAGTGGGGGCCAGGTTAGGAGGACAGGCTGGATGGGGGTGGAATGGGGGTGTGGGTATAAAAGAGCAAAGGTGGGATTCTTGCCCTGGTGGAAACGTCTGTACCCCGACTGTGATGGAAGCTCCCCAAACCTGCGGTAAAATTATGTGTAACTAAATACACATATGAAAGCGTATAAGTAAAGCTGGAAATCAGAGGAAGACGGGTGGGTTGGGTCAATGTCCACATCCCAGCTGTGATACTGTCCTCCAGTTCTGCTCCATGTTTCCCCCGGCGGAGCCTGGGGGAAGGGGACAGGGGTCTCTCTGTGTTATTTCTGACAACTGCATGACAACCTACAATGATCTCAATGGAAATTTCGACTTAAATGTCATCTGCTTCTGCCCAGAAAGGGTTAAGTGAACCACTGCAATTCGGTCTAAATCCCTCCCTCACCACTCCCCTCCCCTCCCCCTCATCACATCCACCCAGACCGAGACCAGGGACAAGTGGGCACCTGCCAGGCAGTTGGAGTTTTCCTTGGCTGTGAATTGTCCTTCCTGCTTCACTTTGAGGGTCCCCAGCCTTTATTCTGGAACATTCCTGTCCTCTCTCACCTTCACATATACAGGAATTCAATACTGCTCCCCATGGGACTCTAGAATGGACTCTGGAGGAGGACAAGGAAGGTCTTTGTCATCAGTCTCCAGCCTGCATCCCACCGGGAAACCCAGCCACGCTCAGAGGCTCCCAGTCAGGGTTAGGAAAACTGTGACCCCCACCTGCCTCGGTCTCCAGCCCCCAAGAGAGTGTGGGGCGGTGAGAAGAATGCTGAGTGTCAGACCCCGTGGGTCCCAAACCCAGCCAAGCTTCTGCCTCGCCATGTGACTCCAGGAAATCCCTATCCTCTCCTTGGTTCTTAGTTTCCTCATTTGAAGCACAAAAGAATTGGACTAGATTATCGTGAAGAGGTGGGCCTGGCCCCGATGCTCCTGACCAGAGGAGCATTCCTGTGGTTGGAAAAGAAGAGCTGGGCCCCAGGCCTGCCTCTGGCCCTTCCCTGCATGTGACCTTGGGCCTTCCCTGCCCTCAGCACCAATACAGTGAGAGGGTTACACCAGCTCAGATCATTAAGTCACTCAACAAATGTGTATTGAGCGCCCAGCAATTGCCAAGCCCTGGCGTAGATGCTGGAGAAAAGCTGGGGGTGGGGGGAATGCCATCCCTGCCTTTGTGGAACCTGCAGCCCAGGAGGGGACACTGACATGAAGAAATCAAAAACTGCAGCTGAGATTATGCAAAGAAGGCAAACATCAGCTGAGATGGTGTGTTTCAGGGCCTTGCTGAGGGCTTCCCTGGGAAGTGATAATTGAGCTGAGGGCTGAGCAAGGAATTAACTCTAAGCAAAGGGGTGGCTAGAGTGGGCATGGGCCGGAGCTGCTTCAAAACAGGGAGCAGCAAGAGCTGAGGGCCTGTGCAGAGCGAAGGCCCGATGTGAGAGATCGCAGACCAGAAAGGGGCAACAGCTTCAGTGAATGACACAGGGGAGCAGGTGCAAGGTGTCAGTGGGGCCAGAGAGCCAGGTGAGGAGCCTTGTCTCCATCCCAGACAGAAGGGATCCTTTGAGTTGTGTCAAACAGGGGAGTTACCAGACTGGATTTATGTTTTGAAAACTCTCCTCCTGGTTTCCAAGAGGAGAGGGGATCTCGTGGGCCCTTCTTGTTACCTTCAGTGATTTTTACTGTGGTGTTACTCAACATGCACCAAGATTAAATAAAGCATAAACTCCTTACAGCTCTCATACAACGATAAAACCAAGACAAGCTGATCAATCAAATACAAAATCAATTCAAATTGGATTAATTTTATATGACACACTATGTCTTCTATTTGAAACCTCATCACCACCTACAATGCAAATTTGACCCCACTACCATGGCTTTGAGTTTGTGGGGCAGAGCCGACTGGCCTTACAATCCCAGAAGAAAGAGGCAGGCAGCTCAAGAGAAAAATGGAGAAAATGACTTGAATTAAACTTCTTCACAAGAGAATAGCCAAATGACTGGAAATGCGTGATAAGCTGCTCAGCTTCATGACTCATCGGGGGAAGCACACATTAAGCCCACACTGAGCTGCCACATCGGACACCAGAAAAGCTAAAGTGAAGAAGGCTGACAATTGCAAGCGCTGGTGAGCGCACGGAGCAACCGGAACTCACACCCAGCTGATGGGAAGTGTGTATCTGATCTGCTCAAATTGAGCACACTCTACCCCCCAGCCCACATTTCCACTCTGAGGCACGTACCCAACAGAAGTGCATTCGTGTGTTCTCCAAAGAATGTGACCTGAAACATTCACAGCAGTGTTCCAGTCCTGCACGGAATGAATCGAATGTCCTGCAGCTGTAGAATGGACAAACGACTGGTAGACTGTTCCCGCAGCAGGTGACTGGTCAGTTTTAAGGATGGACGAGCTACAACTAGTCTCAACAGCAGAGATGAATCTCACAAATACGATGTGCAAAAGTTGTCATTTATACAAAAGATATAGACAAGCCAAATTAGTCTATGGTGTTAGAAATCGGGGTAGAGTTACCCACATGTGGGAGGAGGGTTAGTGACTGGGGATTTGGAGGAGGGACAGACCAATGGACTAGACAGGAAGTTGCTAAAAGTGAGTGTGGTCTTCAAGGCTCTGGACTCAGCTGTGAGTCCAGATGTGAGGTGAGGGGGAGGACCCATGAAAGTGCAGCTCAGGGTCCCAGGGCCCCTTTCCTTGCCCACACAGACCAACTCGCAAGTGGTAACGTAGGTGCCCAGGCTTAACTAGAAGAAACTAGACAAGCGGTAAGAAAGGGGCTGACCTTTCAGGCCAGAGAACAAGAGCTCCTGTTGGGGAAGACCTTGCCCGCAGCCCTGGGGCGCTGGCAATTAGGGGAGACCTTGGCACCAGCTTCCAGGCAAGGATAGGAGGCTGGGCGGCATGAGGCAGCCACATTGGCCACAAGCCTCTGATCCTAGGCAGCCTCAGGAAAGCTCAGCTCCAGTCCTGGCTTTGAGGATCTGTTTGTTTGTGCCTTAAACCCTCCTACCAACCTCCATGTCCCTACCCCCTACTTTGGAGCAAGTAAAGGAGAAGGGTCATTTCCTGCTCCTGAAAAGCACACACATAGTCTACAAGCAGCTGCCAGTGACAAGGGTCCCAACTCTTTGGCATGAAGCTGATTGGATGAATTCTCAGTTGGGCAAGATGCTATGTGGACGGCCGACTGGGGCCTCCCCATGGGAAGTTCACCGACAGGCTTCTGATAAAGGAATCGAAATGTAAGTTCAGAGTTTTCATTCAAGCAGCAGCCATCATGGGCCGGGCTCCCTGCTCAGAGTTTTTGTGCACAATCTCATGTAATTCTCCTGCTTACATACCAATAATTCAGACATGACTATTTTTAAGATCAAGCATGACAATACCTGCCTTTTAGTCAGAGAATCTAGTCCTTTTACATTTAATGTACTTATTATTGTGGGTGAGTTTACGTCTGTCAACCTGCTACTTGTTATCTGTCTGTCCCCTCTCTTCTTTGTTCCTCTTTGTCTGCCTTCTGTTGGGTTTATCAAGTATTTATAAAGACTCCATTCTGTCTTCCCTGTTTGCTTTTTAGCTCTACCTCTTTATATTTTGGGTTGTTCTCATAGGGATTATGATATCCATTCTTAAGTTATCACAGTCTACCTTCTAATAATAATGCACCACTTCATGTATTCTGTAAGAACTTTTCAAAAGTAGAATTCCATTTCGTTCTCTCCTGTCCTTTGTGTTGTTGTGGTCGTGTATTTTACTTTTATATGTGATGTAAATCCCAAAGGACACTTTCAGTTTTGCTTTAGGGAGTCAATTAATTTTTACAGAAGTTAAGAAAAGGAAAATAGTCTTCTGTTTCTATTCACATACTTAACCATTTCCAGTGCTATTTTTTTCTGCTATAAATCTGCTATTCTATCTGGTATCATCTTCCTTAAGCCTAAAAACCTTTCTTATAATGCAGGTCTACTGGGAACAAATTTTCTGTTTTTGTCTCTTCAAGAATCTTTTAATCTTTCCATTTTGAAATATATTTTCCTGAAAGTGTTCTAAGTTGACAAATTTTTCTTTCATCACTTTTACGATGCTGTACCATTGTCTTCTGACTTGCATTATTTTTGTGAGAAGTCTGTTGTCTTTTGCATCATTGTTCTCCTATACATGATTATTATATATTTTTTCTAGCTGTTTTCCAGATTGTCTCCTGATCTTTGGTTTTCAGCATTCTGGCCACGATATGCCTAAGTACGATTTTATATTTATCCTGGTTAGGGTTCACTGAACTTCCTGGATCTGTAGGTTGATTGCTTTTTCAAATTTAGAACATTCTCAGCCAATATTTCATCCAAAAAAAAAAACCCTTTTTTGCTCCATCATCTATTGTTCCACTTCTGGGACTCCAATTACATGTATGTTAAGACTGCTTGATGCTGTTCCATAGGTTATTGAGGCTTTGTTCATTTTTTAAATCATTTTTCTCTTTGTGCATCAGCGTGGATAATTTCTATTGATCTGTTTTTAAACTCACTGGTCCTTTTTTAATGGGTCTAGTCCCATCCCATGGTAATGTTTGACTTCAGATATTATATTTTTTAAACACTTCTTATTGAGTTATAGTCTTTTGATGATGTTTTGTCAAATTCCAGCATAGAGCACAATTTTTCACTTGTACATGAACATACATATATTTATTGCACATTTTTTTTGCTGTGAGCTACCACAAAATCTTGTACATATTTCTCTGTGCTATACGGTATAATTTTGTTTATCTAGGCTACATATGCCTGTCAGTATCTACAAATTTTGAACTCCCAGTCTATCCCTTCCCACCCCCCTCCCCCTTGGCAACCACAAGTTTGTATTCTATGTCTATGAGTCTGTTTCTGTTTTGTATTTATGTTCTTTTTTTTTTTTTAAGATTCCACATATGAGCGATCTCATACAGTATTTTTCTTTCTCTTTCTGGCTTACTTCACTTAGAATGACATTCTCCAGGAACATCCATTGTATTTTAAAGTTCAGAATTTGACCTGATCTGTTTTTTAAAAAAAGTTTCCATATCCTCCCAAAAAAGATATGTTGAAGTTCTAACCCCTAGCACTACAAAATATGACCTTATTTAGAAATAGTATCATTACAGATGTAATTAGGTACGTTAAAATGAAGTCATACTGGAATAAGGTGGGTCCTTAATCCATTGACTAATGTCTTTATAAGGAGTGGAGAGAGACACAGGGAGAACATCATGTAAAGATAGAGAGAGATTCAAATGATGCATCTGCAAGCTGAGGAATGCAAAGGTCCACTCTGAGCAACCAGGAGCTAGGAGAGAGGCATGGAACAGATACTTCCTCAGAGCCCTCAGAAGGAATTAGCCCTGCCACAACCAAATTTCAGGCTCCTGGTCTCTGAAACTGTGAGAGAATAAATTTTTGTTGCTGTAAGCCACCCAGTTTGCTCTGACCATCCCAGGTAACTAATGCACTTCTGAAATTTCCCATGTTTTCATCCATTGTAGTTGCCTTTTCCTGTAAATTCTTTAACAAATTTATCATAATAATGTAATATTTTGCCTACTAATTCCAGCATCTAGATTGTTTTGAATCTGTTTCTACTGACCTTAAAAAAAAAAAAAAACTTGTCTATATGTCACATGTTCCTGTTTCTTTCCATATCTAGTAATTTTTTATTTCATTCTAGCTATTGTGATGATATAATGTAGAGCTTCTGGATTGTGTTATCTTCCTCTGAAGAATTTTGTATATCATTTCTCTCTAATTGTTGGCCATTCACCTCAATCTTGTGAAGCCCTGGTTTTAGACTTTATTAGCACAGGTTTATTTTGGTCCTTACTCCTAAGTAACAATCTCCTAGGATCTCAGTGAAAAGCCTGGTGTGTTTACCAAGCCACTCTAACTTGGTGAGATTTGAACTAGAAACTCTGTAACCCTAATGCCAAGCAGCTGCAGAAATTTCTGCTCAGCTCTTTCAGCCTTTCAGGTGTGTTTTCCTCTGGGCTCCATGGAGTCATGCCTTATACCAGAGTCAGCCAAGAATCTGCAGGGAGTTTTCTCCCTCTGCAGCTCTGTTTTCTGGGATTTTTTTCTCCTCAGTCAATAAGGTTTCTGCTTTCTGCTTAAGTTCTATCCCCCATGCACTACATAAACTAGGCAATGCCCTTAGAGGGAAAGCCAGATAAATGTGTCTCTTACCAGTATGGTTTCCTTATTTCAAGGTTCATATCACCTCTAGTTTCTGCCTGCTTTTGGTCACTCTCCAGTAGTTCCAAACAAATCTCTTTTATATGTTTTTGTCCAGATTTTATAATTGTTATCAGCAGAAAGTTAATCTGATATAAACTACTCCTCCACTACCGGCAAGTCTATGCTTTATAGATTACTACATCATGCTGCCTAAGACTTACAATTTAGTGCTCATGTTAGATCTAGTTTTAGACTTGGCATTGGAAGCAATATGGTTTAGTGGAAAGTGGAGGCCATTTTGTTGGGGTCTGGCACCAGCTAGCCCTGTGCTTGAGTCTTGACCCTGGTGCTTGTGTGACCTTGAACAAAATTCTTCATCTCACTGAGCCTCAGTGGCCTCACTTGTGTAACAGGAATAACAGTCCCTGTCTTCAGGATGAGAAATGGAAGTAACCTAAACAAAAGCCCAGTCCCATGTCTGCACGTGGTAAAGTGCTCAATGAATAGGAGCCACTATTAGCAGTGAGTTACACTGTTCTATTCCTACAAGTAAACAGTCCCAATGACATGATGGTCAGCCAGACCCAAGGCTGACCCTGAGTAAGTCCCAGCTCTGCTCTGTTGACACTCTAAGGTACAAGTTGATGTCTGCATGTTTGGTTTTCACAGTCATGTCAGGGGTGCATCTTCTGAGTGCAGGGAGGGACCTACACCCTCTGGGATGGCCCAAACTGTGCCTCCTCAGCAGGAGACAGTCCCCAGATAGAAGACCAACAAGGACTCCTGCCAGCTCACATCTGGGCTAAGTCAAGTCCTGATCAAATGGGCTGGGCTGGGTTGAGTGACACTCACTCACTAGGCTTAAACAGCAATCCAGAGAGGAAGACATCAATACACTTAGTATTTATGGGGAGGCTCATCACCCTCTGAAGGGGCAAAGGCCAGTGACACAGTGGCCAAAACAAGCACCTTGACAGAGGGGTTCACTGTCTTCAGGCAGAGTGTGGAAGCCAAGGCTGCATCCTGGACTAGCCGCAAGTTCCTGGGCAAGTTCCTGCCCCTCTCTGGGTCACCTTCCACCACCTGTGCCAAGAGATGACTCCTAAAGGCCGTCTCATCATGGGATCAGAAATCGGGAGCCCTGACCCTTAGCCATGGTCCTGCCTCCAATATGGGAATGAGGTTGGGCACCTCACTTAGTCATTCTCTTCCTCAGTTTCCCCATCTGTGACACAGGGTACACATGGTCAGTACTCCTTTTTTGCACCAGGCTGCCATGAACCCATTACAAATGGCAAAGTACTCTAAAAGCCAGAATAACAAACATATATTGCACCCCAAGATCTACAGCCTTGCACTGTGCTTGGCAAACTCAGCAGAGTGTTGTGTTATAAGGGCAAGTAGGGGAAATGGAGCCAGCCCCCCTTGGGAAAAAAAATGAGAGCTTTCAAAGAGAGACAAATAACTTGCAATTTAAATGCATAAGAGACCAGGCTGTGCCACTGCATATGTAGATAGATGCAAATGATATGCAAATGACCTGGAGTTAGCTTGGGTTTGCCAATGTCCTCTGCCAAGCAGCCAGTTATGGGGTTCAGCCAGGTCTGGTCTGTGCCAGAAGCTCACATCTGGGGCTCAGAGGCCTTAGGGTGAATATCTGAGTGCACCTACTCCAGAAAGCTTTCCAAGACCCAGCAGGCTGCAGCCCCCTCCCCCTTACCCCAGGGTTTGGAGCCTGCCTTTGGACTCTGCAAAGGTGCTACCCTCTCTTCCCCCAGACTGTAAGCTCCCAAGAGCAGGGCTCTGTCTCATTCACCACTGTGCTCCTGGAACTTGCACAGAGTCTGGCACCAAGTAGTGCTCAGGGGCTGTAGGTTGAGCGATGGCAGGAAGGCAGGATGGGTGGGTGAATTCATTTCTAAGTCCTCCTTGACCCAAGGAAGAGACAATTTCCTCGCCAGGGGCTTTGGGTTGTGCTGTCACCCAATGATGGGTGACTTGCAGCATCAGTACCCTGTTACCAGTGGAGATTAAAGTACTGAAGTTTGCAAGTAACACCTAATTTATGCCTTAGGAAAGATTCCACTTTGTTGATAGAATGACATTCTCACCCCCCTCTTTCATTCTGCTGTCCTTTCTCGGGTGGGCAAGAAACTGTCCCAGAAGCAGTGTACAATGAATATTGGTTGATGGAGGAATGAATGAATGAATGAACAAAAGAAAAAGGTCTCGTTTAATGAAAAAAATATGAAAACGAATATATGTATGTATATACACGACTGGAACATTGTGCTGTGCACCAGAAATTGACACATTGTAACTGACAGTACTTCAATCAATCAATCAACCAGTAGAAAGAGATTTCAGCTAACTTTCCAGGAGTTGCCACAGCCCATTCTGTCAAAGCACAGATCTTAAGCTGAGCTACTGATTTTGCCTAATTGTAGCAATTATGAATTCTTTTTGGTGTCTAGAAGCTTCAGGAACTGCAGCAGACATGTCTGTGCCATGGTGCATCCCCTTGCCCCACCTCTAATTTCAGCTGCAGTGAGGTGGACAGTCCTGACTCACGCTGACTGTGCTACATCAGGCAGATTTTCCACTTGGGTGGGTTTTTCCCAAGGCCTCCTGAAGCCACCAGACCGCTCAGGAGTGGGGAGTAAAGACCGCCGAGCAAGCTTCCACAATGGAGGACAGGAGCCAGTGGATGGACACCTCTGCCTCCTGTCTTCCAGAAAACAATTCTGGGAGGCATTCTGTATGCGTCCAGAGTTCCTGGTGGAAAGCAGCCTTCTCTTGCCCACAGCAGGAAGGACACCCCCATGGCTCCTCCTCCCTTGCCTTGCTCTCCCATCGCCCCGGGTCACCCCTAAGTCCTTAACTCATGCTCTGCCTTCAAAAGATCCCAAAATAGGACAGCGGCAGTGCTCAAAATCCAGTTCTGCCCACGGCTGTGCATCTCATGAGTATGACACACACACGAAGGTGGAAAATAGACTGTGAATGGCTCGTCTTCACAGCCAAAGGGAGCTATTTCATCGATAAGCTGGTGTTAAGTGGGATTGAACAAGCTCCCGTTCATTCTGTGCAGGATACAGCAGACAAGGCCCCGCCCTCTTGCTGCTACACCTAGTGGCCCTTGTGATGAGGGTATGAATGGGCCATGGGGAAGGGCTCGATGTAATTGCCATTTCCAGATGAGGAAACAGGGACTTGTCCAGGGAAGATCAGACAGCTTATCAATGGTTCAGCGGAGACCTGATTAGCAGCCTGCAAAGACCCCTGTCTGTCCTGGAGCTGACGTGGTGGTGCCCAGGGCTGGGAGTGGAGGGAGATCTGCTTAGGAATCACATGGCCCACACTCTAGACCAGGACTGTCCAACATTAATAAGACGTGGCCAAAATGCAATCCATGTAGGTCATTTTAACCTTTCTGATAGCTTCATTAGAGCAAAGTAAAAAGAGAACTGGCAGATTGACACAACATTGTAAACTGACTATACTTCAATAACAATATATTTTAAAATTTAAAAAAAAAGAAACAGGTGGAATTCATTCTAATAATATTTGTATTATTGTCATTACATCATTCTAATAATATTTGTATTATTATTACAATTATTACAAACACAAATACATGGTATTTGGATAATAATACATCCAAAATATTATCATTTAGACATGTCAGAAATATTTAAAATTATTAATGAGATGTTTACCCTTTGGTTTTTCACATTAAGTCTTTGAACCCTGGTGCATATTTTATACTTAAGGCACATCTCAGTTCAGAAGAGCTGCATTTCAAGTGCTCACTCACTGTAGCTGCAGTGATCTTGGCCGAGTCCCTTCCCAAGTGCGTCTTCATCAAAGGGAAAGTGCTTTGTAAAATCACTGTGAGCAGGACAGTGCGACCTTCCTTTCATCTGTGCACCTTGGCAGCCAAAGGGACCCACAGACAAAGCTGTTGGGGGCCACAGCTCTGGGGACGCACGCACCCAGTTCCTCTTGTGGAAAGTGATGTCTTCCCAAATTTGGGCCCGGGAGCCCCACCCACCCGCAAGAGGGGGAGGGGAGGGGCTGAGGGAGGAGTCCCTCTTTCCCCTCCCCCAGGCAGAGAGCAGTGCTGCTCTAGAGAGGGCTAATTAGGGTTCATTTAAACCCCAAAGACCTGCCCCTTCCTTATTAGAATGGCAGTGGACAGTTCTGCTCCTCCAGTGCAGGGCTAGTGTCTGCCTCAGGGGAGGGAGCATAAAGCTAGGTTTAGCAACCAGGCTGAAACAGCTGCTTTGATTTTGTAAAATCCAGACTCAGTGCTTGGAGCTGGTTCTGTGGGAATGCCAGCTCTCTAGTTCATGCATTAGACACAAATTTATCCAGCGATTCCAATGTTTACACTACCACGAGGATGCTGAAGATACGGAGAAGGGAAGCAGCCCGGTCTCCTCCTGGGGAGGGCAAGGCTGTTGGAGGAGGCTGGCCAGCAAGCAAACAGCCCCAGGAAGCTCTGCAGGCAGCACTGCAGAGGCTCTGCCTGGGCAAGGGGGTGGGAACAGCAAGTTCAAAGAAGGGTGAGACGGAGCTTGTGATGAGGTGTGTGCCAAGGAGGGCTGGCTGGACATCAGATGGTACCCACGGGTTGGATGGGTCCAGCCCAGGATGTCTTGAATGTTCTCTGAGACTCCTGCTCCAAACAGCAGGACCACCAGAGACACCCTGACTTGGCTTTGCTGTGGCCCTTGGCAAAATCGCCAGTTAGGCGATCAGGCACCAATGGTGGCAATTCAATTCCATTTACCCACTATTCATGGGGCCTCTATTTATGCTCTGCTGTGGGGAATACAGAGATGTAAAAGACAGTAGAAGCCAGCAAAATACACAGGACTTCCATTTCCAGCAGAATTGTGAGTTACACAGCAGAAAACCCTCCTGCTACAGAATTGTACTTGGAAATGGTGGCTAAAATATAACAAACATCCTTTTGAATGCACGGCTGAGCTTGCAAGAAAGAAAGGAAACTCCCCAGGGATAAAAACAAAGAAATAGCTGAAAACCAGAGCAGGAACCAGGAGGGCTAGTACTGACGCTGTGCTGGGCAGGGATGGGCGGGGCGGGGCGGGGGGCGCCGTGGGTCTTAGCAGCCCGGGGCTGGATTTTACAGCCCCAGTGGGGACAAGAAATAAGGCTTTGGGCTCCACAAAGCTGGAAGTTGTAGATGAGACCTACTGCCAAGCCAGACTCTTCAGAGCTATATTCTCGGTGAAAAGGTGGGTGCGGATTTAAAAATCCAAAAAACGAAAAAACCCACTCTCTGCTCAGACAGATCACCAAGAAGCTCATCTGCTACAGCCTGAGCTCTGGGAATTTGTAATCACAGACTTAGCCCCGAGGGGTTTGGGATTTAAATTTACACTGCCCTGCTTCCTGTATGTTCTAGAGACTCTGAAAGCAAGAAATTAATACAAAAAGGGGTCCCTGGCTGGAGATGCCTGTGGGCAGTGGGCAGAAACAAATCCAAACACTTGCTAGACGACCATGACCTCAACTCAGACTGCTCAGGGTTCCCACAGAAAAAGGTTCCTGCAGATGAGCTCACAAAGGAAAAATTACAAAACAGAAGCGGAGTCAAAGACAAAGCCAATGGCAAAACCAACAGTAAACTTGCCTCACCCACTCCCACCAACCCAGGAACCTCAGATGATAGACCCAGGAGATAAAGACCACAGAATAGCTGTGATTGCAGCGACTAAGACATTTGGGGAAATATCAAAAAGAGTTAAGTGTAATGAAAACAGAACAGCCAGGGTTTCTGGTTATAGATAGTAGATTAAACACAGGCACTTATCCCTGCTCCTTCCTGAAACTCCTTTAAAATGGCAGAAAAGGAAGTTTTAAAATACTACAATGAAAGAGAAAATGGGATAATTTTGAAATTGGAAAGCGGACTGATGAGTGGGAATCGACTTAGGGAATGCAAAAAAATTGAGTCCTAAGCTGGCAGTGAAGAAAGTCTAGGACACACAGAACCCCTGAAGGCTCAGGAACTGAGTACCAGCTACCTCTGGCAGCAGAGGTGAGAAAGCAGAGGGAACCACAGAGGACTTGTTGAAAGACAGTTTAAAGAGCAGTTAGTAGCCAAGATCTCATCCCCCAAGGTGACTGCCTCTACTATAGCCCAATAGAAGACAGATCGTTTATAGCCTGGAGGGCAAAACCATGGGAGTCTGCACTGGGGAAGAGCAGATCCAGCTGGGGGCAAGGACATCTCACCAAAAATGGAGGAATTCAGTGAAGGTCTTCACATTGCATGTCAGTACAACTGGCAACCAGGTTTAGTATGAATCTCCATGCAAGAGATTGAAAGATAATTCTTTGCAGATCTGAGAAACCTAGGAGGAACAACCTAAGGGCAGTGACATCAGAAGTTGCTCAATGAAAGAACCCAGCCAGATCACCCTTCAGTGGAGTCCTTGGTGGGCAGCCAATTCTGATATCTGAGCTTCCAAGCAGACTGTACAGAAGCCAAGGATCACCAGGCACACAAAGGAAGCTCCTAACTCAGAGCCAGACAGTAAATAGCAACTGGGAGGGAACACAGATGATGATGACGATAAGAAGAAAATGCAAAAAAAAAAAATATTAGTATCATCAAAGACATAAGAGATACAGCACACATTCAACAAGTACAGGATGTTACTGAAAAGGAACACTCTGAGAACAAAAAACATCTCTTGCACAGCACAAATTAAAATCTTAGTGGAAAGTCTTAAAGATAAAGTTGCAGACGAGACAATTTCCCAGACAGCAGAGCAAAAGGACAAAGTATAGCAGAGAAAAAGCTCATGTCTTTAGAGACATTAGAGAATCAACCTGGGAGACCTAACATCCAAATAAAAGGAGTCCCAGAAAGAACAGAAAAATAGAAGGGTGAGTATTCATCAAATAAATTACTCAAGTAAATGTCTCAGAATTAAATTACATGAGTTTCCAGATTGAGGATGCCCAATCAGTATTCAACAAGTGGGTATTTTTTTGTGCACTAAGACACATCAATGTGAACTTTTAGATCACTAATAACAAAAGAAAAATCACATAAGCTCCCAGAGAGGAAAAAACTAGGTTTTACATAAAGCATCAAAAATCAGAATGGCATCAGACTTCTCCACAGCAACTCTGAAGTTAGACCACAATGCCTTCAAAATCCAGAGAAAAATATATTTCAAAGTTAGAATTCTATACCTAACCAAACTATCAATTTTAAGTATAGAATAAAGACATTTTCAGAAATAACAGTCTCAAGAAGTTTAACTCCCATGCATCCTTTCCCGGGAATTTACTAGAGGACATGCACCTTTAGTAAACAAGGGAATAAATCAAGAAAGAGGTTAATGTGGGAAACCAAATGCGTAAGAGAAATAATGTGAATCCTCAAGCTACTGATGAAGGGAGGGCCTGTTGGAGCAGCCAGAAGAAATTGGAACAGACCAGAGGGTCTGTGAAAAACATTTCTAAGACAAATTGGGAAATGTGTTTGGGTGTATTAAAGGGCAGTCTGTGCTGCTGGGAAAGGCTTTGGGATGAATTCATGATAATTACATAGAAAACTGAGCAACCAAATAAATAAAATGTAGACAATATTAACTAAAAGGAAAACAAAAGATTGTGGAAGAAAAGCAAAATAACTATTGTGGTCTACATGGTACAAGGGTGAATAGAATTTATGTAATCACAATAATGTAAACTTTAACTTATGATTTAAACTGTATTGGAAGAATGATGAGACAGGAAGTGTGTGTGTAGAAGGTGGAGGGAGGGGTGAAAACCAGATACTTCCTCATCTCCTATTGTGGAAGGTTGACAGATAATAAGGAGGGATAATAAGGCGCATTATTTAGTGATGTAGAGGTAAATTTCAAAAGCAATAGTTAAAAGAGTTGAAGTTGCTTGCCCCTGGGGAGCAGCAAATGGAAGATTTGGGGATGGGGGACAGGAGGCTGCAGTTTTAAGAATAAGCCTTGTGGACCCACTTGATGTTTTAAAATACATGCGTTTATACAAATGAAAAAATTTAAAAACAGATGAGATAGATTTGAAAAATAAATTTGTCTTATACTCTCCAGTGCCAGCTTGAATCCTCTCAGCTCCACCATTCTACAAGAGTGTTGGCCAGTAGCTCTGTCCCAACCAATTCTGCATGGACTCTGATTAACTCCACACATAAATAACCTGAGAGCATTTCAGCCTCCTAACCCATGGACTTCCCTGTGGCTGCTGATGCTTGAAATGCCATGGATCTCCTTAATGCCCTGGCATGTGCAAAGTACCACCATACGATCAAGCAATTAACTGCGATTAACATCACGAAGTGGTCAGCTCAGGAATGTATCTTCACAGTGTTTCTCCCTCCTTTTCTCTTCTCCCACTCCAGATTTCCTGGGATTGCACTCCCTAAAACATTCGTGGAACTTCACTGTCACCTCAGTTATGCTTACTGAAACCCTAGAAAGCAGACCTTTGGTGTGGGATTTGATGGTGGATTACTCATGTTATACATAATTATGAAAGACTGAATGTTTTCCCCTTAAGATCAGGAATAAGGATGCCTGCTTTCACTAGTCCTATTCAACACCATAAGAGAATTCCCAATCAGTGTAATAAGGTAATAAAACAAGACATACAGCTTGAAAAAAAAAGAAATCTGCTTCTATTCAGATACAACACGATCGACTATGTTAAAGAATTCTAAAGAACTAATAAGTTAACATAAGACAATACACAAAAAAAGTATTCCTACATGCTCACAGTGAATAACTGGAAATTGAAATTAAGAAATAGCACTGGAAAAAATTAAATACTTGGACATAAATCTGTATGCTGACGACTATAAAATACTAATGAAAAAAATTTAAGCACCTAAATAAATGGAAAGATATACCATGTTCATGGATTGGAAGTCTCAATTTTGTTAAGCTGCAAATTATCTCCAAATTGCTCTATAGATTCAGTCTAAGCCCAAACAAAATCATAGCAGACTTTTATGTAAAAATCAACAAGTTGACTCTAAAATTTACATGGAAAGGCAAAGGAATCAGAATAAGCAAAATGATTTGAAAAAAGAAGAACAAATTCTCAGGACTCACACTATTTCAATATTTTCTATAAAACTACAGTAATTGGTATGAAATTGGTGAAGGGATAGATACACGGATCAAAGGAGCAAGTTAGAGAATCCATAAAGAGCCACACAAATCTGGCAAACTGATTTTTTACAAAAATGCAAAGGCAATTTTATTGAGAAAGGATAGCTAGTTGTTGTGGTGGGTTTTTAACATTTTCAACAAATGAGGTTTAAAAATTAGGATAGCCATGTTAAAAAAAAGATTATCAATCTTTATCTCACATATTATGCAAAAATTAACTCAAAGTCAATCATAGACCTAAATGATAAATGTAAAATAATAAAACTTTTAGAAGAAAATACAGGGGGAAAATCATTGTGACTTTGGATATAAGCAAAGCATTCTTAGATATGACAACAAATGCATAGTATATAAAAGAAAAAATGATAAATTAGGTTATATCAAATATTTTAAACTTTGCTTATGTAAAAGACAGCTAAGAGAATGAAAAAATTAACTACATATTGAGAGAAAATATTTACAAATCTCATACCCAAGAAAAACTCACACCCAGGATGTGTGAAGATCTCTCAAAACTCAACAATAAATAGACAGCTTTTCAAAAGGGCAAAAGATTTGAACAGTCACATCACAAAAGGAGATATATGAATGGTAAATAAGAAGCTGAAAAGATGCTCAATTTCATTTCCTAGTCACTAGGGAAATTCATATTAAAACCACATGGGATACTGTTACACAACTATTAAAGAGGCTACATTTAAAATAAACAAACGTTACCAAATGTTGTCAATAATATGCTATGATCAAGTTGGGTTTATTCCAGAAAGCAAGGGTGATTTAGCAATTATAAATTTTTTAAAAGTCAAGATAGTTCACAATATTAACAAAATAAAGGGTCAAATCATATAATTATCTCAGTAGGTGCATAAAAAGCATTCAATAAAATTTGATATTCATTCAGAATAAAAATTCTTAACTAGAAATAGAAGATTTCCTTAGTCTAATAAAATATCTACCATAAAGTACAGCAAACATCATACTTAATTGCAAAATGCTGGAAGTTTTCCTCCAGAGGTGAGGAAGAAGATAAGGCTGTTCACTATCATCACTTCTCTTCAATATTGTAGAAGAGATCCTATTTGGTGCAGTAAAACAAGACAAAAATTTAAAGTATAACAACTGGAAAGAAAGGACAAACTGGTACTATTTACAGACAACATGACTGTATACACAGAAGATCCAAAAGAATTAACAATTAAATGACTAAAATTAATAAGCAAATTTAGCAAAGTCCCTGGGTAAAATGTCAGCATCAAAAAATCAATTGCCTTCCTATATACTAGCAATAAACAATTATAAAATGGAAAATAAACAATGACACCATTTACAATACCATCAGAAAACACTGAATACCTAGGGGAAAATGATGGACAATATCTCTACACATAAAACTGCAAATCATTACTGAGAAAAATTAATGACCTAAATAAATATACCAAGAGCTTGCATCAGAAGACTAAATATTGGAAAGAATGTAATTCTCCTCCAATTGATCTATAGATTTAATGTAATTCCAATCAAAATTTCAGCAAACATTTGTGGAAATTTATAAGTTGATTCTAAAATGTATAAGGAAATACAAAGGGCCAATAATAGCCAAGACAATACTGAAGAACAAAATTGAAAGAGTTACTTACATCAAATATTAAGAATTATAAATTTGAAGAGATTAAGATGGTGTGATATTTGTACAAAGATAGAAGAAAAAAATACACCCACAGAACCACAGAACAGAATGGAGTGCAGAAAGAGACCTATATATATGTCACTTGCTTTGTGACAAAGATGTCCCTACAGTGTAATGGGAGAAAGGCAACTCTTTTCAGTAAATGATACTGAGTAAACTGGATATCTATATGGGAAAAAAATGAATCTTGATCCCTACCACACACCATGTGTAGAAATAAATTTCTGTGGGATCATAAACCTAAATGAAAGTGGTAAAACAATAAACCTTTAAGAAAACATAAGAGAATTGGAAATAGACCTTGGACTAAGAAAAGATTTCTTAAGTAAGACACAAAAAGTTCTAATCTTTTAAAAATAATTGATGAATTAGACTTCATCGGCATAGGAACTTTTGTTCACACACAAAAAAACCAAATTAGAGTAGAAGATATTTACAATACATATTTTCAATAAAGAACTCATGTCCAGAATATATAAGGAACTCTTACAGAATCTGTGAAAAAAAAAGCTTCATTCAGAAAATGGGCAACAGACTTGTATAGGGACATCAAAAAAGGGGCTGTCCAAATGACCAGTGAATGTCTTACCACCACACTGGGGGTTAAGATTCCAACATCTAGACTTTGGGGGGGACACATTCAGTCCATAGCAAGTCCCAAACTGAAAATTACCAAAATATCCATCAGTAGTAGAATATACAGCTAAATTGTGGTATATTCACACAACAGAATACTAAAAAAGTATTAAAAATGATTGAACTATTGTTACACAGGACAACATATTCACTTCACAAACATAATGTTAAATAAAAAAGTCAAAAACAAAAAAATATCCTCAATGATTCCACTTACAAAATGTTCGAAAACAAGCAAAACTTACCTACAGTGATAAAAGTCAAATTCATGATTATCTTTGTGGAGTTAATGACCAAGGAGATGAGAGGGGAGGCTTCTGGGATGCTGTTAGTAGCCTGATTCTTGTCATGGATGGGTGATTACATAGACGTGTTCACTTTGTCAAAATTCACCAAACTGAACGTTTAAGATTTGTGCCACTTACAATGAGTATGTTGTTATTCTTTAATGAAATGTTTACCTTAAGCAAATAGTTTTAGCTGTTCCATATAGATATAATATTTTAAAACTTGGTGTACTATAAAGTATAGAGGAGAATAAAAATAGCCCATGTTCTCCTATCCATGTATAACCCACTCTTCACATTTTGGTGGACTATCCCCTTCAGTGTATATACATTCCAAGAGTTTCACTCATACTAAAGGTGGAACTTCATAAGCTATAAATCAAATACAGGGACATGTATAATTACTCCTCTAATCTTCAAACAAATTGTCACAAATCTAATGAGTTAAAACAACACACGTTTATTTTCTCATAGTTTCTGTGGGTCAGAAGTCCGGGTAGAGGTTAGTTTCTTCCTCTGACTAAGGTCTCCCTTGGCTGCGAAGTGTCAGCTAGGCTGTGTTTTTAACTGGAGGCTTGACTGGGGATGAATCCGTATCCAAGTTCAGTCAGGAGATGAAATCACTACTGTTGAAATTCGAATAATGAAACCAAAATGCTTTTAAATACACATGCTTCAGCTCCTCAGAGAGATAAGGAAAGGAATAAAAACAACAAAAACATAATATAAAGCAAACAGATATGAATGAAGAACAAATGGATATAAAAATTATAGTCACTGACAAAGCAGCTCAAAAGATGGTATAAACTGTAAACCAGACACCAAGAGAGAGGTGGGTAATAGAAAGACAGCACTGAAGAATTCATTTAGGAGGTAATATAGAAAAAATGATGGAAAATATATAAGAGAAGTTAAGAGAAATGAAAAATAACATTAGAAGATTGAGTATACATATAACAGAAATTTCTAGAAGTATGATATTGAAGGAATGATAGGAGAGCAACATGCAAAGAGATAATAGCTGAGAATTTTCAAGAAGTGAAAAAAAGCACATATTCTCAAAATAAACCCAACAAATGACATGCTAAATAAATAAAAATAAAAATTCCACCCAGATACATGCAGAATATCAAAGATGATGAGAAAATATTAAAAGCGACCTTGAAGGGGAAAAAGGTTACCCACAGAACGTAATTTAATACAACCATTAAGGAAAACAGTAGTGATTCCTCAAAAGAATAAAAACAGACTTAGCATATGATCCAGATATCACACTCCTGGGCATATAAGCAGAAGGCACTCTAATTCAAAATGATCCATGCACCCCAATGTTCATAGCAGCACTATTTACAACAGCCAAGAGTTGGAAACAACCTAAATGTCCATCAACAGATGACTGGATAAAGAAGTTGTAGTATATTTATACAATAGAATACTACTCAGCCATTAGAAAAGAATAACATAATGCCATTTGCAGCAACATGGATGGACCCGGGGATTGTCATTCTAAGTGAAATAAGTCAGAAAAAGAAAGAAAAATACTATACGTTATCACTAATGTGTGGAATCTTAAAAAAAAAAAAAGATGCAAATGAACTTATTTACAAAACAGAAACAAACTTACAGACATAGAAAACAAACCTATGGTTACCAGGGGGTAAAAAGGGATAAATTGGGAGTTCAGGATTTGCAGATACTAATTACCATATATAAAATAGATAAGCAACAAATTTCTTTGTATAGCACAGGGAACTACATTCAATATCTTGTAGTAACTTATAATGAAAAAGAATGTGAAAAGGAATGTATGTATGTGCACATACGACTGAAACATTATTCTGTATACCAGAAATTGACACAACACCATAAACTGATTATACTTCAATTTTTTAAAATCTATTGAATTTAAAATAAAAGGTTACCCACAAAGAAATGATAAATAAGCCAAAATGAGAACTCTTGACCACAAAAGAGGCAAGAAAACAATGCAATAACACCTTCAGGCATTCAGAGTGTTGAGGAAAATTAATTACTAACTTAGAATAATATACCTAGCTAAACTATTACTAAACAAAATGAAAACATCATCAAACTTACAAAAGCTAAGAATTTTTCATCCCCCCAAACTCTTGATGAAAATCCTCCTAAGGAATGTTCTCGGCCAAGAGGAAATATAAACTGAAAAGGAGGGAATATCAAGAAGCAATAGTGAAAAAATAAGTTAGTAAATGATATTGGTAAATCTAATTATTATATTAAGATAGAAGTTTGGCTGATCTGACTGAGATCCAAAATTCTACTGGCTCACGAAGACAGAAATTTATTTCTCCCTCTGTAGCAGTCTGGGCCTAAGTAGCTCATATAACAGCTTCAAGGTGTCAGGGCCTCAGGTTCCTTATGTTTTGTTGTTTTGTGATTCCTGCAGCGTTGCTCTTGTCCCCAGAGTTCAAGATGGCTCTCCACTGCATCTACCTTCCCATTAGCAGAAACAGGGAAAGGGCAAAGTACACTGTTTCCTTTACAGAGGAGGATCTGTCAGCTGCACATATATCACTCCCACCTGCATCTTACCAGCCAAAGTCAAGGGAGGCTAGAAAACATAGTCCTTAGCAAGACGGCCATCTGCCCAGATCAAAATCCTCTTACTCTGCAAATAGATGGAACAGATATTGAGGGACAACCAAGCAACTCCAGCACAACAACTGACTATAAAAGCTATATAATCCTAATTAAAATTTTACCTTGAAGAATATAATTAGTTCAAGAAGGAAATACGTCCAAGCAAAGAAGCCTGCAAGAGGGAGATATTTTTGTGTGTGTGATAATGTGCACATTGCAAAATCACAAACACTCACTCAGTGTCTAGTGTCTGCAAAAGAGAGAAATTCTCATCTAAAACCAAGAGGTTCCATCTGGGACATAGCAAGTAAAGATTAAGACCTCCACAAAGATGGAGATGGTACAAGTGACAATGTTAAGGATTAGACTGATATGGTAAGATACATCAAACCAGATTCAGTTGATATGCTGTAAACCTGTACGGTACCCACCTGTTAAAAAAAAAAACAAACAAACAAGTGGAGCTGAAATTCCAGATAAAAATAACAAGGAATTGATTTCAAGACTTACTATAATGTTATGGTAATTGGGACAATGAGATGTTGGCCTAAGGACAAATAGATCAATGGAACAAAACAGAGAATCCAGAAATAGACCCACATTCACACTGTTGATTGATTTCAGTGAAGATGCCAGAGTAACACAACACAGAAGACACTTTTTAAACAGTTGGTGCTGGAATTGCTGGAAATTATTCCACTTAGAAAAATAATCCAAATGAAAAGGCAAGCCCCAGATTGGGAGAAAATATTCACAGCACAAATAACTGATAAATGAGTAATAGTACACCAGAAACTAATGTAACATTTTAAATCAACACTACTTCAGTTTTAAAAATAGTAATATATAAAATGTCTAAAGAACAGCTACAACTCAATAAGAAAATGGGAAATATCCCAATTAAAATGGGCAAAAGAATTGAACAGATACTTCCCAAAAGAAGATAGATGAATTTTTCATTGTAAATGATGTCTTCTGTATGAAAATACGTGTATTTTTCATCCACATGAAAAAATACTCAGCATTATTAGTGATACTAAGTGTTGGAGAGGATGCGGAGCAAATGGGAATCTCAGACAACACTGAGGGACCTAAAGTGGCACAACCACTTTGGAAAACTGTTTGACAGTTTCTTATAAAGTTAAACAATACCTGCCATACAGCTCAGCCAGTCCACTCTTAGGTACGTATTTAACCAAGAGAAATGACAGCATACGTCCACCCAAAGACTTGTATATGAATGTTCATGACAGCCACAACCTAGAAACAACCCAAGTGTCCTCCAGCAGGTGAATGGAGAGACAAATGGTGGTCCAGCCACACAATGGAAGACTACTTTGCAATGAACAAAGTAACAACCTACTGATACATGTAACAAAGGGATGAATGTCAAAGGCATGTTGAGGGAAAGAAGCCAGATACAAAATAGCACATACTGGATGAGCCCAATTACATGAAATCTGGGGAAAGGCGAAACTAATCTGGGGGGAAGAAAGCAAAAATCAGTTGCTTGCTGTCTTTATTCTGGTGGTGATTGTGTGGGTTTATTCACTTTTTAAAACTCATCAGAATTGCATGAGCATTACATGCAGGTTAAATATCGATAAAATTGATATGAAAAAGAACAAAGTAACAAGGAAGAGGGAAGGAGAAATTCAGAGGATACTGAAAAATTGCTCAAGTGCTTGTCTTCACCTGGAGGCGTACAGAGGGGCTGAATAACCTCAGATATGTGCTGTCTAATCTAGCGGCCACCAGCCAAGTGTGGCTACTGAGTACTTGAAATGTGGCTGGTCCGAACTGAGATGTGCTGTTAAGTGTAAAATACTTAACATACCAGATTTCAAGATTTAGCACAGAAAATATAAACTATTTCATTAACAATGCTATATATGTATTTTAAATTGAAGTATAGTCACTTTACAATGTTGTGTCAATTTCTGGTGTATAACATAATATTTCAGTCATACATATACATAAATATATTCAATTTCATATTCTCTTTCGTTATAGGTTACTACAAGATATTAGATGTGGTTCCCTGTGCTATATAGTATAAACTTGTTGTTTATCTATAATAATGTTATGTTGATTACATTTTGAAATACGCTTTTTGATATATTATTTTAAATAAAGAATATTGCTAAAAATTAATTTCACCTGTTTCTTTTTACTTTGTAATGGGGCTACTAGAAAATTTTAAATAACACACATGACTCATTATATTTCTGTTGGGACAGCCCTGCTTTGGACATTGTTGGGAAAATATCTATCTAGATATCAATATTAAAAATTTAAACAGGAAGGAGGGCATAGCTCAGTAGTAGAGCACGTGTACCCTGGTACCTCCATCAAAATAAATGAACCTAATTACTCCCCCAAAAATAAAAATAATTTTTAAAAAATTTAAACAACAGAAATAAATAGTTTTGGAACTATCAAAGACAATAACAGAAATACAGCTGTAGTTTTGAAACTATCAGAGAAAAAAGGAGAATAAAAAACTGTAAATTTAATAGATGACAGAACATGAGAAGTAATCATTTTTAAAGGTAGGGTAAACAGAAGAAGAAAATAAAGTGGTAGAAGTAAGTCTAAATATACCAACAGTCATTATAAATGTAAATTGATTTCATTTGTCTCTTTAAAGACAGAGAATGTCATACTGGATCAAAACAAAATACAATACCATGCTGGTTAGCAGAAACATTCTAAAGAAAAAGAAAAAGAGAAAGGCTGAAAATAAAAGAATGGGAAAAGATATACCAGGCAAATACTAACCAAAAGAAAGCTGACATAGTAACATTAATATCAGACAAAATACGCCTAAGGCAAAGAAATATTAATAAAGACACTACAAGATGATTAAAGTAAGAATTCACCAAAAAGATCCACCAATAATAAGCTTTTTACATCTAACTATTAGCCTTGAAATAAGTAAAGCAAAAACCGGAAGAATTACTTGGAAGAACTGAGGAATTCACAAAAGGAATGGGTTCATGGTTGTCATGCACATATGAACATTTATAAAAATTGCCCTTATGTTGGGTCATAAATGAAAGCCTGTGCAAATTTTGAGGTGGATATGAAGCAGACCACATTCTCCACCCACAATACAGCAAAACTAGAAGTCAACAACAGCAAAGGCAGATTAAAAACACCAACAGGTGTATTTTTGAAAATTAAAAAACACACTCCTAAATATGTCATGAGTTCAAATAGGAAATTGTTGTAGGAACATATCTTTCCTAGTCCTGATGTTTCCTCCTATCTGGAGGGAGGCAAATTAGTATAACAATTTCAGCCTTTCTCTGCCCTTTTAGGTCCTCTGCCCCAGGGCGGAAGAGTCTCTAAGCTGACTGGTCAATGTGGGGGAAATAAAATGGTCTTGCTTGATTCACCAACTTCCTTCCTCTTCTTGGGAGTGAGCTGCCCACAGGCAGTGGTCATTCTCTGTTCCCCATCCACCACCCACAGCATCACAGTGACTAGGGGTGAAGGCTGCCAAACCCCCATTTTCTCTATTAGGAAAGCCATTTGGCTGGCATGTCTACCCTCATCCTCACCCTCCAACCTTATCATTATCATTAAAAAAAAAAAAAAAAGATAGCCGCCCCACCCCCACCACCAAGATACTTTGTCTTATCTCTCAGATCAGAATCCAGGAATCCAGGAGAGGAAAGGAAGTTATTTGCTGAGCCCCCTCAAAGACATCAACAGAAATAGAAATGGGAATTATGAAATATTCTGTACTGAGGATAAAAAGATAAACACACAACGAAATTTGTAGAATGGAACTAAAATGACATTTATAGTGAAATATACAGTCTTAAGTGCATTTACTCTAAAACAAGAATGACTTAAACCTACATGAGTAAAGTTTCTACCTAACTAAAGAAGCTTAAAAAAAATATGGTTGAAGAAAGTAAACAGCAAAGAGAAGAGCATAAATGAAAAGGAAATCCACAATCACAAAAGTGATCAACAAAGTTGGTTATTTGAAAAGACAATAAAATGGATAAACATCTGGCAAGACTAATCGAGGAAGAAGAAGAAGAGGAGGAGGAAGAGGGGAGGGGGAGGAGGAGGAAGAAGAGGAGAAAGGCACAAATACCCAATATTAAGAATGAAAGGAGGCTGAAATTACAGATAGAGGAGTTTTAAGAATCCTAAGTGGGTAGTATAAGCAACTTTATGCCACTATATATGAAAATATATGAAATCGAGAATATCCTGAAAAATATAGATTAAAGTTTACTCAAGAAGAGGAAAAAACTAAATAAATGAATAACCATTAAAGAAAAGAAATCAGCATTTTAAAAATCACCCTTCTCCACCTCCTCAAAGAAATCACATATACAGTGGAAAAGAATGAGACCGAGCTGTCCCTCAGAGGCAGAAAGAAGCAGGCAAGAACAGCTAGGGACCTGGAAGACCTCACTGAGGTTGGCTCCATTCCTGCCCTTGTCACTGTTTGGTTTCATATGTGAGCTCATACTTTCCCCTTTTTTCCTAAGCAAATCCAGCTGTGTTTCTACCATTGGTGTAACCCGAATACAAGCAGAGGTGCCACATGTCCCAGTAAATCCTGGAGCAGGGGCTTCTGCTCCTACCTGCCATTCTGCCCTAAGATGTCCAGAGGATCTCAGACCTCCATGCCAGCCAGCCAGTCCCATCCCCCCCGTGCCCTGGGGAAATGCTGATGAGGAAAATTTCCATTCATGATGGCTCAGCTCCTGCCTGACTCATAGCAGGTCTTTGCTCAGTATCTGGTAGATCTCCTTCACTACCCCCCGCCCTCCGCTTCCTAATGCCAACACAGAACTTAGAGGAAATTTCCTCTAGCAGAAGGCAGAGAAGTGGAGAAGCTCTAAACATCAGAGTAATCCTCTAAAGGATTACTGAACTCAGGGTTTAAAGGGAGGGAAAGACTTACACTGCAGGAGTGATAACCAGGCTACTGCTGACCTAGAACTTTTCTTCCGGAGGAGTCTGGCATGCATGGTCCATCTTTGTAAGCTCCCAGCATAAAGGAAGCCCCAGGACAGAGAATGGACAAGACCTGAGGGCCCATTCAGAGTCCTTAGAATTGATGTCTCCAGGAGAGTGTGTCCCCAGCACCTCTGTGCACATCACCAGAGATGAACTGGATTTTCTAATGCCCTCATGTCATGGAATTCAAGCATGATGACAGCAGTGGCTAAGTCACACAATCGGTAAACCAGTAGCCAGTTGAACGTGTGCAGCAGATATATTTTCAGTTGATAACTATCTCATCGTGGCTTCATTAATGGATGTTCACAGAGCATTTGCGATGCCTGGGTGAATGGCCCTCTGAAAGAGACAAGTGCCCCTCTTCCACTAGCAATGGTAGTTTAAGACGTTCATATCGGAAAGTGTGATAGATCTCAGAAGGTTAAATTTACTGAACGTGTACACGAGAATTAGTGCCCTCGTGTGACCCCCCCACCTCTCTCCCTACCCCTTCTTTCCTCCTTCCTCCTTTCACAACATCAGAGTTCTGATAGAACTGCTTTTGTCAAAATAAGGCTCTCATAGACTCAAAACATTGGACCCTTAGACTGAGAACTAGACCGTGGGACTGGGAGCTCCATGGTGACAGGCACGTGTTTGTCTCACTCATAGCTTCACCCCAGTCCCTAGCATAGGACTGCCTGCACCAACCAGGAGCCTAACAAATTTTGGTAGAACGCATGAGTGCAGCGTGTTAGACTCTTCATCACAAAGTTAGGCCCTGGTCTCTCAATGTCAGGGTCACAGCCAATTAGTCCCCCAGCTTCTTGGACTGAAGGATCTAGAGAGGTGAGAGGCACTCACATTGCTCAGGTGCAGAGCTGAGAAGCTGTGACTTCATGGGCTTCTGTGAGTCTCTCTCTTCGCTATAGGAGGGGAGGGAGGGATGGACAGGATGAAGGGAGAAAGGGTGCAGGCATCCAGGGACCCTAATGAGCTGGGACAGCAATGGAAGCCCTCATTCTCAAGGACCCCAGAACCCCTCCATGCCCCTGCCCTGCCCCAACTATACCCTCCCTAGGGCCAGGGAGCGCAGGTCAGATCTGGGACTTGGGGGGACCCAGAAGACAGGCTGTGACCTTGGTTGACTTAGGCTGCATTCTTCCCTCTCCCCTACCTCCACTTCCTCCACCCCTCTCCCCACCACCTCTCCAACCTTGGGAAATTCCATCAGGAAATTTTGGCAGAGTGTCAAAGGAGTTCTCTCATGGGATGAGAATCTGGACTCTTTCACTGAATGGTTGTTCCTCACAATCCACCTTCCATTCCCTTTCAAAAGCTCCATGGAACTCACAGATTAGGGGGTCATCACTTCACAGGGCAGGGTGAACAGGCCAAGATGATGGAGAGAGAGATTCAGTGGGTGGTCAGGCCCTGATCCTCTTTGGGTCACAGTTTCCCTGTCTGGAAAGTGAGCTTTGCATTAGACGGGCTCTGAGACCCCTTAGAGCTCCAATATCCTACGACTTCCTTTTTTTCTTTTTTTTTTAAATTGAACTCACTCCTTAGCAATGTGGCCTGAGGTGAGCCACTGAAGCAAAGCCCCTGCTAGCTCATCTATGACATGGGTACATTACCAGAGGTCACCTGTCAGCTAGAGTGGATTTTCACCCAATATACCTATTGCTGCTCGTTCATTGGGTCCACCATACAGGCAGCTCAGGGCACTTCGTTATGAGTTCTGATCTTGGTTTCTGGCAAGTCTGGCTTTGGGATCCAGCCTCACCAATGACTAGCTGCATAACAAGTAGCTTAAACTCTCTGACCTTCAGTCTCCTCATCTGTGAAAAATGAACTTAACAGACACCTACTCCCCAGGATTGCCAGGAGACCGTATCTGCGAGCTCATAGAGAGTGTTAAGTACTCGGTCAATGCCAACTGTCACTTTGTGGTTGGCTGAGAGCCCCAGGGGTCAAGGTAACCACAATGGCCTGGAGCAAGTCACCAGCTCAGAGACGGAGTCAGAACTCTCTTTGAATGCAGACCAGTTCTCAAGGCCCAGGGAGCGACACCAAGGCAGCAGCGAGCACAAAATGTTCCTGACACCTCCCGCCGCCACCAACATCCCTGCCCCACTTGCCCTTGGACCATATTCTGAGAAGCCCAGGACCCCATGGACCAATGCTCCTGCAAGGGCCTGAGTAAGCTCTGGAGGGAACCTGCCTGACAGGACCCGTCCTTCCCTGGTCTGTCCTTCCCTTCCCAGTCTGTCCCTGCTGGGCTCACAGAGGCCAGCCTTCCCTGGGAGGCAGAAGCAGGTCCTGCTCACTGCTTTGCTGGTTCAGAGAAATGTCTGTTTCAGCTAGGTGGCAGGAGGTGCCCTCCAGGGTTACAGGCCCCTGAGCCAAGTGGCCCAGCTCCCCCAGGGCCAATTACAGGAGAACTACCACCTTGACCTTGGTTGGTCCAAGTGTACATGTGCCTTACGGAAGTCATGCTTTGGGCCTGTCAATGTGTGTGCACCGAAGTACCGTGACACACCCAGCGGCCCCGTCCCAAATCACCCTGCCTTCTGAACCTTTGCTTAAGCTTCCTCAGTTGAGACTCGTGCCATTCACTGGGTGCTAGAATGGCCCTAGTATAGCAGTAATGAAATGCCCCACGGAGTGAGTGTCGCTGTGTTCTAGGCCAAGAGCTACTGGTGTTGTCTCCTTAAATTTGGCCAGCTAAGCCCCAGGAAGTGGCTCTGTTATTTTATCCCCATTTGACAGCTGGGCAAACTGAGGTTCTGAGAGTAATTTGCCCAGGGACACACACAGCCAGGAAGTGGAAGAGCAGAATTTAAACCCAAACCTACTGGGCTCCAAATTTTAACCTCCTGAGTGGGCAGCCTCCACTCTGCCTGCCAGATCCTGTGTTCCCTGAGGGCTGGGACTGCTTCTGGTGCAGCCCAGGCTTCCTCCAGAGCCCGGTGCAAGGCCCAGAATCTGATTGATATCTAGCTGGCATTGAATGAATACAGTGTTCTACTGAGAGAATCAGTTCAGTGAGAAGCCCTTCAACCCTCAGCCACAACCAGACAAGGGGGACCCCAGGTGCTGGAGAGTTTTGACATCACACTCCACCCCCGATGCTGGACAGGACCCAAGTGTGTAAACTAGAATGTAGAGGTGGTAATAGGGAGCCGCAGATGGTCTGGGAGCAGGGAGTGACGCAATGCCTAGGGGTGGGGAGGAGGAACACTGCTTACACCACACAATTGGGTGCCGGTGCCGCGGGAGGCAACAACCCAGTTCTTTTGAGAATTGGGAAGCCACCAGGGAAGGCGAGGACAGGCACAAGTGGAGACATTTTCTTCCCAAGTCACAGCAAATAGTCAGCCCTCACTGCAGGGCCTGGCCCCAGCCATACATCGGCATTCTTGGAGAGAGGGGAATGGTCAGCAGGGAGGACCGGACATTAAGGTTTGGGAAAACGGGGCCCTTCCACCTGCTTTCCGAGGCAGAGAAGGGAACTGCGGAGGCAAGGCGATGATCCAGAGAGCACGGGCTGGGGCGCACCGGCGAGGGTGCACAGGCCAGAGCGCTCCAGCTGGGGTGCACAGGCTGGGGCTCTCGGGCTGCCGGGCAGGCGGCCGGGCACCCGCTGGGGCGCAGGACCCAGGGCGCCCCGGGGAGCCCGTCCCCGCGCCCCCTCGGCCGGGCCGCCCGCGGCGGCCGGCGGCAGGAGGCGCCCCTCGGAGAAGCGGCGTGGGCTGCCGCCGTGTAACCTGATATTTCTCTGCGCGGCCCCCGGAGGAATTTTTCCATTACCCAGGCAGCGCCGCACGCCGCAGCCTTTTCTCTCCCCCTCGCCTGGCTCGCTCGCCCCCCGCAGCCCCTCCGGGCGGCCGCGCCGAGGCACTTTGTGCAAATGTAACCTTTCAGCAGGCCCCGCCTCCGCCAGGAAGCTGCGCGTCCCGTTGCCAGGAACGCGGCGCGGCGCGCTCGGAGCTGGAAGGCGGCCCGTTAATCAGCGGCGGCTGACAGAAAATCAGACAGCCCGGGCGGCCGGCCGGCCTCGGCCCCTCTCCCTCCCGGCGCCTCCGCGCCGCGCTCGCCGCGCGCCCGCTCTTTGTCCCCCACCCACTCCGCCCCCGCGGCTCGCCCTGCCCTGCCCTCCGCGGGACTGAGCCTCTCCATCACGCCCCCTTCTCCTCCCTGACTCTCCGTCCTCTCCTTCTCCTCTCTTCTCCCTCGCCTCCTGGCCCTGTGTTTCCCGCTCTCTCTCCTTCCTGCCTGATCGCCTCGTCCTCGCTGCCTTGCCTTCTCCTGGACAGCAGAAAGCCAAAGTAAAGGGGCTCATTCTCCCCGTTCGTCGCCAGCCTCCTGGGAGGAGGCTGGGCTCCCCAGTGTGCCTCCTGGTAACGTCTTCCCCACTGTCTCCCCAAGATCTCAGGAACCGCCCCTGCCCCAGACAGAAAGATCTTAAGCTGAGCTTTATGAATGACCTTGGGATGGAAGGGGTCCATGAAATCCCTGAAATTATATGTCCCGCTTTGGATGCATGATGGGAGGGAGGGGTGTCAAAGGTTTTGTGGGTTTTTCGGAGAAACCAGTGATTCAGAAAAGTAAAAAGCCACAGCTCTTGAGATGCTTCCCATGCATCTTTTTAATTAATCTATTCAACCAATATTTATTGAGACCTACTATGTGCCGGGTGCGTGCTAAGTCCTGGGAGTGCAGCCATGAATTCTAGAGAAAGACCCTCACATTAGACAAACTACAAATGAATGTCATTACAGGCGCTCTGGGGCTAGGAAGGAACTGGGGAGAGGTTGAGTGGGAATGACAGAGGAGCCAGCCCAACTTGGGCTGGGGCAGGGGGGGTCTCTGAGGACTTCACAGGTACCCTGGCTTCTACTCAGCCTGCACCCCAGCCTCCTCACCCCTAGCACCCCCATACCAGCGCTGCCTGTCCCCGTTCTGTTCCCACAACCACTATAAACAGCACTCAAAGTATGCTGGGGGCTGAGGAAGACTATGGCCCCACCCTGTGCTCCCTTGAAGGCAGTAGAGCTGGAGGAGTGACTGATCCAAAGGTGTCCTATGTAGACAGGCTCGAAATTTGGATCTGGGTTTGTTTTGTAGTAAGGACATTTGCCAGCATTCTCTGAGCCACTGCTCTGTAGCAGGCACTAACTGAGGTGAGCATTTTACATGTGTCCTCTTTCACTGGCTCATTCGCCCGCCACTTCAACAAGTGTCTGCTGAGCCCCTCCTCTTGCCAGGCAGCCTGCCAGATGCTGGCGATAGACCACTGGAGGGGCTCCGAGCCCTCATGGAGCTCATAGTCTGGTGGAGAGGAGACAACAGACAAATGAATTAATGAATGTCATAGCTGGTGACAAGGGGTGGGGATGAAATAAGCAAGGTAATAAGAGAGAGAGCAATCAGTGTGCAAGGCAAGAGGTGAGTGGTAGCTATTCTGGATAGGGATGGTCAGGGAGGGCTTCCTGGAGGAGGGTTAATTCAAGATGAGATGTAAAGTTCAAGAAGGAGCCGGTCATTTAAAGAGCAAGGCAGGAACTTCCCAGACAGAGGAAACAGTCCACAAAAATATTCTGCCATCCTTACAATGGCCTTGTGAGGTGGACACCACTACTGTGCCCATTTTACAGACTAGGAAACTGAGGCTCAGAAAAGTGAAATTCCTTCTTGCCTGGGGTCACCCCACTAGGATTAGGTGGAGCAGGCCCTGGAATCCGGGCCTTCTTCCCACACTTTCCCCTTTTGTCTCCTGCCCCTGCCACCTCCTTCCTGAGGATTGGTGAGCAGGCCCCCTGTGGAGGTAGCAGTGGGTGGCAGGACCAGGAAGTCTGAGTTCTAATCCTGTCTCTGCCTCTCCCAGCAGGGTGACATGGGCGTTCACTTACCTTCTCTGGGCCTCAGTTTCCCTCTCAGTGTGCAAGAATAATAAACGCACGCCTTTTACAAGGTTGCAGTCCAGTGAGGTCAAGGGCATAGAGTGTTTAGTAGAGGTCTCTGCACCCAGAAAGCACTCAGGGTGATCAGAGCTGTCCCTGGATTAAATGAAGTGTTTCTATATAAGTGGTTTTTACAACTGGGCGAAAATTAGACAGGATTTTTTGTTGCTGCGAATGGCGGTGAGGAGTAGCCTGCATCTTTTGCTAAAAGATCTGTGGTGACGCCTCCTTGCTCACCTCCCCTCTCTGCATTAAGCAAGCTCTTCCTCCCCCTCTCCCTCCCCCACCCCGCATGACGGCTGCACACTGAACTGTGAGAAAGAAACTCTGCATTGGAACAGGAAGGTGACCACAGCTTAATCTACACAGGAGAACGCTGATGAGAATCAGCTTCGGCTCATGGCAGCCTCTTTGGGGCCCTGAGGACCCAGTCCTGTGTAACTCACCCCCTCTACGGCCAGCCTGACCTGCAGCTCAGCCCCAAAGCCATGCATGTGCTGGGCCTGGCCTGGGCCAGCTTGGGCCCCCTGCCCTCCTCTGATTTCTGGTTCCCTTCTTCTTTCCATCATTGGTGCACCCACACGGCCAGTGTCCCTTATCATAGCACCAGACTGTGGCTTCCCCCGGGGCTGGGGGCCTCCCAGGGCAGGCCGGGTCCTATCCTAACCACCAGGTGTTCCCAAGTTACTCCTGGCTCAGTAAACTTGAATGTGTCCATGATGTCGCTGACTCTTCTGCACCCCCAGAAATTCTGGCAGTGAGACGGGGTCCGGGCAGGTGCCGGCTGGCTGTCTGGTCCCCCCGCCCTGTCCCCCTCCTGCAGAAGCAGGCCAGCCCTGCCAAATGCCAGACAGGAATGCAGCGCCCCTCCACAGCCTCCCTGCCTCTCCTGAGGCACCACCCTGGGCCTCCTGCCAGCGGGTAAACAGAGGAGTCTGAGGAGGGAGAACTCAGCAGCCTAGCTCTTGGGGGCTGGAAGGGATGGGTTTGGGGAAGGGCGGTGTGAGAGGAGCCAGCTCTGCCTTGGATTCAGGATCCCTGCTTCTCACCTGTCCCTGTCTCTAACCAGATGGGTGATTGGCCTCTGTCCTTCAGCCAATGGGACTCAACACCAGGGAGCCCCAGAGCTCGGGACCAGGGTCCCTGCATCCTGTTGGAAGGCACAGTGTCTAAATGTCTTTCGTGGGGACTTGTACTGTTTCCCAGTTCAAAGCAAGTCTGCTGCTCCTGCTGTGTAATCTCAACTTGCTGCTCTCAAGCGCTAAACTCACCCAGCTCTGAAGACCTTTGGGTCTCCCCCAACTCTGCTCCCAGGCCTAAAGCTACCTTCCAAATAAGTGTGGCCGGTTCTCAGCCCACAGAAGGCTGATGGCAAAATGATCGAGTCCAGCCCTTCTTTCTACCAACCTGGGAGAGATGGTCGCTGCTGGCATCCTCCATGGCACTCCTCTCCCTAACCCTCTATGGCTCCCCATTGCCTACAGCTGTAGTTTCCAAACCTCCCTTTTTAGTAAGGAGACTTTGTAACACCTGTGTTGGTAAAACAGATGACTGCTGAGCATCTCAGGCTGAGGAAGGAGTTGGAGCAAGGCTGGACTCTGCCCCCATCTTCCCCTCTCCTGGAAGCCCAACACTGTTGACAAACCATTAGCCAAAAGATAAGGAAGGTATGAGTGTAGCACACAGATCTCCCACCCCTCCTTGGCTCCCACCCCTTCTTAGCTGGCCTCCTGGGTCAGAGGTCATGGTGGCAGGAAACCTTCCCGGGAGAGGCTATCCTTCTGAGCCCAACAGGGTCCTCACCTCCCAGGGCCTACAGACACACCCACAAAGGTTTGACTGACACCACCTCATGCCAGGCCCTGTGCTGGGCACTGGGAGACCTGAGGCAGAAGTGGCTGCCTTCAGAGAACAGAAACCTGTGGGTAGGGGCCTGACACCCAAGAAACAAGTACAGGGATAAGATGGCTACAAATGGCAGTAAATGCCACAAAGACAACAAAACCAAAGGACAGAATCTGGCAGACATCATTAGACCACGGGGTCAGCAAGGGCTCCCTAGGAAGGGCAGGGAGCAGAGCATCTGGGCAGAGGGAACAGCATGTGCATAGGCCCTGTGTCTCTGTACGCTCCTAGTTGGGAATCAGGATAAACAAAAGTGTCACATCAGATCCCTCCCTCTCCACAAAAGGACAGGTACTCGATGTTCACAGCCTCACACATCAGAGATCAGAAATGACTGGCATGGCCACTGACAGGAGAAGGGATAAATAAACAGTGGAGTTAAACTAAGCAATGAAAAAGGACACGTCCTGATGCACTCGGTGCCATGGCTGAATCCCCAAATTATGCTGAGTGAAAGTGCCAGGCACAAGAGGGAAGGTGCTGTGACTGCACTTGTGTGTAGAGGCACAACGGTCCAGGGTGATGGAGGTCAGGCTAGCGGGTCTGTCCGGGTGGAGCATGACGGGAACCTCCCGAGTGGCAGGGCTGCTGGGACTCTTGCTCAGGGTGGTGATCACACAGTGACACAAATGTAAGAAATCACAGCGCTGTGCCCGTAACACGAGAGCGCTTTATCTTGCGTAAAGTATACCTTGAGAAAGTCCTGAAAGGAAGATAAGTATAGTTTGCCCTGTTTGGAAGGAGAGACCCCCACCTCACCCCAGCCCACCTCAGCCAAATCAGGAGTCACCCTGCCGGCTGAGTCTGAGGTCACCACTCAGGGCAGAAACCGAGTCCGGGCTCCCCCAGTGGAAAAAAAAAAAAAAGCCACCTGAACCCAGTGTGTCCGTGAGGACGCGGGTCCTCCCCGCCTCTCTCCTCTCCTCCCAGCTCCTCCTTCTCAAGGCCCCAGGGCCTGGAGGGGGTCCCAGGGTGGGGATGGGGTGGACCTGGAGACCAGCCTTCCAGAATGTTCCATGTCAGGCTGGGAAGGGCCCGGCTCCGCGGGAGCAGCTACGCTGTAACCTGAGCCTCTGGTTAAGCGGATTTCTCCCGGGGCAGGACCCCCTCAGGTTCTGGAATGCAGCCTGGGGCGTGGTGGGGGGGTTGCTGGGAAGGGGTAACAAAGGGTGAGATCGCTTTGAAATTCTGCTTCCTGCCCCCTCGGTCTCAGAGCTGAACAAACACGCCCTCTTCTCCTGGCGGGGCCTTTGTTGGCAGTGGAAGTGGGGGGAAAAGTCCAGGCCCGCCCTTGCCCAGGCTGGGATCGTGGTTTCCACCCTATCTCCACCCATCCTCCAGGCCCAGCTGCCCCCCACCAGCTGCATGAAGCCCACCTCCAGTTCACGTGGGGCCAGAGCACAAGACCCAGCACTTCCTCCGGAACCCAGTGGGCTCCAGCGTCGGCCCACGCATCAGGCCGAGATTCAGCCCCACAGCCAGCGGGAGGAGGAATCGGGGCCTCCCGCAGCGGGTGAGGCTGCCCAGTGAGGCCAGGACTGAGGTTGTGGGGCCAGCTTGGGAGGAACATGCCCCCTGGTCGCTTCTCCCCGTGCCCCCCCCCGCCCCCATCCCTCTCCCCCGTGGCCAGCTTACATGGGTCCAGCACCGGGATTCTGGACAGGCTGAGACAGGGGCAGTGAACTGACCCCAGTAGGGTTTTGTTTAGTTTCAGTAAGAGGCGCCACCTTTATTCCGGGCCTTCCCGCAGCTCCCTGCAGTGCAGCGAAGAATGGATGAGGCTGCAGCCCCGGGGCCCAGATCCGCATGCTGCCCCAGGTTTCTCAATCTCAGCTAATAAGGGAGGGGCGATGGTGAGGCTGCAGCCCCCTCCTCATTCCGACTTAAGGCAGGGCCCCAGTATGGACACCTTACCCGAAAAGGACAGGGGCCTTCGGAAGGGAGCCATCTATCTGGTAGATAAGAGCGTGGGGAACCAGCAATACAATGACACACGGGTGTGCACACAAGCACATGCAGAGGCACCTGGCTCCTCCTTCTCCACGCCCCGGCTCCCAGGACAGTCCCAACGCTCAAACCCCCTCAGTGTCCCCTGTAAAGCCCCAGTGGCTACTCTCCCAGGAGACCCCTGCCCTACCTGCGGCCTTCCTTCCTCCCCCTGCCTTTCCTGCCCTCTCCAGGCTGGGCCCCACCTTCAACGCCCAGGTCAGTTCCCATCCGCAACCCAAGCCCAAGCCATCACATCACCCCCTGGTGCCAAATGGCCCCTGAAGCCTCTCCATCCCCGGAGCCGTCCCTCAGACAGGACTTCCACCTCAGCTGTGTACCCACTGGACCCCAAGGAGGACTCCCTGCCTCCCTCCTCAGCCTGCACTTGACGCCTCCCTAGGCCCCTTCCTCATCTATCTGTCCAGGAGCATTGCCTGGGGGCCAGGTGCTGGGGATGGGTGCAGGAGCTGGCTGGACCATCAGAGGAAATCCCCAACATAGTCTCCTGGTGAAGGGAAGGCAAGGACACAAGCGAGCTTGATGGTACCATCCCTGCCGGCAGGGATGTCACAGAACCTGAGCCACGGTGGTCCAGCCACGGTGGACCTATAGGTCTCCTCTGGGGCCTCACTCTCTCCAGGTATCTTTACCAACTCCACCAAGCTGGCCTAGGGGTCTCCTCTGCGCTCCCCCAGGCCCCCGGGCTGCCCCTAACACAGCACTGACCACTCTGCACTGTCCTTGTCTCCACGGCTCTGTCCCCCTCCCCACCAGCTGGATCTCCAGGCTTCTGCTCACTTATGGACACACAGAGATGTGAATTAGTGAGCGAGTGAATGAATGGACGAATGAACGAATGAGGGAAGAGCTTCTCCACCAATTGTTCATTTGTAGGCTTCCCTGCCCTTGCAGGTCATGCCCACACTCGGGGGAAGAATTTGCTCCCCTCCCCAGCCTTGTGCTGGTCATTAACTCAGTGCCTGGACTTGCCTGGTTAATGAATAATTAAGCTGGACAGGGGCTGACCTCAGGCTGACCTTGAGCCTTCCCCCAGGTCTTCCTCCAGTTGGATGTGTGACCACTTCCAAGTGACCCTTTTCCTCCTCTCCTCTATTGGTGGGTTCTGAATCCAGGGTAGTGCCAGGCACAGAGGTGCCCTGGCCCCAGCCCCGGAGTGCCTCTGCCCTGGAGGGCCCCAGAGTGCCCACAAGGCCACTCCCCCAGGGCACAGGGAGTGGGGACTGCTTCTTCTCCACACTCCTCACCACAGCCCAGAACTGCAGAACTGAGCCAGCATGCAGGCCTCAGGCTGGGCTCCGCCACGGACGCACTGAGTGACCTGGGGTCCAGCTCTCCCCACAACTGGGCCTTGATTTCGCCATCACTCAAACAAGGAGGATGGGGTTCAACCTGACTGTGGCTCATTCTCTGATGCTGTGGAAACAGGTGAGTGTTGTGATACAGAGGAGTCCTCGGGGACCAATTCATCACGCAGTGAGGACCCGAAACCACGCAGCAAGTTGGGGAGTGCTGGGAGGAGGACACAGATCTTTTGAGCCATAGTCCTGGCCTCCCTCGCCTTTATGGCAGCCCTCCCTGTTGTCAGTGATTCTCTTCTCTTCTCGTCATTCATTCATTCATTCATTCACTAGATAAGTTAGGCAGGGCTTAGCATGAGGTGCCAGGGACTTGCTCTCCGGGAGGCCCAACCTAGGGGACAGAGCCATCCAGAGCAATTTGTGCTAAGGGGCAGGTCCGCAAGAGAAAAGGGTGAGAGGCCTCCTGGAGCAGGTGTCACCTAGAGGAGCAGAAGAGGAGAGGGAGGCAGGAGCTGCCGGCAGGAGCAACAGCAGAGCAAGAATGAGCCCTCGGAGAACCGCACACAGTCCAGTCAGCTTGGCTGAATCGTAACCTGGAGCTACAGGTAGGAGCCTGGGATTAACTCCTAGACAGTGAGGAGCAAAAGGGTTGGCACCAGGGAGCGGCACGGTCAGATTGCCATCTGGAAAGATAGCTCCGGCTGCTGTTGCAGAAAATGACTGAATGGAGCAGAGACAGCCGGGAGCCTCTGGGTGTCACCCTGGGCAAGATGCAGTGGGGTCTGGATCAGTGGCAGGGGCTAGGAGAGAAGCAGATAGAATCAAGAGTTACTAGGAAGTAGGATCATCAAGACTTGGTAACTGACTTCTGCTTTTGGCCAAGATGGAGTAACAGGCCAGATCTGCTATCCCACTTGAAACAACCAAAAATTACAAATACACACGAAACAGTGGTTTAGAAAAAAAAAATCTGAAAGGATTAGAGGGAACTGTGTCTCATGCTTATACTGGGCTGGGAGTAGTGCCTATTCCCACCAGCCAGAATGGAAAAGTCATAATTCACAGGGCAGTGGGTGGCTAGAGCACTGAGGAATTTCTCGTCTCAGAGTTGGGCAGAATTGGGAAATAATTAGCCTTAGACTGAGCATTGCTAAAAACCTGCCTAATAAATCATAAAGCAAGACCCAAAAGGATCAATTGGCTCCCAAGTAATTTAACTGCTTCTCAGAGTAAGATTCAAGAAGATTGTAAGAATATAAAAATATCCAAAAATCACAATGTCTGGCATCCACCAAGAATTACCAGGCATACAAAGAAGCAAGAAAACATGACCCATAAAGGAAAGAACAGTCAATCAAAAAAAACCTAACCCAGGACTAACACAGGTTAGAATTAGCAGAGAACGATTCTGAAACAGTTTTTATAACTGTATTCCATATTTTCAAAATGTTAGAGACATGAAGATAAAAAAAAGATTCAAGTTAACTTTTAAGGGTTGAAAATTACAAAGTCTGAGATGAACAAACACACTGAATGGGATTTGTGGCAGGTCAGACAAGGCAGAAGGAAAGATAATGAACATGAAGGCGAGGCAATAAAAACTAGCCAAAACCAAACACAGGGAAAGAAGAATTTGTTTAAAAAGTGGAAAGAACAGCAGCCAGCTGTGGGATAACTCCAGGCTGCCTAATAGATGGATAACTGGGGGCCCAGAGGAAAAGAGAAAGGGGAACAGAAGAAATATTGGAAGAAATATAAGAGAAAAATTTCCAAACTTCATGAAAACTATATCCAAGAAGCTCGATGAACCCCATGCTTGGTGACCGACTGGATGTGGAGAGTGAGGGAGAAGGAGTGGGCAAGGATGATGTCCTAGCTTCTGGCCCAGGAGACACGGCTAGGGTACCATTCTCTGATGGGGAGGCCTGGAGGAAGGGCAGGTAGGGTGGAATTGGGGTGGGAAGGATCCGTGTGGGCTCTAGGGATACAGATGGGGGTGTCAAGGGCAGCAAACGTGATGGGTCTGGTGTTCAGAAGGCAATGGACTGGAGCTAGAAGTCCAGGAGATCATGGAGAGATCACTGCCGGAGAGAGCTGAGGGCCAGGGGCAGATTTCAGGACCTACTATCAGCTAATCAAGAGGCAGAGCCAGAAGAGCCGCATGGGAGCCTGAGGAGGGACATGCAGAGAGAGAGAGCAGGGAAACCCAAGGAGCATGGTGTCCAGGTGGAGTGGCCCTGGTAAGAGATGAGTCTAAAGCACCAATGCTGGGGGGGAGGGTGTAGCTCAGTGGTAGAGCGTATGCATAGCATGCACCAGGCCCTGGGTGCTATCCCCAGTCCCTCCATTAAAAATAAATAAAGTGGCAATGCTGTCACTCAGAGGTGAAGTCTGGTGAGGCTGGCTTGGCCCTACGGTGGGACTGTCTCAGGATATTGTACAGAAAATGGTAGACGGGGCCTGGAAGAGGGTGGCAAGCTTAAAATATTCTCAGAAGAGTGAGGGTTAGATGGGTGGGAGGTGGGGCGGAGGCAGGGATGTCTGAATTTCAGACAGCGCAGTCATGCAAGCAATGACCAGAGCAGGCTGGACCACGGTGCAGGGGCCAAGCCAAGGTCGCGGGGAACAACGGGATAGAGAAAGGGAGAGGCCAGTATGTTGGCCAGGGGGTCCTGCCAGTGCAGGAGGGACACTCTGAGTGAGGAGAGGAGGTCTCTGGGAGACCTCAGAGTCTTCTGAGCATGAAGCATTGTGCCGGGGTGACGAGGTGACCCCAGGGACCAGGGTACAGGAAGCACAATGTGGGGAGGGAATTGGTGGGGTTGGGGGGGCAGCAAGCTGTGGTGGATGGAAGGGCAGCACAGACTTAGGTTAGGAACCAGGAAGATTCCTAGCGGGGGAGAGAGAGAGAGCGAGAGAGAGCACAAGCTGGTTTTCCGCACACCGGGCTCCATCACTACCACCAAGGCCGGCAGCTTGAGGAAAGATGTGCTTGTGCAATCTTGCCTTCACAGAAGTTTCTGGCTGCCTAAGAGGAGAGCCATAGCCCAGCCCCCACCTGAACCTTGAAGCCAGGGCTGTGGGATGGAGAAAAAGTCGAGAGGAGCCAGGCCCCACAGCCTGTCCCTGGAGCCCGATGTTCGGAGCAGACAGGCCAGGGCGCAGGTGTGAGAGGCCCAAGCGGGGACGTGGCAGGCGGCAGCCTGCCTCTCCGAGCTCAGAGGCTCAGGAGAGCCTCTCTTGGCAGAGGGCCCAGGGGAGGCCTCAGCGTGCTAGGCAAGGCCACCTGCTGTCTCCTGCCCCCTGCCAGCCTCAGAGGCCCGGGGGGTGTGGGGAGGAGGCCATCTCCCTGGACCCCAGCTGGGTGCAGGGGGCAGCTGGCCAGCTCCTACCTCCCTCTTGAGCATCTTCCACCAGGTAAGCAGCAGCCAAGCCGCACCCCAGTCTCTTTGTCCTCCAGCTCTCGGCTGAACAATCGGGAAGCACCCTCCTCCCCACGGGAGCGTGCTGTGCTCCCTAATGAATGTGGGGGTTACACACACCCAGGGCACCATGCGTTGTTCAGAAAGTCAATGGAGGCAAACACAGGCACAAACGTAAGCACGCGTGGAAATGTGCACGCGCTTGGGAGTAGCTGCCTACACCGACGTGCACGTGTGTAGAGGGATTACACGTGTGCGCATGCAAACACACAGAAAGCATGAAACCACGAAGGTGAGTATATGCACTACATCTCCACGCATGCTGGCGTGCACACATTATGCACCCAGAATGCAAATACACAGCAGTTGCCCAGGCAAACATGGCCACGTCATCCCTGCAGCTCTGTGCATCCAGAGACGCCCATTCTATGCGCTTAAAAGAATTCAGAGATGTTCACCCACACACACCTATGTGCACTGAAAACTAAGTCCAAACGGAGGTACACAGGCACGTGCAAATATGCACAAAGATGCACGTTTACGCAGATGTACACCCACATTCACATACACAGTTATTCACACACGTACGGAGCTACTCACACTCAAACACGTGCCTGCAGACTCAGCAGTGCATGCACACGTGCACAGTCATGCCCGTGGACACAGTGCACAAATAACTTCCATGCATGCAAAGAGGTACCTGCAGACAGGCATGTGTCCTCATAAATACTCCGTGCTTAGAAGACCCCAGCAAAGGGTGCTCATTCCTGCAGGTGCACATTCACGCTACACTGAAGGCGCCATGAGGGCAGGGATCACAGCCCCTCTGGTTCATCACTGCATCCCTGATGCCCAGCTCAGGTCCTGGGCCCAGACAGTCTGGGGAATGGCCAGGAGTCCCACGTGGGTGAGTGAGGCTGGGACAGGCTTGTGGCTGGGGAACGGGGAATTCAGGAATTACTCCTTGATTTTATCTTCCTCCCACTCTCCTCTTCCTCAGACCAGGGCTCCTGTGGCCAGCAGAGGGCCCACTTTCGCATGGGAGACCTTCAGCACCACCTTTGGAGCCCCCTTTCGCATGGGAGACCTTCAGCACCACCTTTGGAGCCCCCTTGGGGAGCCAGGAAATCTTGGGAGGGGGAGCCCCCAAGTTTCATACCACCCTGCCCCTTTGACTGAGTCACTTGTTGACCTCGCCCAAGACAATATGAACCCAGGGCTGACCCCCTCCAAAGCCCACAGCCCCTACAGTGATGAAGATCATTATCTCTTTTTCACAGGGGAGGAAACTGAGGCTCAGAGAGACCAAGAACAGAGCCAGGACTCCTCTGTAGGCTTCCAACTTCAGGGATGAACTTGACCCTGTCATCCCCCTACTCAAAGCCCTTCCGTGCTCCCCTTCACTGGGACTAATCCTCACACTCCCAACCCCTCCCTGACTGGACCCTGCCGACCTCCCCCTCTTCTCTTGCCCTCCAGCACACTAGCCTTTCCCAGTTTCTCGAATGTTCCAAATTCCATTTGGACTTCACCCTTAACCCATGCTGCTCCCCCTGCCCTTGAACCCTCCTACTCCACCTTCAGTTGCAGCTCAAATGTCATGTCTGCTCTTAGGATGTCCTCCCTGGTGGCCAATCCCCCACCCCCAGCCATAACCTGTCACAGTCCCCTGAACTCACCACAGCTATTCCTAATCTGCTCAATACCCACCTTGCCCCAAGAGGGAACCCCCAAGGGGCCATCTTGCTCTCAGTATGCCCTGGCACATAGCAGATACTGGACGGAGCTGTGCTAGAGGGATGATGAGGCTGTGGCTGGCAGGCAGGCAGGGGAAGGGGCAGCAGAGAGAAGGTGGGTGAGCCTGAAGGAGCCTTGGGGGACATAAGGTCCAAACCCCTTTTTGTATTAGGCTCGGGACAGAGGCAGGGGCTTGCCCAAGGCCACACACTGGTGAGAAGAGGGACAGGATTAGAGCTGAGGTCCCCTGCTCTCCAGCCTAGAGTCCACCCACCCATCCACCACCAACAGCCTAGTAGTGGGAAAGGAGAGGCCCACCCCCTCCTCGCCCTTCCCTCCTCTCTGGAGGCTGCAGAGTCGAGCTGCCCTGAGCCAGTGGGCCTGGGGGCGCTGACCTGACCCCTCTTCCTCCCTGACCTCCCCCACCAAGCCAGCAGTATGCCAGTACCCATGAGAAGACCCCCCCTCCCATCTCCCCTTTGCTAGCTGGGTTCTAGAGTCATGGGGCCACTAGCTGGCTGTAGGAGGTGGACAAGGCACCTCCCCTCTCTGAGCTTAGTTTACTCATCCATAAATTGGGGCTCTGACACCTCTCCTAGAGTCGCTGGGAAGAACTGGCGGTATAATCGTGAAATAAACGCCCCGCTTCCTGCTCGGAGACAAGCCCAGGCCCTCCTCACGGAGCCTCTAATTTTATCCTCTCAACAAGCAAGGCGTAAGAACTACCCCGGTTTAGGTGAGGAAACTGAGGCTCAGGCCACGCACTTTCGCAGGCAGGAGCGCTCCGAACCCCGGTCTACAGCGAGCAGGGGTTTGTCTTTCCTCCTCGCCGGCGCTGGCCCGGGGGCAGGGCCCACACTGGGGGCGTTCTCCGCACCCCCGCGCCACGCGGGGCGCCGGGCGCCAGGGCCACGGGCGGGGCGGCCAGAGCGGAGGGCGGGGGCCGCACGGGGGCGCCTGTCCGCGCGGGGCCGGCCGTGGGTCGATACCGCGGCGGGATAAAGGGGAGAGGAGAGAGCAGAGCGGCAGGGAGGGCGCGGGGAGGAGGAGGACTGCCGGGTGGGGAGGGCGGCGGAGGGGAGGGGGGAGAGGAGGGCCCGCCCCCGCCCCCACCGCTGCGCCCTCCTCCCCACACCCCGCCCGGCGGGCCCGGCCCGGGTCTGCAGCCGTCAGCGCCGAGCGCGGCCCCGCGGCCCCGCCGAGGGATCGATAACTAATTTCACCGCAGCAGCCGCCCCAGTTTTTTCCCGATAATTGTGCGCCGGCAGCTGCGAGCAAGGCCCCCAGCCCGGCGCGCGGCCCCCGCCCGCGCCCGATCAATTGACACCGCCACCGGGCGGCAGGAAAACTCATTTTTCTCTCCCTCCCCGGCTCCCGGTGGGCGCGGGCGAAGCTCCGTCTCGGGCCGAGGAGAGGGATGGGGGGCGCGGGCTGGTTCCCGGATTGACAGGTTTGGGAAGGAGACTTCCAGGGAATCCGAGGAAGCCAGGGTGCCTCAGTTTCTCGGTTCCCAAGTAGGGGCGTGGCCGGAGGCCTGGCGTTTGGATTGAGCCGGCCGTCTCGGCTTTCCCGTTGCGGGATGCAAGCGTCCCCCGCCTGAGAGCGCAGGCGCCGTGGTCTGGATGCGTGGGTTCGAATCCGGTCTCTACCAGCTACCACTGTGTGACCTCGGACTCCTTCTTCCCTTTGAACTCTTCCTGCTTGATTCTCAGTTTCCCCATCTTCCCAAAGGGGCCCGGCATAGTCCTGGGCACAAAGGGCTGTTGATCGGAGGCGCGCGGGGGGCGGGGGTGTTGGAAGGGCGTTGCACAAGTACTCGCTCCATAAATGGTGGTTGTCATCGGAGAGTGGAGGAAATCTTCATCAGTTACTCACTGAGCACCTGCTGTGCGCTAGGCACTGTTCTGGGCGTTGGGAACAGAGCAATGATGACAGTAGACAAAAATCCCTGCCCTTATGGAACTGACCTTCTACCAAGGGGATGGACAATAATACATCAATGAAGTGAGAAGATGAGAAAAGCAATAGAGGAAAGTAAACTAGGGCACGTGGGATAGGGTGTGTGTTGGGGGCGCTGCAAGGACGGTGCAGCCCCCAGGACCAACTGAACAGGGCTTCTTTGCCAGAGGCCCCTTTGCCAAGCTCGAGCTGCTGGCTCCCACCCTGCTGTCTCTTCAAGGTCAGGGAAAGCTGCAGACTTGGCGTTCTCTGAGGAGGGTAGGCAGCAGGAGGAAGAACAGAGAATGGAGAAGGCAAGGTGGGTTGAGGAGGCCACACTGGGGCCTGGAGAGAGTCCAGAGAGAAAGGGGGAGTGTAGATGGAGGGAGAAGGGAGGACAGAGCTCTGATGGCCAGGAGGCCTGCAGGGTCAAGGTCAGAAGGGACGCAGGCAGTCGGCTGTCCCCGCTGAGCCGCTGAGGCTCAGAGACAGGCAGGGGCCTGCCCAAGACCACAGTGCATGTAGGGGTCAGAGGTGGGCTCCTGAGTCCTGAGGTGAGAGAGAGAGGCCAGAGAGGGAGGGACTGAGGGGAGGGAGCAGTGGGGGGAGCCCATAGGCTGGATCAGAGTGGGAAGGGGAGCCCAGCTGTGCCTCTCAGAGGTCAGCTGGAGCTTCCTTGGAATGACGTGGGTTGTTAGGACATCTCTGGGAGGCCTGGGAATGACTCAGGGAACTCCATCTGCTGACCAGACTCCCCCTGCCCTGCCCCCAGCCAGATGCCCAGATCTGACAGAGGGGTCCTAAGGCTTCCCCATGAGGGTGGGGGCCCAAGGCAGCTGGGGGGGTGAGGCGTTCTGGGGCTGAACAAACCTCAGGAATCTCCCCCTGCCCCAGTTTCCTCATCTTGAAAATGGAGCTAGTGGTGAAGTTCTCAGGGTCTGTCAGTCTTCTTCCCTCCAAATTCCTGGCACAGCCAGCCCCGTCACGGGGTAGAGAGCAGTGACTTGGCAGAAATGAAAGTCTGCTAGCAACCAAATGAGGTTAGCAGAGGCAGGAAGGGCTGGGCTGGGTGGCTGGGATCTGGAACACACAGAGCTAGGCCACACCCACCCGTTTGTCCGTTTGTCCATCCATCCACCCACCCAGACATTCAGCATGTATTTAGTAAGCACCTACTGTGTGCAAGGCACTATGGAGGGGGCTGGGCATGAGGTCCCTGCCTCTTCCATCCTCTCCCTCTTCCCACGACCCCCACACTTTCTCTTGAGGAGTGGTCGAAGGAGCACTGGATTGGGAGTCAAGGTAGAACTCAGACCCACCTGGTGGCCCCTCTGTGCCTTGGCTGGGCTAACAAAAACCATGTTGAGGGCCTGGCTCCCAGTATGTCGTCCATCCAGTCCTGCAGTCCCCGTGAGGCAAGATGAGGAAACAGAGACCAGGACTCACCCAGGGTCCCACAGCCGGGAGGTTGTGCCTGTTCCAAGCCTCAAAGTTGCAGATCTGAGGATCCTGCGGAGAAACCAGGCCATGGGGTGAGGACTAAGTCCTTACCTTTCCCTCAGTTGGTGGCTTTGGCTGCCCCTTTGCCCACACCCAGTGGCAGCTGATGCCCGGGGAGGTCATCAGGGTGACCTCAGCCTCCACACTAGCCCCTGAGCCAGCCCAGGCAGGGGCCAGGCCTCCTTTCTAGAGCCTTGCGCTCCGTCAGTCAGCTGTGAGGGCAGGCAGGGCAGCCTCCCTTGCGGCTGAGAGCACAGGGTTTGTAAGGCCTCGGTCCCAGCCCAGCTGTTGCCCACGAGCCCTGTGCTCTGGTGCAGGCTGAGCCTCAGGGTCCCTATCTGGAAGATGGGCATCTCGGCAGTTCAGTAGGAGCCCCGCAGGCCAGACACTGTGCTGGACCCACCCACTGAGGCCTTTGAGGAGGTGGGCAACACCTCTTCTGCACCCTTCAGTCTTCCAGGCCCTGCCACGTTTCTTGGCCACAGTGACGATGCTGAGCCACCTGGCAGGACACCACAGCATGACCACACCCAAGGCCTTACAGAATTTTTGACTTGGAGACGTGAGATCCCAGTCCACCTGGGCCTGGGGCCAAGAGCCACACTTTATGGCAAGGAAAGAGCACAGTGGATGCAGCACAGCGGCCACTGGTCTGACCCTAGAGCAACAGGCCTGATGGAATGCTGGGGCATCTGGCTCGTGTGACACCTGGTGCCCAGAACCCACAGCCAGTCAATGGTACCCCTAACAAGGACACACAGTCCAGGAACAAGCTGTGGAAATAGGATTGCGGCCCCTCCATCACTTCCAGTGCCTCGCCTGAAGATTTATACTTCTCCTCCCTGCAACTTAAGACATTGTCACATAAGAGGTCCTGGTTACCTGGGACTGGTGTGGGGGAGGGTGCCATTGGGCACAGAATGGGTCCCACTGAACTCAAAGCTGTGACTGCCCTCTGAGCACTGTGGAGCCCTCATGCCAGGGACCAGCCCTGGGACATCTCTGATTCCCCGTATGGGGTACCCCTCCCCCACCAGGAACTGACTTTTGGGTACCCGGACGCCGTAACGGTGAACTCAGGGATGCGAGTCGGTGCTGGCTCTCTGTCCTATCCTGTTTCACTCTCCCCTCTCCCCCATCCCTTGCTCTTGTCCCTGCGTCTATACTCCCAGACATGTATTTCAGCCTTTATTTTAGCCTGCTCTGGGGGAACCCAGACCAAACAGGTGTTACGGGCTGAACTATGTCCCTACCCCCGCCCCGAAGTTTACAGGTTGAAGTCCAAACCCCCAGTACCTTAGAGGTGACTGCGTTTGAACACAGGGTCTTTAAAGAGGTAATTAAGTTCAAATGAGGTCATCAGGGTGGGCCCTAATCCAAGGACTGGTATCCCTCTAACAAGAGGAAATTAGGACCCAGACACACACACAGGAAGGACCACATGAAGACACAGACATCTACAATTACAAACCAAGGAGACAGAGGCCTCAGAGGAACCAACTCTGCCAATGACTTGCTCTTGGGTTTCCAGTCTCCAGAACTGTGAGAAAATAAATTTCTGTTGTTTAAGCCACTGGGTCTGTGGTGTGTTGTCATGGCGGCTCAGAGATACACACGGTGTTCTGTTATCACCCCCATTCTACAACCAAAGAGGCGGAGGCTTTGAGAGGCAAGGACTCACCCAGGGTCACACAGCTAGTGAGCAGCAGAGCCCAAATGCAAACAGGGTCTTTGGGCAGCCGAGTGCAGGCGCTCCATGCTAGGAATGCTAGGAGTGCAGTCAGTCTTCAGACCCCCTGGCCCGGCATCCCCAGCTCCTCTCCCAGGTCTGGGAAGCCCCTCCCTCCAGCCAGGCCCACCCCTCCTTCTCCAGCTTTGACAGCACTGGCCTTGGGAGGCTCCCTCTAGCTCCCACCTCTGGGCCTCTGGCTCAGCTGTTGCTGCAGCGCTGAGCTCTGCCAGCTGATTCCCTCCTTCCTCTCCTCTGAAGTCTCTCCTCCAGCAGCTTTAAACACACACACACACACACACACACACTCAGTGCTCATCCCCTTTTGACAGCCGCTCTCGGGCTCTCTCTACCACCTTCCTTAATGCTTGCTGCAGACCAGTGCAGAGGGGCTTTGGGACACTCTCTGAAAACCATGCCCCCATTGCTCCCTGTGTTCCAGTTGCCTGGGTGATCTCACTGACTCCTATCCCCTGCAGCAGGGACTAGTAGCATCTCCATTTTCTATATGAGGAACCAAGGCCCAGAGAGGGGTAGGGCTCTGCCTAAGGATGCACAGCAAGTGCAGTGGTGGGGCTGGGATTCATCCCTAGTCCCAAGACCCAGCACTCCCCAGCAGAGGCCAAATGCAAAAAATGGAATTAATCCCAAAGTGTTGTGGCTGATGCAGGCCCTTCTGTGAGAGCAGGCTGTGATGCGGGGCAGAGGGCGGGACCAGGCATGTGCACCCAGAGGTCATTCCCCTCCCCGCCACTGCCCTGATCTTCTCCCCGTGGGCGCTCCAAACTCCTCGAAGGACAAGCACGAACCTCCACCCAGCCCATGCTCCCTCCCATGTGGCTGCCTGACCCTCGGGCATGAGGATGCTCTGCAGAGACCCTCAAAGACTCCCACTCTGTGGGGAGGGGATGCTGACACAGGCCAACCTTTCAGGCACCTCCTATGTGCCTGGCTCTTTGCCGTGTTGTAGCCATGGAAGGCGGAGCCAGGCCAGGCTTGACCTCCCATAGCACATCATCTAATGGGGGAAACACGCAATGATCCTACAGGCAGCTGGAACTTTCTAATCACAACAAACGCTGGGAGGGAAAGGCGGTCAATAATGGGATGATTTGACCCAGTCTAAGGAGAGGTTACGGAGGGCTTCCCGGAGGGGGTGGCCCATGAGCGGAGATCTGAAGAATGAGGGGGAGTAACCCAGCTAAAGAGGAAGGGAACAGCATGGCAGCTTGAGGGAACGGCATGTGTTATTCAAAGGACCTGTACAGGGAGGGACACGGAGAGAAGCGGCAGGGACAGGGCCCATGAAATGGAGCCGGTGGAGGATTCAGATGAGGCTGGAAAGGCTCCCAAGGGCTGGGGTGGGTAGGGCCCCGTGAGCCACGTTACAGACTCTTGTCTGGCAGATATCTGTGTTTTGAGCCCCCGCGCCAGCAGGGTGTGGTGGAGTGGGGTCAAAGCACAGAAGCAGGCAAAAAGCGCGAGGCTGGCGGTGTGTCCAGGTGAGAGGACTTGGGGATATGTTAGCTGGTGTGAATATTAAAACACAAAACAAACAAACAAAAAACAAAACCCAAGACTCAGCGCAGCAGCGACAATATTACCCAGCCCTGATTTCAAACCGGGAGGGACCTTGGAGATTCTTGGTTTGTGGACACACAGTTTTACACGTGAGAGAGGAAGTGCTTTACCCCCAAGTGAGTCTCCTGGTTCGTTCATTTAACAAACAGTTTTTGAGCACCTACTAGGTGCCAGACACTGTGCTAAGGGCTGGGGACAGAAAAATGAGCAAGACAGACCTGGCCCACTGCATCAAGGATACGCTGGGGCCAAACCTGCATGGTTCTCAGTGCAGGACGGCTACAGGGATGGAGGGAGGGTAGGCATGGGGTGATGATGACAAAATTATACTTACTGAGCATTTTCCATCGCAGACACTGTGTCAAACCTGTGAATATGATCTCATTAATTGCTACAAGGCTACAAGGAAGTGTTGTGGTACCATTTTACAGATGGCAGGATTAAGGGTCAGAGAGGTGGCACAACCTCCCTCAGCCAGGCATGAGTGAGGGACAGGGCAGGCTGTCCGGGCTAAGGGACCAGACCAACCCCCCCACCACTACCCCAGCTTGTCCTCCTCCCCAGGACCCAGGCCAGAGCTGGGAGGATGGTGCGGGGGTGGGGTGGGTTGCCTGGAGAAGTAACGCTTGGCTTGGTGTCCCCTGGGGACACTGGGAGGACTCTACCCCTTCCCCCATTCAGTGGAGGGGCCCGGCCTGGGGGATGGAGGTCATGGGGAGGTCAGGGAGGAAGGAAGGAGCAGAATGTGTCAGGCATTGAAGGCTGCAGGCATCCGCCTTCCTTCTCCCCCTCTCTACTCTCCCCTCCCCCTCCAACAGCAAGGCAACCTCTACAAGTCTGAGTCCACTGTCTATGCAAGGTAGAGGGGACTAGCTTGGGGAGTGGAGCCCTCTGGCCTTCCCCTGCACCAGCCCCACTCCAGGGCACAGTCTTGGCTCCACCACCATCCCCGATCACCAACTACAGGAACACACGTGCTGCACACCCCTCCTACATCGAGCAAGCATGCATGTGCACGTGATCGCAGCCTCCTTGCTCATGCACCCAGACATATGCACTCATTCATTTATTCATTCATTCATTCAACAAAGTTCTGAGCATCTGCTCTGGGCTAGACACCGTGCTGGGTGCTGGTGACAGGGCACAGCAAGGCATTCTAGGTTCCTGTCCTCAGACCAGGACCTCAGAGGGAAGAAGGATGGTCACGAGGGATTACTGCACCTTGTGGTTAGTGCTGAGACTGGGGGAGCACATGGGAGGGAGGTGCCACTAGGTCAAAGGGGAGGATAATCATCCCAGTGGGGGTAGCAGTCAGGGAAGGCTTCCTGGAGGAGGTGATAGCTTACCAAAGAATGAGTAGGAGCTAGTCAGTGAGGAGGAAAAGGGAAAAGTGTTCCAGACAGAGGGAACAGCATGGGTGAAGGCCTGGACTCCCACAGGAACATGACCCACTTAAGGGATAGAGAGGAGGCAGGCAGGGCTGGATCTGAGGGTACAAGTAGGGGAGTTGGGGAAGCTGAGATGCTGCAAGAGCTAGAAGGTGCTGGGCCCTGTAGGCTATGGTGAAGATTTGAATTTCTCCCTGAGGCTACAGGGGGCTGTGAGCAGGGGAGTGCCAGGTCAAAGGTGAGTTTCAGAATGCTCATCCAGGCTGCATACACGCCTGAACACAGGTCCCAGCACACACGCACACCTGCGCATGCGCATTTGTATGTGCATACCTGCCCCCACCCACGCACCCACCCAGGACACACGCAGGGATACACCTATGTGCCTGGCCCTGTGCTGAGCTCTTCACAAACACAGCATGCGGTCTGGCCCTACAGGTAAGTTCTACCTACTCTCCGCATTTTACAGGAGAGGAAATTGAGGCTCGGAGAGGTGCAGAGTCTTGTCCAGAGACTCACATGTTGGCTCAGCAGAAGCGGCGCCCAGGACCCCGTCTCCAGGCTGAGCTTGTGACCACCACACTCTGAGGACCCCTGGTGAAGAGAGGCAGCGGCAGACAGCAGCTGAGGGGAGCCCTTCTTTCTGGAACAGCAGGGCTGGCTAAGACCTGGGAGAAAAGCTGGTGCAACCCCTCTGGACCGGTTTCTTGTTGCTGCTGCGACAAATAACCACAAAGTTCGTGGTTTAAACAGCACAAATTTGTTCTCCTAAGAGTCTGGCAGTCAGAAGCCCAAAGTCAGAGTCTCAGCAGGGCTGTGTTCCTTCTGTGGGTCTAGGGGACAATCTGTTTCCTTGCTTTGTTCAGCTTCTTGAGGCTGCCCACATTCCTTGGTTTGTGGCCCCATCCTCCTTTTTCAAAGCCAGGAGCACAGCACCTTCCAGCCTCTCTTTCTAACTCTGACCTTCCTGCTTATCTTGTGATTACACTGGGCCCACCCCCACCAGCCTGACTGTAAACCCCCGGGGGGCTTGGCAGTGCTTCTCCCACATCCTTCCTCCCCCACCCTCCACACACCGCCCGGGTTAGGCCCGGGTCCACCACTGCTGCCTAGAAGACAGGGAGTCCTGTCCAGGCTTCCTGGGAAGGGGCCAGGATGCCCCTGAGGTCTCAGGCTCTCTGGGCTCTGGTCCAAGCCCCACCCCTCCTCCCTTGCCAGGGGTAAGAGACGGCTAAGGAGGAGCTGAAGTTCGAATGGGTGGGGACCCGTAAGGCCTGTACGAATTCCCCTAGGCCCGACTGGTGCCTCCAGCTCTGGGGGAATGGTGCCAGGAGCCAATTAGCTGGGCCCAACCAGGCTCTGGACCTCTTTCCTGGCGGCGGCGAACAGGAGGGGGGTTCTAGGACCTGTGCCCAAGGGCATTCCAGGGAGCTTGGAGCGGAGAGTCCCTACTCTGCCATGTCCCTGCTGGGCCACCTGTGGGGAGTCCCACTCCCTCTCTGGGCCCCAGGGGCCCATTGGGAAGATGGAGATAATCTTGGAGCCCTCCTCCTGGGTTACGTGGGGATTCAGCGCAGCTGGTGGCGCAGGTACTCCATATTAAGAACAGTCCAAACCTGCGAAGTAGCCAGACATAGGCCTTCACTTACCATGAAAACAGCAATGTCTCCACCGGGATCCTGGAGAGAAGGTGACACACAGCGGAGCTGCTGCCCTCCTGCCGCTCAGCTGACCTCTAACGTGAGCAAGAGGCAGAGCTTTGTGGTTGCGAGACCGCCGCGATATGGAGGTTGGTTGTTACCAGAGCATAACTAAGTGGGACCCGACTAACACGTTTTCTCTCCCAGCTGGATCCACTTCCGGCGGATACACTCACTGTCTGCCTTCCTCCTGACCCGCTGCTTCTGCAGGAACCCCAGAGGGGAGGAAAGTTAAGGAACCCGCGACCCAAGCGGGAAAAACCAGGAAGTGAGCTGGCTCCGCCTTCTCCTTCAATCCCCACATTTCATTGGTTATTGGCGTCAGGTGATTCTACCTGGAGTCTAGGGCTCCTCCCCTTAGTGACTGGCCCCGCCCCCACGCCGGCCCCAAGCCTTTTTCCTGCCCTCCCAGAACGCCATGCTTGGTGAGTATAATGTCTGCACCCCGATGATTAGAGCACAGTAGGATTCCTTAAACTGGGGTATGACATGGGTAGAATTCAGGGTGTTCATGAACTTGGATGGGAAAAAGATTACATCTTCAATTTCCCTACCCTGTAACCATATCCAGTTTAGCATTTCCTTCAGTGATGAACATACCCAGCACGCCCTGTATTCAGCAGTACCTGCAGCTTTGTTCCCAGTAGAAATTGCTGGTATCTTCAGATCACATCAAAGTTGATGCAGACTTCTCAAAATCTCACTCATCCCTCCTCCATTTTAGACCCGCTGCCGAGTCTTAATGGTTAATAGAGAAGCACATTTATCATTTCATCACAACTGTGGCTTTTAAAAATATCTTGATAGCTGTATTTCAAATCAACTGGCTTCCAGTATAATCCTATGTATTTGTGATACATTTACAAACAAGACAGGGTGTGGAGGGGTCACCAAATGCCCCAGTGGTCCATGGCACAGAAAAGTCATGACCTCCTGCTGTAGGGAGAAGAATTGGGACTTTGGGTACTTGGAGAAGCAGGGCCAGAAGCGCAGCTGGGAGGCCTGCAGGGAATCTGTCAGGGGCCCGGTAGGTGGGTGACTGGTGTTCAGGTGGGGCTGGTTGGGGAGAGAATGGGGCTCTCTGGTTGTCCGGGCCTCTCTCCCTGAGGGATGGCGCCTCAAGGCTGGAGTCTGGGCCTTTCCAGGGCCTCCTCTCTCTGCACCAAACCCAGACTGAGTAGGAAAAAGTCCCCAGGAAGAGCTCCTTGGCAGAGATGCCCCAGGGGGAGGCAGCCACCACCCAAGGGAGATGCTGGAGAATTCCTGGTGAGGCAACATATCCTGGCTCCTGCAGGGCCAGGCAAGAGCCTAGCCCACCCCCAGACTCTCCTGCCTGCTCCCCCAGGGTCAGCACACCTCAAGAGCCAGAGGCTTGGGCAGGGCCACCCCAGCATCATGCTGCCCTGGAAAGATCTTCTTTTTCACACTTATTTAGTCCCAGTTTTTGAAGGAGGCTAGGGGCTGCCACCACTTCCCTCCTCTGCCTTGGCTCTCTGGCACCCTCCATCACCCCAGCTCAGGGTCGCAGGTTCCTTTACTTTGCTCCTCTCTGGGGCTCCTGCAGAAGAAGGAGGTCAGGAGGAGGGCAGACAGTGAGTGTTTCCTCTGTAAGTGGATCCAGTGGATCCCTGCCCATCCTTCCCCCTCAGTGGCAAAATCCCCTGCTCCGTCCAGGAGCTGACCTCTCTGAGTCCCCTCGCATCAGGCCAGGCTCAGTCCTGGAGGCCACAGCCCAGGCCCTGAGACAGTCCAAGAGGGTGGAGCTCACACTGAGTGGGGAATCCACACTGAGGGGGGACCTCACATTGGGGGGTGCCCAGCCACTTGTGGGGCACACAGAGATGAGCAAATTCGGTCACATCACAAATTCCTTCTGCAGCAATTTAGCAGGCACTACAGAGAAGCAGAGATGTATCAGCTCTGGAGTCAGATGGCCCTAGGTTCAAATCCCAGACCCACTCCTTACCAGCTAGATGGCCTTGATCAGGTGATTTGGCCAATACTGTTCCTCAGTTTCACTGCCTTGATGATTATTACGGGGATTATCAAATGCCTGCAAAGTAAAGTAGTAAATACATGTCATTATGCCCATTATCATTATTATTACTGTTATAAGCCAGGAGATGGGCATGGTGACACAGGCTGCTAGGTCTCTTTTCTCCTCTTCCATAAAAATAGTAACTCCCATCCTTAGCTGGGCACATGGCCGCCTGGCCTAGAGACTACACTTCTCAGCTTCCCTTGCAGCTAGATATGGTCATGTGACCAAGTTTTGGCCAATGGGATGTTGGCAAAAATACCTGGGCTCACTTCCTGGGAGTTTCCTTAAAGGACAACTGGGACACCGCCTCCCTTTTTTCTCCTTTCTGGAATTAGAATGTGAGCGTGGAGGCTGGAGCTGGAGCAGCCATTGTGCACTGTGAGGTTGCAGCTGCATATTGCGGATGGCAGAGCAACAAGGCAGTAGGAGCCTGGGTCCCCAGTGGCCATGGACTCTCATACCAGCCCTGACTGCCTGTATTCACTTCAGCAAGAAATTGACACTTTTCTTATTTAAACCACTATTGTTTGAAGACTTCCCTGTGTGAAGCACAACCAAATCCTTTTCAACACAGAGATGCTGTGCTAAGGCAGACACACAGCCCCTGCCTCCCGGGGACCTCAGCTGAGAGTGAAGTCGCGGAGGATCCATAACCATGTAAACAATGAAGGAAGTAATTGCAGTAGTGAAGGAAGTGAAACGAGGGAATGGAGAACCATATGGGGAGTGGAGGAGGCACTGACTGACTGACTGGGAGGACAGCGTCCACGGGAGGGCCTCCTGGAGGAGGGAACAGCTGAGCTGAGATCTGACAGATGGAGGAGCGGAGGAGAGGAAAAGGGATGGAGATGGCCCCCATCCTGCCAGGAGCACAAGCCTGGGGTGGAGTCAGGTAGGTGGTCCTGGGCCCCTAACCCAGCCCTGCCTCTTCCATGCTGTGAGACCCAGGCAAGCTATTTCTCTCTCTGAGACAAAGTGCTCAGCAACTACCTGGCACACAGTAGGCATTCAGTGAAAGATGGCTGTTTTCGAAGACATAGGTGAACTGTGTGTGAAATCATAGAGGGGGCCGGGCGGGGGTGGGGTGCAGGAATAAGGGAATGTTCTGGAAGTCTTCACAGTAGAGGGAACATTTAGACTGGGTCCTGAGGGATGGAGGAGTGTGACCCAGATGGGGAAAGAAAAGGCCTTCTAGGAGAATGGGTCACACATGCTTTCTACTCACTATCCACTTTGGGGCCAGCGCCACCCATCGTACCTCCTCAGAGCCTAGCTTCTGGGTCTCCATTCCCGCCTCTGGTCAGTCCATTCCAGGTGGGGTCTGAAATCCAGGCTGAGATTTTCTTCTAACCTCAGCTTAATCCCTGCTGTTTCTCGTGGGTAGCACTCATTGGGTTCCCTCCACCTGGCAGTTGGGACATTCTAGGATGAATTCTGTCGGTTCTCAGGTACTGCAAAGCCCTGCTGAGACAGGGCCCTGCCCAGACTGCTTGCTACCCGCTGGCCTCTGCTACACTTAGGTTCTCTTCCCTCCTCCAGAAAGTCCTTCCTCTCTCTCCCTCTCACACAATCCAGCCCATGCACTGTTCCCTCTGCCTCCTTACTCTGCCCTTCCTACCACTCACTCTCACCTGCCCTGGCTTTTGCTTTCAATTCAGTCGTGCCACTTCCTCCAGGAAGCCTTCCCTGATATCTGGGTTAGAGCCTTTTCACTAAACTGTCTGTAGTTCCATCATCATAGCCTGTATTACTGAGTCTATTGGATTCGTGTCTGTTTCCCCCACTAAATGATGAATCTCTCTTGTCCACAGAGGTATCCACAGTACTTAGCTCAGGATTAGCACAAAATAAGTGATCAGCAAACATATATTAAAGGAACGAAGTAGGAGAATTAGTCCAAATCCCCAGGAAAGATAAGAAAACAGGCTGAGAGCTTTGGCCCAGGCGGGTCAGGTCTCCTGCCCCTGGGGTGAGCTCTCCATTCCCTCTCCCCTCTGCCTAACCCAGCAGAGAGCAGGCTTGGTGTGGGGTGGTAGTGGGGGCAGTGGGCGTGGTGGCAGGGGGCTGCAGACAGAATACCCAACACCCTGGGGAGGCAGAAAGCTGGAGCTGGTTGGGAGGGGAGGCTGAAGCTCACATCTGGTTTGGCCCACCCAGGCCGCAGTGCCTGTGGGCAGCGCATCCACCCCACAGCCCGCTAACCGCCCCCCTCCGCCTCCCGAGGGCCCCTTTCAGGGCTGCCCTTGGATGTGTGTGCACGTACAGCCAGTTATATGGTGCTGTGTGCATCTAAACATCAGGTCTCCGGGGGAGGGTATAGTTCAGTGGTAGAATGCATGCCTAGCATGCACGAGGTCCTGGGTTCAATCCCTAGTATGTATCTCCATTAAAAAAATAAATAAATGAATGAATAACCTAATTAAGTCCCCCCTCAAAAAAGAATAAAATAAATAAACATCAATTCTTGAGACATAACATTGAAACCTATCTTGAGGCTTGCAGCCAATTTTGTTCCTGTGTTTAATATACGGAAACCTCCCAAAACGATGGTGCCTGGACCCTCTCAGCCTCCCAGGAGGCCTCGAGTGAAGGTAGTCCTAGGTTTGAATGTAGGCTGAGAGAGGCCCCTCTCTTTCCCGAGGCCTAGCGCTGCCAGGTCTGTCACGCCAGCTCTGGGATCTGGACCCTTCTGTGGGCCTCAGCGTCCCCCATCTGCAACCTGGAACTGAAACTCTACCCCCAGCCTGCCACTCTGGAGGTGCTGGGAGAGAAAGGTGGGGGAAATCAGCTGGGCAAGCAGAGGAGAGGGTTCAAGGAGGCGGGTATAAAGCATCACAGGACCCTGGGGCAGGGAGTCAGGAGACTGGCGGGGCTGTCAGTGGTTGAGCACCTCTGCAGTGAGGGCAAGGCCCGGGCTGGAGGCGGGAGGAAGGCCACCCAGCTTTGTAACTGGAAGATAGGACACGGTATACCACGAACCTGGGATGTGCTCTAGGAGCTTGGAATTTTCTCTGCCCCCCCTCCTCCTCCACCCCAGATCGGCGGTCCCTAAGGTTTATCATCATGACTGCTGTTACCTTCTCCCGGTTCCCCAAGCACCTGCCCACAGCCCATCAGGCTGGGGGATGCAGGGATGCCGTCCTGGAGCTCACAGCCAGAGCCTGAGCTGCCACTGGGGGCGCTGCAGCAGGGGACCGGGAGGAGGGCACCTGGAAGGGATTGGGGCGCGGTTCTGGGAAGAGATAGAGCCCCAAATGAGGAGCTGACCCTGAAGCCTGGCAGGAAAAGGTGGGAAGGCCTTTTAGGCAGGAGGAACAGTCTGGCTAAGGCCCGAGACAGGCCAATACCTGGGAACCACTCTGTCTAGCCCAGGGGTTGCGTGGGAGCCTCGCAACCAGGGGCGCAGGCAGGGCAACCGCCGACGGGGCCTTGAACGCCGAGGACAACCCGCTCCCTCGCTCCGCACCCCACCCCCACTCCAGCCTCCTCCCTTCCTCCGGGCGGTCCCGGGAAGACAGGGCGGGGCCCCCGGCTGCCTTTTCAAGTCAACCTCCCGGAGGCTCCGAGCCGGCTGGGCGCGGGGGCCGCTGCTCCTCCGCCTACATCAAAGCCCGCCGCCCCAGCCTGAACTGGTTGCGGAAGGGGCGGGCGAGCCCGGAGGGAGGCAGGTTTGGGCAGATTTCCCCTTTCATCCTGCGGCTCAGCCAGCAGGGACCTCGGCGAGGCCCTGCACGTCCCTGCTGGGCATGTCCCTACAGGGCCTAGCGGCCAGGGAAGCCTGCGCGGCTCGTCCCGGCAGGGACAACCTCTATCCTGGCCGGGCTGTGCGACCTCAGGCCTGTTCTGCCCTTCTCTGTGCTTCGATTTCCCCAGCTGCCCTCCACCATGCGCAGGAAGCCCTGGCACCGGACCTTCCTGGGGAGAAGTGTTCTGGGAAGATTCCCTAGTGATTAGACGCTGAGATCCCAGCAGGGAGCCAGGGCTCACCTTGGCGGGCAGCTACCCTCAGAGGCTGGTGTACCTATCGCCCCATTTTACAGATGGGAAAACCTTGTCCCTGGGAGGCCACACAGCCAGATAAGTAGCAGAGCTGGGTATGGACCTGGGTTTATTTTTGCTCCGAAGACTTGAAGCTTAGCTTCTGCCTCTGGGATGAGAAAAGTCGAGCCTCTTATCCCCACAGCCCAGGCAGGTAACCACCCAGCCAACAAGAACCCCAGCTGCGACCTACCATTATTACATCCAGTATGTAGCTGAGGGACTGAGGAGGCACAGAGAGGGGCGCATAGTGAGCCTCAGTCTCACAGGAAATGACTGAGTCAGAGTTTGAACCCTGGGGGCATGAAGGAGTTTGATAGCTTTGGCGACAGAGAGCAGTCCTGCCACCACCAGTATCCCCGCCTCGGGCCTAACAACACACAGCTATGGAGCCTGAAAGGGCTTCTCTGTGCCGGGTCGGGGGTGGGGGGCGCTTAACTGCCAAGAAGGGGCAGTTTTAATGGGCCTCCCCAGGTTGTCAGGTGCACTCAGGCTGGTGGGATGGGATGGGTACCCGGGTACCAGGCAGATGCCACCCCAACCCAGAGATTTAAAATTCCTCCCTGGAAAATCAGATAATCAAGGAAGTCGAATACCGTGAAATGAGTGTGATCCTTGCCAGAAACCCAGAGGGAGCATCGGAGAATCATCGCGTGGCAAGCGCAGGAGTGCGACCTGCCCTCTCTCCTTCAGACGGGGAAACTGAGGCCCAGAGCACAGCAGGGAGTGCCTTGTCCAGCGTTTAGTGAAGGCCTCCCACGTGGCAGGCTCTGTGTTGGGGGCCTGTTCAGTCCCTGTGCTCCTGGAGCTCCGGTTCTGCTGAGAATAGTCCTTTGTGCACCGGTAACATTACCATTGTTCAATTTGGATCCTGGAGGGCTTCCCCAAGGAGGAGAAATTGAAGCTGAGACCTGATGTTAAATAGGAGTCAATGGAGCTAGAGGGAAGAGCATTTCAGGCAGAGGGGAAAGCAAGTGCAAAGGCCCTGGGGGCATGAAGCGGTTTGGCTTAGGAGCTTAATGAAGCCAGAAGCCTGCTGCAGAGGAGGGGAGCCTGGGAGAGGGCAGAAAAGTGTGGGTCTCTGGGGCTTGGAGAAGCCTGCCTGGGCCAGGTCAGTGCTGAGGCGGGGGAGAGGAGGTGGGAATGAAAGTTGGCAACCACCTCAGTAGCACGCCAGGACTTCAAACCTCAGGAGAACCCTGGCTGGGAGCAGGACTGAGAAGGGAGCTGTCTCCAGTCCTGTTCTAAACCCAGCTCTGTTGAGCTACTAAAAGAAAAAAGAGGGAGATCAAAAGGGAAAATTTGCAAGTTAGATTTATCCTCAATTCTATTAAACCACCAAAAGCTGTTGGAAATAGTATTAGGGTCTTAACTCTGCAAACGCTGAAAATCCCAGCCTGGAAGGCCCATGGAGGCCCGACCCTGTCCTCCCTGCACTGGGGAAGGAGGGAGGGGCCGCACGAGGCCGAGGCCGGGATTGGGCAGCCTGGCCTGGGCTGGGGGCTTAGCCAATGTGCAAACTGAGTGGGACCAGTGGCTCCCCCAGACGTGGTTTGGGCTTCTCGGAAGTGTGCTGTGTAAGGGGTTGAGCAGTTTCTCCCCTAAGATGCACAGGCGCTTGTGGGCATGAGCAAGTCTTCGCCTTGTTTGTGGATGGGGGCGGGGAGGGGGGAGAAGGGAGAGGGAGGAAGAGGAGTAGAGAAAAGGGAGGGAGGCAGAGGGAAGGAAGAAGGACACAGAAAGGAGAGGGAGATGGAGGGAGGAGGAGCCTGGGCTAGACGGTGTCTGCACTTCGCTTCCTTCACTCCCAGTAACCTCAGCTCCCCAGATGGCGCCCCCACGCTAGCCCTGAGCCAGGGGAGTCTCCAGGTGGGTCTTATCTGATTCTCACAAGGGCTGGCCCCCAGTCACCAAGCTTAGCCAGACCTAGGGGTCCTCCTTGCCCCACCCCCAGGGCCTAACCCTCAGTTTACTAAGGGGCCAGACACCGAGCCTGTGCACACATGCTAGGTTAAGAGTAGAGACTGGGCTGCACTGGCGGGGCTTCCATCACTCAGCCACTTACCAGCTATGTGACCTTGGGTGAGTGACCCAAGCTGTCTGTGCCTCAATTATGGGGCATAAAGGAATTGCTCTGAGAAACCACACACCACAGCCCTGGAAACACAGTAAGTGCTCAGTTTTAGCTACTAAGATTATTATTTATTATTCCAAAAAGGCTGACTGTGGGATTCCTTCAGGAACAGGCTGTAAACTGGAGGGAGGGGTCTGTGGATGGGCCTCAGAAGGTTCTAGAAGCTCCTAGAATTGACTGCAAAGCTTGGTGTGCTGGTACATTTTTCTGGACAGATAAAGTACTTAGCTTTTGTCCAAAGGCCTCATGACCCCCCAAAGTTGAGCCTCCTTGTGCCAGCATGGACGGCACCTCCAGTGCTTGGAGGTCTTCACACAGCTTCTGAGGGGCTGCCTGTTGCCTGCCCCTGCTTGACCAGGGCAGACCCACCACAGACACCCACACTTTGGGGGGCCACGTGTGCTCAGGGACAATGAGCACCCAACTCTAGGGGAATTATTTTTAAGGCGGAGTCAAGGCTGCACGATGCATCCAAACCAGCTCCCTTCTCTGGGATGGGGAGGCATCAAAACAGATTTCAAAGGCGAGCCTTGAATAAACAAAACACAATAAAAATAACGCTTCGAACCCAAATGTTGAATCGCTGCCCCAGGCACATGCAGCCAGCTGACGCCAGCCCTCTCTGGCGACAGGCACAGGCTGCCCGGGGGCGCGTGCCAGGAACCTCGGTGCAGCTGGGGCCTGGGGGCCCAGGCACCCACACCTGCCCCAGCCCCCAGCAGGCCACCTGGCCCGGCCCCGCCCTCCAGGCCTGGCTGGGACTCCTGCCAGCTCCATCCTGGTGGCTGTCGGGTTGGAAGGGTCCTTTGGCCAATTCTCACCTGCTGAAGTTGGAGCTGCCCCATCTGGCATCGGGAGGTTGTCAGTATATGGCAGGGGGCAGCTCCCTCTCCCCGGGAAATGTGAACCTGTTCTGGGAGGCAGTGTAGCTTTGCTGATTCCAACCTTTGTTCAGCTGTGTGACCCTAGGATGGTGCCTGCACCTCTCTGAGCCTCACGTAGAAATGCGGATCATCCCCGTACCTCCTTCACAGCAAAGAGCTTTGGCTCCCTCCACAGCAGTCCTTGCAATTAGGACAGGAGAGAGGCTGTCAGGGAGGCCTGGGGGCGCATGAGCACGTGGAAGGACCAACAGCCTCTCTGCCAAGGCCAGGAGCCGTGCGTGGGCCACCAGAACACCCACACTTGCTGTGACACTCTGGGTCCCCGTTTCTCCATCTATGCAATTAAATGACCTTGAAAGAGCCTTCTGTGATTTCCCAGTTAGGCTGTCAAGTGGGAACACTAAGAGCAGGAAGTGTGTGCAATACAGGACGTGTATAAAATCGACATCCCACACACACAAAAATCAGCATCACAATGCAAAAATACACACTCGTACGCACTTCCATGCATGGCACAGAATAACTCTGGAAGGTGCCCAGGGAACAGGTTACCTAGTGGGCGGGACCAGGGCCAGTGGGGGACGACTGGGCGGGGCTTTCTCCTCTCTGGTTTCCGGAGGCGTGTGCCTACTGATGCTGCGCACTCACGTTATCTAGTCCAAACAGACACGCGGGGGTATTTGTAAGGTCCCCTTGGAGCTTTGCTGCTCCTGACCTCCTGTGTGATGCTGACCCAGCTCCCAGGGAGCTGCCCTGTGGGATCCGGGGACCCGTGACAGGATGTGGGATCAGGACAAAGCCCAGGCCTAGGTCAATCTGTTACTTACTGCCTCCTCCAAGAAGCCTCCCGGACTGCCTGCCAGCCCTCCCTTACAGCCCCGCCCAGCATTTGCCACAGTTTAATAGCTGTGTCCAGGCCCAGCTACACAGCTTGCAAGGGCCCAGGGCAAAATGAAAACATAGGTCCCTTTGCGCGAAACTGATTCAGAATCTCGATGGGAGCCACAGAGATTTAAGCCGAGTAGAGGGCTTTCCTGGGCGAGGCCCCGTGTGACTGACGCAGGGGTCACACACCTGTGAGGCCAGCCCCATCCCTATCTCTCTGACCAAGGTGTGGGCTCCCTGAGGCAGAGTGCTGACAGTCTTGTTCGCCGAGCCTGGTACACAGTAGGTGCTCAATAAATGTGTCTGTGACTGATTGCAGGAGAAGGAATGGAACTAAGGTAGGGGTAGAGTTTACCATAGGTAGGCAGCCTGTGGACACTGGCTCCAGCCCTGCCCCCCTGGGCCTTGCCCTCTGAACTGGAGGAAATTTGGGCCAGCTTTCTGGAGGAGGAAACCCCTGCCTCAGAGGAAGTAGACACCCTGTGCTCCTCTGTACACCTGCCTGTCCTTCTTTCATCACAGCTTATTATCACTGATGTCTTATCTGCAGCTCAGCTGTGTGACCTTGGGAAAGTGACTTAACCTTTCTGTGCCCTGGTTTCTTCACATCTATAATGTGGAGCTAAGGGCCTGCCTACCTCACAGAGCTGTGCCCTCCTGTGTAGATAAGTAAGCTTGGAGCATGACGACCTTTGGACAAGTGTCTGCATGAGGACCTGCTCGTAGCCTTAGTCACTATGCCTCTGTGACTCCCGGCTGGACTCCGAGCTCCAGGAGGTCAGGACCCGGGTCTGCGTGCTCATGTGGGTTCCTGTCGCCCTCGTTAACACTACAAGCTGGCTATGAACTGTTAGAAGGTATGCAGGGCCAGACCCAGCCTGGGGAGGCATCTTCCCCAGGAGAGCACAGGCTGGGTCTCGGACTGCCTGGGCCAGCAGGTTCCTGGGAGAAGATTCTTTGGGGTTTGCTGGGCTCTGCAGCTGGGAGAGCTGGAAGTCAGCCCAGAGCCCAGACGGGGGCTCCCCGGGAGCTTGCGGGCGTCACCACAATCCCCAGGGCTGCCAGGTGCAGACAATAAACCCGGGAAACCCTGGCGGGTGAGTCATTAAGGGTCCCCAAGGCCTCATGATGGGAGACAGCAGATGAGCGGCCCCTGGCTCTTTGGGTCCAAGTGCCACTATTCAGGAGGGTTCCAGAGCCCAATTTGCTGGGTCTAACCGAACTCTGCTTCTGGCTCGGGCCCCGCCCAGCATCCGAGGCTGGCTCTGATGAGCCCAAATGGCGCGGTGAACACAGTGTCACCACTTTGCTAAGGCTGTTTACAGGGAAGTGTTGAGGCTTGTGGGGCTGCCTGGAGGTGGCAGCATGTGTTGTCTCCATGGAGGAGTTTAATGGTCTTTGGCAGGAGCCCCCGGAAGGTGCAGCCCATCTATCACTCAGGGCATATTTGGGAGGGAGTGACAACAGGACCCCAAAAGGCAGAAATGTCAGGGAAAGGGAGGCCATGGTGGGGGAGGGGGAACTTAGATAACAGGTACAAAGGCCGAGGGCGTGGAATGAGCAGGGGGCGTCCCCTCTCATGGCTAGGGCACAGGGTGTGTGTGTGTGAGTGTGTGTGTGTGTGTGTTCTGGGCTAGGGGAACACTGGCCTCTCCCCCTGCCGTGTCAACAGCCCCACTGGGCCCCTTGGCTCCCCCTGCCCGTGCTGAGAATCATGGCAGCAGCCTTGCTGCGGGGACTGTAACAGTCACCCCCCTTCCTGGGCTCCTGTTCCCGTCTGGGTCTAACAACAACCTCACCTCACTGTCATCCTAGGCCCAGGTGTCCACCCCATGCCCCGAACACTGGGTTAGCCCCCCATCCCAGAGCCGGGTCTCCCATCAGAGCACTTATCACTGTGAATTGCCCATTTGAGTCCATCCATGTCCCCCACCAGACTGTAGCCTCCTGAGGGCAGGGTGGTGCCCACCGTGCGCCCAGGGCCCAGCATGTGTGTGGCACACAGTAGGTGCTCAAGCAACTGCCTGCAGAATGAAAGTGAATGAGCCACCAGGGCAGCTCATGTTCCTGGAGCCCCGTGCAGGGCTGGCTTGCTCCGGTTACCCATCGCCATCGGGCCTCCGGCCCCCTCTCAGGCCAGGGCCTGGACTAGCATTGGGGCTGCCTTTCCCGCTCCCCAGGGGTCCAGCCCCGCCCTCTGAGGAATTCTGGAGGCTTCTGGCTCACAAGACCCTTTGCTCCTGTCCTTTTCTGTGCCAGTCTCCACATCTTCCCCGAATACACTTCTCTCCCTCCCAGACCCTGCCCTGGTTCTCCCTGCTTCCAAGGTGCCCCAGGTGGGGGGTGGGGGCAGGGGATGGGGCAGGAAGCATCTTCCAGGCCACTCTGCTTGCCCTGAGGAGGGGGAGCCCCAGGGTTGTCTGTTGGCGTCTCTTCCTGCTGAATTTGAATCCTGACTCCAACACTTGAAAATTAAGTGACACTGAAAAAGAAATGAACCTCTCTGGGCCTCGGTTTCCCAACAGTGAATGGCTGTTCTTCTGAGAGAATGCCTCTGTGTATGGCTGAAGGCTGGGCCCTGGCCTAGGACACGTGTGGATCTGGTCCCAGATCCAGCTCCTGCGGTTGCCACAGTCTGGGCGAGAGCCCCTAGCTTCTCTGGGCCTCAGTCTCCCCTGCAGAGGGACTAAAGAGATGCCCTTATAGGTGGAGAGGCCCTAAGAGATGGGGGAGCACTCAAGAGAAAAGAGCAGTGAATTTCTCCCTCTCCCATCACTTCCTTTTGTCCTGAATGGGAGTCATTCCTCCCTCTCCACCACCCCAAACCAAACCCAACTCCCACTGCTCCCCACCCTGGTTTGGCACAAGTCTGCCCAAGGGCCAGGGTGGGATGGGGGTGGGGGTGGGGGTGAAATGGGGTGGGGGTTACCATTGCTCAGAATGAGAAGGCAGGCAAGAAGTGGAAGAGACCCGTGGCGGGGTACACTTGCCTTGCTCCCCAGAGATTCAGGGGGTCTGGGACTGTGGGGAGCAAACGCTGGGGCAACCATCTCCAGCCACAGCCACTTCCTCGGCCTTCCAGCTGCACTGCTCCCAGGAGCCCAGGAGGGACAGGCCACCTACCAACCCTGAGTGGAAATGTTCCAGCAAAAAGGACCCTGCTGGGGACCCTGGGGAGGGGTCCAGGCGCTCCCTGCAGCTCTCCCTCCCACCCCTCCCTCCCTCTGTCCCCCATGTTCAAGTTCAAGCTCTGCCTGCTGGGAGCAGGGGCACGTTGGAAAGATCTATAGACGGGATGGGGGTTGCCTCTCAGCCAACAAGTGGACCCGGAATGGGGAGGCTGGGGTCGCTAGGAGACCCTAACAGTGGGAGGGTATGTGTGCGTCCTCTGTGAGTATGTGCTAAGTGTTGTGGTGTGGGTCTCTGTACGGGTGTGGGTGTTTGTGGTGCGTGTGTAGGGGGTGTCTGGGGGCTTGTGTCTGTGGCGCATCTTTACATGGTGTGCATCTGTGTGCTGTGTGTTTCTCCGGTCTGTGTGGTGTGTTGGGTGTGTGCGTGCGTGGTGTGTGTCTGACTTGTGTGTGTGATGTGTGTGTGTGTGTGTGTGCGCGGGGCGCGTCACCGGGGGCCTGTCTGCGGCTGTCCCTGTGTGTCCGTGTGTTTCCGCTGTGAGTGGCGGAGGGGAGGCTCGGAGCTGCTGCTCAGGGTCCTCTTGACACAGAATCCATGTTTGTCAAGGAGGAAGAGAGGGACCAGAGGGAGGAGAAGGAAGAGGACGGGGAGAGGCGAGAAGAAATGAAGGGCGGGGGCGGGGACGAGGGGGGCGATGCGAGCGGAAGGGAGGCTGGTGAGAGGGGCGGCTGGCAGGGGAGGGGTCCCCGAGAAGCCGGGGTGCCGGGCCCACGTGGCGGCCCGCGGAGTCGCGACCCCGACCCCGACCCCGCCGGCCGGGAAGTGCAGGGACGCTGTGGGGCCGCGCCCCGGCCGTCCTGCCTTGGGGTCCCAGATGCCGCAGGGTGCCCGCCCCCCCATCCCCGCCCTGTGCCTTGCACGCGGGACTCCATTCCCAGTGCTCGTGGCTGACGGCGCTGTCGCAAGCTTAGTAGTTTTTTGGTTTAACAACAACAAAAAGGCGAGAAAGAGAAATTAGGGGCTGGGGGAGGCACGACCCATCCTCGCGCGGTCCGCCCTCATACTCGGGCAGGTGGAAGGAGGCCGCGCGGCGCGGGGAGGGAGGCGCGAGGGCGGCACGAGGGGAAAAGTTTCCGACCCTTCAGCAAGAGGCGGAGAAGTTTCAGCCGCGCCGGGCGGCGCCAAAGCCAGGCCAACACTGCCCCCGTGTGGGCGCAGCGCGGCGCTGCAGCCGGTGGCCAGCTTGGGGTGGCCGCGGCCTTGCCAGGGAAACTGAGGCTCGGAGAGGGCGACATGGGCTGTGCAAGGCCACGGGGAGGAGGTGCAGTAGAATCAGGCCTCCTCTGGGACCCACAGACTTTTCAGGAAATAGAAATACTGGGGAGGAGGGGTAGTGAAAGTTGAGAAATGAGATGGAGGGAAGAGGTCATCCCAGGGTTTGGAATCCCACCACAGTCCCCAGTGAAGAGGGGTGGCAACACAGCCCCATCCCACTCCCCTGTGGCCTTTCTTTTGGAGCCAGAGCACCCCTTCAAAACAGGCCTCCCCCCTCCACAACGCGTCTTGGCCCTAAAATCCCCACTGCCTGTCCAGCCCAATCCCAGCCATCCCTTAACACAGCGTTTGGCTGTGGATTCCGTGTCTGTTTTCTCGCTGGCCAGGAGGTGGCGATAAAGAACTCGATCCGGGGTTTGGCCAGGGGTTGGTGCCCAAGCGCTGCTTCAAGGAGAGAGGGGAAGGAGCTCAAACTTTGCCCAGCAGTTGGAATGCAGATGTGTGGCAGGGCCTAACCTGGCAGACAGGCGAAGCGAGGTGGCACTGCTGGGCCAGTGTAGCGGTCAGATAACCCCCAAGGCAGTTCCCACCACCTTGTCCTTCACCGCCTCCTATGTGGCTCAGCACATTGCTGCTTTGCTAGACCAGCCAGGGCCCGCCTTCTGTGGAGGTGTGATCGTCTGGAGCTTCTTGGGCACCTCCTCAGCCGGGCCCCTAAGGTCTGCCTTCATGGATATTGGGAAAGGATGCTCCTGGTGCCTTCCTACCTCTTCCTGCCACTAAGAGAGAAACATCTGGCCTCTGCCCACCCAGATGTTTGCCCTCCAGGGACCAGATGGTGAGAACCTGACCTGGGGAACACATAAGACAAATGTTTGCCTCCTCACCTCATAGAGGTGGTCATCAGACAGCCTTTGGCTCCAGTCAAAGATGGAAGCTGGGGTCAGGGAAGGGGGAGTGGTCAGGGCATGTACCTGTTTCAGGTGTGGGCTGATCTAGGTTGACAGAGGCTTGGTCCCAAGTTTGAGGTATGTGGCGGTCTCCACCTCCCAGAAGAGGGGCTCACTTGGAACAAGCCTGACCCTTGAAGACACCTTGCCCCCAGCCCTCAGCCCCATCCCAGCTGTGACTCCACCCCCTCCCTCCCCCTTGGTCCAGGACTCCTGCCCCATCCCTCAAGACCAGCAGCCAAGCACCTGGAGAACCCTGTATGGTGAGACCTGGCAGCAGGTTCCAGCCACCTGGGATGTGTGTTTATTTGCAGGGCAGGGAAATCCTCTCCTCACTCCCGGCCCATGTCCATGCCTGGGCTTGGGTTCCAGTGGCCATTTATCTCTGAGCACGATGAGATGTTGCGGAAGGCAGGAGGAGCTGGTACCCCTTAGGGTGGCCTCGTTTCAAGACAGTGTGCAACACCAGGCTGGGCAGGAAGGACTCCTAGAGTGAGAATGAGGACCAGCTGGGTGATGCAGGGGGCCTCTGGGCAGGAGATGGGGTTCCCTGGGCCCAGAGGGATTCTACACTGCAGCCCGGGGAGGCAAATCACTGCAGTCAGCCCCATTTTACAGATTCGGAAACTGATATGCAAAAAGACCCCACTGTCTGCAAGTAAGGAGCTGGGATCTGAACCCAGGCAGCCCAGCCCTACAGTCCACCCCTGAGCTGAGCACACAGTGGGGTTTACCCAGAGCCCTGGGCCACCCCACTGGGCACCCACCACTGGGCAAGGGGAGCTCCTGGTGGCTAGCTACCAGCAGTTGCTTACCAGCTTCTGGCTCCAGGAACAGGGCGATTTGCCCACCTGCTCCAGGAAGGTTTTGAGGTCCCCCCGCTGCCTCGGGATGGTGGCCCTAGGGATGAAGGGCAGGCTGCTGTTCATGGAGGTGTCCTCAGAGAGGTGGCCCTTCGGCTCCTGGGTGGACCTGAGGGGGACAGGAGCTCATGAGCTGCTGGGACCCTGAGTCCCAGGTCCACCCACGGCTGGCAGGGCCCTCAAGGACCCAGACCACTGCTGGACAGGGGGGTTTACAGTGTGGGGAGATGCATGAATCCTGTCCCCTTCCTCAAAGCCTCACAAGCCAGGGAAGTCCCAGGTGAATGAGTTGTCCATGGTCTCCTCCTTGGCCCCGGGGTACAGGGCTTTGGGCAAACTCTCCAGCCATCTCCCGACACTCCCTAACACCTGCTCCGATGCCGCTGACCCTGACCGGTTGGCTGTCCTGTTCTCGGTGACACCCTGCTGTGCTGGAGGAGAGAGGGCAACTGTGAGTTCTCTACCCAGGTTGGGGCGCCCCCTCTACTCTCCCCTCCTCCCTCTGGCAGGCAAGACTGGGCAAAGCCCCATCTCCATGGCAACCCAAGGCTCCCTAGTGCCTTCTGGCTGCCTCTAGTGAAGGCTGGGGTTTTAAAACTATCCTGCATGACTGTCTCCGCCTTTATTACCCAAGCTGTGCCCCCGCCCCCCCCCACACCCACTCCTGCTCCAGCCCCAAATGGGCTCCCTTTCCCGCAATGGGAAGGCCAATCACTCCACCCGGAAATCTAAGAGACAATGCTGAGAATCCTATGTAGATAGAAAGGGTAACTGGGGCTGGGAGCCCTTCATGTCCAAGTGCTGCTCCTCCAGCTGGCCAGGAACCCCACATTCCCCAGGTGGAAAGGACTGAGAAGCAGCCGTCCCAGCCCCGTGCTGGTGCCCTGGGCTATAACCCAGCCCCTGTACCCAGTCTCCCATGCTACCCAAATGCCATTTGCAAGCAACTTTCTCCAGTGTCCCCTTTCCTTGGATCCCCAGGGGTGGCCCGGGGATGCTGTGGCTTCTTTCTTGGTTGCTGTGTCATCTGCTCTCAGGGCCTTGGCTTCCCCATTGAACAACTAGAAGCTGGGCACAACTGCAGCCTGCACCTCCCACTTCCTGCGGCCCGAAGGGGGCTGGGTCGGGCCAAGGGCCTGGATTTTGAGGGCTTTACCCCCAGGGAGGCTTTGGGGCAGCCATTCCCTGAAAGTGCACACAGTTGGTGCTTAATAAATAGATGTGGCTGTTGGACTCCTGAGAAGAAAAGGGACCGAGCAGCTGGGGAAAGGGGCCCTGGTAAAGGTCACACCAGAGTAAGGACAGGTATTCCTCTGGCCTGCCTCTCCACGGCCACTTCAGAAAACACTGGAAGCCCTGCCAAAACGGACACTATCGTATCTGTCCCCAAAGAGCCGAGAGCCAGGTTCTGCCTGAGACCCTGGGCCCGGTGGTTAGTTCCCAGCTGCTTGTCTGGACCAGGCAGTGTCGGCCTTCCGTAGAGGTGTGATCTTCTGGAACTTTCTGGGCACCTTCTCAGCTAGGCCCTGGAGGCCTGCCTTCATGGATGTGGGAAAAAGATGCTTCTGGTGGCTTCTTACCTCCTCCAGCCCCTGGAGGCCATGTTCGGGGCCAGATGAGGGGTCTGCAGGCTGCGGTGCTGGTTCCAAGGTGGGTGGACAGGGCGTGTGGGAACCCTTGGCAGCAAGAAGTCCTTCCGTGGTGGCCAGGCCTGGGCAGCCACTGTTCTCCCTGGTGCCACCCACCTTGGGACACCTCTGTTGGACCTCAGACCCTCTACTTAGTCCTTGAAGGTCACCTTAACAGCTTCTGTTAAAAGGCCAGTTCAGATGTCCCCTCTGCAGGGTCAGCGGCCTCTTGGCCTTTGCAGGCCAGCCCCTAACTCCCAGGACCCAGGTCCATGGCCTCTGCTGTCCAGGCTGGAACTTTCTGGAGTCCAGGGCTCCCATCCTGTCTGTTCACCTGCACAGCTGCGCTCCCAGTAGCGGAGCGCTGCATCCCTCAGTGTCTCATCAGCGAACCTCACTCGGAAAGGGCAACACCGCCTGCGGTGGCCTGAGCCTTCCCCCGAGGAGTTGTGGGTGAGCACAGCCTTGAGCTTGGGACCCTGTGTAGCGTGGGGCCTGCTGAGAGAAGCAAGAGGGGCAGGGGAGGACCAGGGCCTGAGCCCCCAGCGCCCCACGCCACCCTGACCACACACATTCGCCAGCCCGGAGCTCGCTGTGAGACCCTGACAACCACAGGGTTTCCTGAGCACGTCCTGCCCTCAAGGCAGTGGATCAAGTGCGTGACAGGCATCAGCCCACCAAATCCACACCACCTGGGAAACATGATGATTATTCCCATTTTACAGATGAGGAAACTGAGGCACAGAGTTGGTTTTTGTTTTTTTTTTCTTTTTTGCAACTTGCCCAAGGTCACACAGCTGTTTAGAGGTGGAGCTGAGATTTAAATCCTGGTTCCAGAGCGGGCACTCACACGTCAAGCAATCCAGCAGCAAGAATAAGGATATGAATTTAGGAGTCAGGCAGTCCTGGGTTTCAAGTCTAACTCTTTTGAGCCTCAATTTCTTTGTCTGGAAAATGGGGATCATCATTGTGCCCACTGTACAGGGCAGTGAAGAGATGAAAGGGACTTCGGTGCACGTTGCCCAGGGTCTGCGGGGCCAGGAGTGAACATCTCTGACCGGGAGCTGTTCTCATAATCATCGATTTCAGTTATGCTTCCCAGCCATGTGGCCTGGGGCAGACTGCCCTCTCCATTTTGCTTTTTTCCCCTTTAAATTATGTCCTGTGTGTTATAGGCATGAGAATAGCTTCCTTATAAGAGTTTGGTGAGCAGCAAGTAAATGATGTGAGGCGTCCAGGACACGGTAAGGAATCTGATATTGGTAAAGTACCAGTAAAACGTATCTGTTATTGCTACTGTCATTAACTTACTGTCATTTATTTACTGTCATTAGTTCAGCCTCCAGGGTAGGGCTGTAGGACAGCCGGCTTGATCCATCCATGGCTCTGTTATTTAGAAATGCCATGTTTGACCATAAGTATATGCATATTGACATATCTGCCTCCATTTATCTGACCACATCTTTATGTCCACGTAGACACAGAAGGGATGCTTTTCATAAGCCCACTGAAGAGCCATGCAGCCAGGAGGTGGCCAAGACAGTTCTGGCTACAGGCATTGGGACCTAGTTACCCAACAGTTGTCTGCTTTTGCACTCCTGCTATGTGCCAGCCGCAGGACCTGACAAAGGCTCGCTCCAGCTCTGTGCTGGTCTGAACCCTCAGCTTCTGCTCTCAAAGGCCGCTGGAGCCTGTTCTAAGGCAACCTGGTGTCCTCAGCAGGGCCTCCCAGGGAATCCCACTCACTGAAAGGCGCTCAAGAATTAGCTCCTTAGTGTGAAACAATGTGGTGTCCACCCTGCTGTTGCTCACATCTGAGATAATGAGTTCCATACTTTTATTTATTCTATCTTGTGAGAAGTAGTATGTTTATTTGGCCTGATTGATTTAAAGTTCCTAGGTTGGCAGATGTGTTTCATTTCTGGCACCTACTCTGATCCATTTGTGGTGTCTGAAGGCAGGTGGATGGATGGACTGATGGATGAATTAATGAAAAGGTCATAATAGGACTGAATCTTAGGAGGATGGGTAGATGTATGGATATATGGGTGGATGAATGATTATGTAGATGAGTACATAGACCTGTAGATGGCTTCATGACTAGATTAGAGATGGATAGTATCCTGGATTTACAAGTGGATGGAAAGATTGGTGGATGATTGATTATTGGATTCATGGATAGATGGATAGAATTCTGGGAGTTTGTGAATAGCTGGATGATTAGTTAAATGGATGGATGGATGGGTGGATGGATGGCTAGGTGGATTAATGGATCAATAGGAGACCTGGTTCATGAGTGGATGGATGGATGGATGAATGGAGAGATTCGTGAACAGGTTGTAAAAGACCTAGCTCAGAGATGAGATGTATGCAAGGGTGGAAGGGTGAATGGGAGAATGAATATATGTGTGGATCCATGAATGAATTATGAATGTGTTGGTAGCAGACTTGATTCACGGGTGGATGGATTCATAGATGTTGATGGATGATTCTTGAACAAGTTGGGAGAAGACCTGATTCATGGATGGACACAGAGATGGATGAATAGGTGGACAGATGGATAAATTCATGGGTGAAAGTCAGAGCAAAGGAAGGAAGGAAAGAAATGCTCTTTCTCTCCACTCCCTTACCCCCACCCTCCCATAACTCACTGGTTGGCCTTCTTGACTGTGGTAAATTGTGAGTGGTCTCTCCTCAAGGGCCCCAGGGCAGGTATCTGATGGAGCAAAATCTTCTTAAGACTATTCTTGAAGTGTGATGACTGGTCCCTTGAAGACAAATAGACCACACCTGGCATGAGTGATCCAGGTTCCCCATTGTCGGAGCACTGATGGCAACCCTGTCCCCAGCAGCAGGTCGCTGGCACTTACTGGAGGTCTGGGAGGAAGGAGCCGCTGGGACACTGAGAACTTCCGCAGTGCTCTGATACACCCCGCTGATGTTGCGATGCTGAGGGTGCTGGGAGCCAGGAGGAGGTGGAAATAGCTATGAGCCTTCGCTTGGGTACAGTCCTTACTAGGCTCTACCTAGTTGTATGGCCTCGGGCCTGAGTTTACTCATCTGTACAGTAGGGGCAATGGTAGACCTGCCCTCAAGGGGTGGTTACCAGGCATACTCCGAACACTAGCATCATTCTATGCCAGGTGGTGGGACCCCGTCCCCCCGCCGGAAATTACTCAGCCCCGCCCTTGCCCCGCCCCCTGGAAGGTCCAGCAGGGCCTCACTCGGTGGCTTTGTCTGCTGGGTACACTGGACTCCGAGCTGGCACAGGAACTCTCGGAACCGGCTGGGGAGGAGCTCTCCTACGAGGGCGCCCAAGGAGTCGGGGGCCTCCTTGGCGGAGCCCCTGCGCGGGTCCTCGCACGGTCCAGGCCCGGGGCGCGAGGGCGCCGGTTCCTGAGGCTCGCGGGCCCGGAGCAGGGGCGGCAGCAGCAGCGACCTCAGCGCTGTCCGGTTCCTCGCCGCCCGCTGGGCCAGGGTGGGCAAGGCGGGCAGGCGCGGCCGGGAGCGCCTGACGCCCACCCCGGGATCTAAGTGCGAGGCCTCACACCCCGCGTCCTCCCACCAGTCGGCGCCGCTCCCCGAGGCCCTCGACCCCCAGGAGAAGCCCCGCACGCCAGAGGATGCTCGGAGCTCGGGCAGAAGTAGCCTGGGCAGCCCCGGGTCTTTCCTTCGGCGAACGCCATCGCCGGGGAGCCCCTCGGGCGCCACCTGCTGGGCCCAGGAGCGGGGGTGACGCCGGGGCATGTCTGGTCCTGCGCTCAGCTCAGGGCATCCTCACGCCTGTGGGGGCGGGGGGTGCCGTGCGAAGTGGAGAGGCGGGCATAGACCAGCCCCCAGGCCATAGCGCCCAGAGCGGGGCAGTCTGGTTTTGGGGGGTACCACCACTAGCTCGCCAGACAGTAGTAAGTGGCTCCCGGCTACAGCGCTCCGATCCTCTGTTTCCTCACCTGAGAAACGGTGACGGCGAGAGTACCCACCTTTTTGAGTTGCTGTGACGTTTAAATGAGCGAGCCCACGTAAATGGCTTAGAATAGTGCACGTTGTACATGCTCAACAAAGACTAGCTGACATTATTATCGTTTTTTAAGAAGTTATTTAGGATTTACTCTCAGTTCCACTTATTAGCTGTGCCCTTGGGCAAGACTGGCAATTAACCTCTCTCAGTGTCCTCATCTGTAGAATGGGGATAACGGAGTCCTTTTGAGCGTGAAATAGCACCACGTAGTAGGGAGCACTTAGCACTTGGAGGGTTTAACGTCCTGTTACTGTTACCAGCGCTACCATGGCAATCGGGAACCTGGAACCAGCTTGAAAGGGTGACCTGCCCTGCAGCTGCCCAGTCCTGCTGGAGGCCCAGAGCCTCTTGTGGGTGGGAACTTCTTGAAAATACAGATACCCCAGATTCTGATTCACGGGGTCCTGGGTGGGGCCAAGACGCTTATTTTTTAACAAACTTCCTCTTTGGGAAACAGAGCCCCAGACCGCCCCCAGCTTCTGGCACTGGGGTCTCAGAGCCAGCTCCTTCCCTACCATACCCCACTCCCAGATGGTTGTCAGCTCTGAGCTGTCTTCTAGTGTCACACTCACCGCAGTGGGGTCTGGACGCAGGGCCAGAGACAGTTCCCTGAATTTAGAGCCCCCCTAACAGGTGGGCTGGTCCTTGGGAGAGCCCATCTTCCTGGCCTGGTCCCTCCGCGGGCTCCTCCCTGCTGCCTCTAGGGCCTCTTCAGTCATTGTGATCCGCCCCTCACCCCAGGCCAAGCGGGAGTGAGGCTAGGGGCAGAGGGCGGGGCTGCTGTTTTCAGGATGCCAAGGCTGCAGTCACAAGAGGGCGTGGGACTCCTGGCCAGGGCAGCCAGGCCCAAGCCAGCGAAGAAGGAACCAGGGTTCGGCTACCCCTCTGGTTCTGGGAGGCTCAGGTGGGTCACGTTTGGGCTGGGTGGCTCTGAAACTTCCACTAGAAGGCTGGGCAGTAAGAATGCTGTGCACCTGGAAACTAAGAGAACCAGTTCTGAGTTGACCCTCTGCTCCTGCCTGCTGTGTGATTCTGGATAAATCTCTCCTTTCTCAGGGCTCCATGGTGAAATGGACTTTTGGGCCCCCATCTGTGGCTCTTGAAACACCAGACTAACTAGATGATTTCTAAGAAGCCCGCCAACCCTTACTTGCTGCAAACATTTATTGAACAATACTATGTGCAAGGTTTGGGAATTCAGAGATGCAAGACGCTGTGAGGTCAGCAGGCTGGCCAGACCCAAAAGGCCTTGGAGTCCAGGTGTAGGGAAGGGACTTTGTCTTCCATTGACAGGAAGCAAAGTTAGGGGTGGATTTTTAGGTGCCCCTAAAAGAGCTAGGCTCAGAGCTGCCCCCCAAATATTACAGATACCTCCAGCAATTGAAATTGTCCAAGTTTATCCCCTTGCCACAGAGACGTGGAAAATGATGCTTGGGAGACGGGCCCAAGCCAGGGGGACCAAGTCGAACCTAAAGTACCCTAGAGAGGTACTTCAGAGGTGCCAAAAATATGGACAGATTTGGGGGACTCAACAGCAGGTGACCCTTTGCAGTGCACCCCTCACCATAGCTTTCATTTCATTAGAGCAACACACTTTAAGCACCTGGTGTGGAACGCCCAGAGGAAATCACTGTAAATCTAAGTCAGGATGTCAGTTTAGGAAAAAAGAACTTATGATGAATATTGTGACTATTATGATACATATGAATATTGTGGTGAATTTTATGAAGCAGCTTCTATTTACTGAGAGCTCGCGCCAAGCACAGGGCTGAAGGCTTGATGCACAATGTCCCACAAATTTAACCCTCAAAATGTTGGAAGGTGAGTAATTATTACACATATCCGGCAGAAAAGGATACCGAGGCTTGAAGAGGTTCACAAGGTCTACCTATCTGCAAACTCACATTTCCATCAAGGCTGCTTCAGGGAACTCTCTAGAATTTCTGTGTATGGGAGATTAGGGGAGGCAACCTTTTTGGAATGGAAACTTAATGGACTTGTTCTTTTTATTTGGAGTGGCAACCTCATGGCACTGCCAGAGGTATTTTCTCTTCTTTCTTTTCTTTTCTTTCTTTCTTCTCTCTCTCTCTCTCTCTCTCTCTTTCTTTCTTTCTTTCTTTCTTTCTTTCTTTCTGTGCATTATTTAAAGATGTTCATTGTTACGGGTCGGATTAAGGCTTGAATGAAACTTTCCCTCCCCCTCTTTACCCAGTGGAAACCCACAGAAGGCTCATTTTTAAAAGTCCAGCCTCGCCGCCTCCAAAAGAGCTGATGCGCAAGCTGGAGGCGGGACAGGGTCTGCACAGCGGCCGTCTCCTTAAGACTACGAGGCTCTCCCGATACTAAACTCGCGTTAGGTTCCCAGCCCACGGGGCGGAGCCCGCCTCGGCCCCGCCCCTCCAGGCGCCCGGAAGTGATGTAAGCGGACAAAGGCGGCGCCAGCCGCGAGGTGTCGCTTTTGGCCGAGGTCTGACGGAGCTGGTTGTGGGTTTGTGGGGTCTTCGCCTCCGCCGCCCTCCCTTCCTCTTTCTGGTCCTCTTCTCCCGCGTCCCGGGAGCCCCCGCCCGGGGTGAGTAGTGCGAGGCGGAGCGGGGGGGGGCGGGGGCGGCCGCCGGGAGAGGGGAGGTCCCGGCCCCCAACTGCCTCGGTGCCCTGAGGCCCCGGCTCTTCACGTGATCCGGGCTCTAGCCGGCCGGGCCCCACGTGCGCGCTCGGGGGAGGTCGGCGGGCCGGGCCTGGGCCCCGGGTTGGGGGTGGAGGAAGGCCGAGGCACCCCCGAAGCCTGACCAATGCACTCCCCTACGCCAGCTCCCCCCGCAGCAAGTCCCTCTCCCGTTCTGAGCCTCAGTTTCCCCTGTGAGAAACGAAGGTAAGGAGAGCACCCACTAGGAAGATGGATGTGAGGATTCAGTAAAATGCTCAGATCAGAGTCGCCCGCAGGGTAATGCCTGTTACATGGAAGTTGCTGTCATATTTCACTTTGGACCTGACCCCAGTTACGGCTCAACATAGGTGCCACTCAAAAGACAGCCCACTGCCAAGAGACCTTGGAGTCAAGGTCAGCCTGTTGGCAGAGAAGCTGCCATTTCAGAAGGCCCAGGCTTTGCTGCCCATCAACTCTGTGCTCTCTCTGGACCCTGGTTTCTTCGTCTGAACCATAAAGGGTAGAAACAGCTGGTGTCAGAAGCTTTGCCGGTAAGGCTGGGCAGTATTGCACATGGTCTGGATGTATGGAATCTGCCCAGTAAGATGGGATGAGCCCCTGGGAGGACTAGGGCTTTGACCAGGGTAAGAAGTCTGGATTCTGCCAAATCCTGTTCCTGGCTTCCTCTGTGTGTGCATCACTCCATTATTGGAATGGTTTTTCTCCCTGTAAACTATGGACTGTGGGAGTGTTGGAAGTACATGTGGAATGCTTTGGTGGAGGCCAGAAGCCACAATCACAAAGATAGAGTCTCTAAAACCTGCAGTATTTCCCCGCTTACATGGATTGGAATCTCACTCCCCTCCTACGTGGATTGGTAGAGCTGTTTGAGTCTGCGTAAGTCATAATCCCTTAGGTGTGGCCAACACGCTAAGGTTTATAGGGCCTTTCAGTGCATTTTCTCATTAGATCTTCACACTTGGCAGAGAGAATTCATGAGAATCTCATTTGACAGAGAGTTTTACGTTTGAGATTGATACGTGCCCGGCAACGTATGGATCACTTTACACTTTTATATCCACGTCTAATCATCACAGCCTTCCTGTAAATATTGCTGTTGCCATTTAATAGATAAAGACACTTATTTAAACTGAGGTTGTGTCTTACCTGAGTCTACACAGCCGATGAGAAGCGAAGCTGGGATTCAGACCTGGTTCATTTTAGTCCATCTGAGCCTTTGCTTTTTAATCCCCTTAATTTTTTTTTTCTTTGTCTTCCTTACTCCCTCCCTCCCTTTCTCTTTCATAGAGCACCCTGCCATTCTCATAAGTCCAACTGCTGTCCACACAGATCCAGGGAGAACAGGCCCTGTCCTATAATACGGTGTGGGAGGGAAGAGGTAGCTTCGGGCAGGCTCTTGCCTCCTGTTGCTTCCGGTCTCTTTCTTAGAGACTGGAGAGGAGGATGAGATCAGCCTGCAGAGCCCGATGGGGACAGTTCTAACACCGTTCTCTCCCACGTATCCTGGGAGAAGAGTAGTAACTGGAGCGGCTGCCTGGGTGTTTCCCTGAACGCCTTTGGCAGGGGAGGTGTTGGCCAGATGACCATGAAGGATGCACAGACACATTCTACTGGCTGAGGAGTGGTTCTCTGAGAAAGGGTTCCTCTTCCCCTCCAAGCTGGACTGGAGCACCCACCAAGCCAGCCTGGGCCCAGGTGCCTTCCACCTCCCTGCAGCCAGGTAGCTCCTCGCTGTGATCTGGACAGAGTGGAGGAGGATTTCCTGCAGTCTGACAACCCAGCTGTTCCCTCTGACTCCTGGGGACCTGCCCACCCCAATCTGGACGCCCAGAAGCAAAGTGTAGACAGGGCCCCAGAAATCACGTTTAGTAATGAATCTAAGCTGCTAGAACAAATGTCAGAGTTATACTTGCCATTTCCCAGCCTGTGTATGCCTCCCCTGGCTGGTTCCTAGAATCTGCCAGTAAGTAGAATGCTTGTAAATTAGATTATTCGGGGGACCTTGACATTTAAAGGAATCATGTTGTAAAGGCTTTGGGGAAAGCAAAGAATTATATTGTCAGTAATGGGCTTCAGCCTTATCAGGTTTCAGTGGTTAGGTTTTTGTCTGTAGGGTTTTTTTTTAAAGTGTAAAATGACTAGCTGCACAAAGGTCCTTCTTCGATTCATTCAGCAACCAATTAGTAAACACCCACCTTGTGACAGGTGTAAGGCTGATGGTGTATGAGGTAACGTCCCTGCTCCTGGGAAGCTCACCTCCCGGGAGGGTAGGCCAACAGATAGAATACAGCCAGGTAAGTGTGCACCTGCAGATTTGGTTCATTTGATCAGAAGGGAGCTTTTGGTTGAATACCTGTGTGCTACGCGGGATGCAAGAGAAATACAGTGATGCATCCTGGTGTCCACTGCTTTCTAAAGAGTTCCCAGTCCAGTGGGGAGATGGATACAGATACAGAACCAGAGATTTGTCAAGGCTGGTGGGCGGTACGGGGGACAGGGCTGAACTTGCTGAGCCTGTGGGCTCATCTCCCACACCCGCTTTCTCTGTCCACACTGCAGCCCGCCCAGGCCATCACCCAGTTCTCTGTGTAGCATGCATGTCATGCCTCTTCTGCTCTGTCCCCATCCAGAACATTCCTTGTCCTAAGGGCCCGGCTCAGGGGCTGCCTTCTCTCGGCTGCTGCCTCGTCTTCCATTTGGAAGGGACTCCTCCATCCCCTGAGTTTCCATAGCACTTTGTGGCTCAACGAAGGGTCCTTGTTTCTGCCTTGTGCTTTTGATGGTTCCATTTCTTCCTGTCTCTCCTCTGGATTGTAAGCTCTCAGGGGGTCGGACTTGATCTGGACAAGCCTCACAGCAGCTGGGACAGCACCTGCCCATGGTGGCCATCTGTAGCTGAGAGCCATGCCTAGGTGGAGAGATGTGATCCTCCGACCCTTCCTGTCGCGGTGTGGATGTCCCTCCCTGAGTGTGGCACTGTCGAACCGTCCCCCCTCTCCTGTGCAGCGCTGGGGGCTCAGCTCTGCCGCCAGGGCCTGGCCGCTGCTTCCTGACCCGTCCGCTTTCACTCTTCCCGCAGTCCACACAGCCTTCCAGAAGCATCCAGCTCAGGCCGCTCCCTGCTTATCCTAGAGGAGTTCAAGCTCATTGCTCTTAGTGTGGAGTCTAAACTACTAAATGTAACCTGCAGGACCCGAGGTTTCCCATTGGAAGGTTCTCCACACACTTTCTTCCCGAAGCAGCCGTCCTGACTGCTTAGCAAACACGTCCTCCGTCTTAGTTCCAGCTGTGTGTCCTGTCCCCAGGGGTGTCTGCCCTGATGCCCGGCTACACTTGGTTCCTCGGGCTGTTCCCTTCTAGCCCCAGTACCTCTGCCATCCTCACACACGATTGTGTGTGTCCGTTGTCCTGGTTCACAGCCCGGAGCCTGGCAGAGTCTGCCTGATGGTAACGAAGGACTGGACCCTGCAGTGAGCTTGTTTCTGTGCTCACGAGAGAGGAAGGCAGGTGTGGGGCTCCTTGGGCCCCTGTCGCGGCCAGCTGAAATTTCTGCTGTAGGAGGCCTGGGTTCTTTGCTGTGTTTTCCTTTCTCTTAAGTGCAGGTTGGGGGTCTCTGTACCCTGGGGTCAGAAGCCACTGAGTCAGGTGTCATGAAGAGTAAGGAAGGAACCAGAAGCCAGGACTCTGGGTCTCCTGCTCTGACATGAAGATAGCTTTGGAAAATGACTTGAATGCAAGAGACAGAAGGCACTGCCATCCAAAGGGTGGAAGCAGATTTGGGGACACTGGCCATTCCTCTGTGTCAGGCAGGATCGTGTGACCAGGAAAAGCACGGTGTGGGACTCGGGCCCTCAACCAGGCTCCTTTACTCTTTTCTATTTAGGAGGCGCCACTGCTGAATTTGGTGCCTGAGCAGAGACGTGGTTGGTGACAGCATGACGAGTGAGGTGATCGAAGATGAGAAACAATTCTATTCCAAGGCCAAGACGTACTGGAAGGAGGTCCCACCCACCGTGGACGGCATGCTCGGGGGGTATGGCCACATCTCCAGCATCGACATCAACAGCTCCCGGAAGTTCCTGCAGAGGTTCCTGAGGGTAGGCAGGTCTGGTGTGCTCTCCAGGAGGAGAGGACGTGGCGCTGGTGGCCCTGCCTGGTCTGCATGGGGCACCACCTTCACCATGCAGGGTCTCCGGTTCTCAGCCGGTGTCTGCCCCCCCCGCCTCGGAGAGCGGGTGGAGCGGCTTGCAGACTCTGCCTCAAGGTTACCAGATGGGACAGGGCTGTTAGGCTGGGGCCTCCCGGGTGCCAGAACGAAGCGGTCCTCTGGCAAACTGTCCAGTTTTTCTAGAGGCAAAACCTTTGCTCTTCTGCTGTGTTGGCAAGCATTTGGGCTATAGGTGTTGGCTGTTCTGCAGAACACAGGCTCCTAGTTACTCGCCCCGCCGCCCTCGTCTGCATCAGGCTGGCTTTGCCCTGGGTCTGCCTCCTTGTCTCCAGGAGGCTGCTGCTTGCTCCCCACTCCACACACCTTCCATTTTCCCACATTGGCACACTGCTTGCCCTCTTCCATTCCTTCACTGCTTGAATCGTTTTTATTCTTGCTCTGCTGTCATTTTAATGGGGTCTCAGGAGTGAGATGAATGCACCTATTCAAGTCAACACCTTTATGTGGAAGCTGGCTTTTGTTTTAGAAACGTGTGGCCCAGAAAAAGCGTGCTGTGCTCACACGCTCTGACGTCCCCACCAGTGCCAGCTGCCAGTCTGGGCCCAGCCCTGATTTGAGTTGTCCCAGGGCTCATGAAGAACAGCCCCTTCACAGAGACAGGGCGCCTCTGGCTTCCTAATCCTTAGCGCCTGCCTCTTCTGCTTTTAGGAAGGCCCGAACAAGACAGGAACCTCGTGTGCCCTGGACTGCGGAGCTGGCATCGGGAGAATCACCAAGCGGCTGCTCTTGCCTCTCTTCGCGGTGGTGGACATGGTGGACGTGACAGAGGACTTTCTGGTCAAGGCTAAGACCTACCTGGGGGAGGAGGGCAAGAGAGTGAGGAACTACTTCTGCTGTGGGCTCCAGGACTTCAGCCCAGAGCCCAGCTCTTACGACGTCATCTGGATCCAGTGGGTAATAGGTGAGCATCCCCTGGCCCTTATCCGCCTTCCCGTGCGTCTCAGAGGCTGGGCTTCCCTACGCCTCGGGAGCCTCGAATCCTCCCCCTGCTCCCCAGACTCCACCTAAAAGGTTAATCTGCTTCCATGTTTTGTTTTGACTCAATACCTGCTACAACCCACTTGGGTGCAGTTTTTGGTTGAAAAAATTTAAATTGCCAATAACTTACTGCATTCAAAGAATGTGGAAATGAGTTTTTGTAAGTAAGGGGTTTTTAGTCAGAGGAAAAGTTGAAGCCTTGGCTCCCCTGCCCCACCCCGCCATTCGCGGTGAACGAGCCCTACTCTGTCCACATCCTGTCCTGCGCCCACTTGGCCTAGCAGCACAGCCAGGGTGCTCTTCTCAGGCTGCTGACTTGGCGGCAGGCCCCCTCCTCCAAGGTGGGCAGCACAGGCCTGCTAGGGACACGCTCGGTCGGGCCTGTAGTTTGTGGTCCCCAAAAAGCCTGTCTCAAGTTTTAATGTAGGGAAGGAACTCTGTTTGGCACAGGCCCCTGATCCAGGCCTAGGAGGGGCGAGTGGTGTGGAGGGCAGGTGTTGGGCAGGGCCTAGAAGTCACCCAGTCAGGGTGAAACCCCAGCTGCGTACTTTCTGATTGCCATCAGGTAGGTGACTTTGAGCGTTTCCTCTTAAGATGGGGCCTGGTAAACCCCTCCAGGCTGCTGGGAGCCAGTGAGCCCTGTGTGTTAAGCACAGAGTAAGTGCCCGGCAAGTCAGTAAGAGGTGGCGGAAAGAGAGGCAGTGGTGAAGTGCCCGGTTCTTCCCCGGTAACGGCCTCCTCCTTCCCCAGGCCACCTGACCGATCAGCACCTGGCCGAGTTTCTGCGGCGCTGCAAGCGGGGCCTCCGCCCCAACGGCATCATCGTCATCAAAGACAACATGGCCCAGGAGGGCGTCATCCTGGACGACGTGGACAGCAGCGTGTGCCGGGACCTCGACGTGGTCCACAGGATCATCCGCAGCGCGGGCCTCAGCCTCCTGGCCCAGGAGCGGCAGGAGAACCTCCCAGACGAGATCTACCACGTGTACAGCTTAGCCCTGAGATGAGCAGGGGCTGGCAGGAGAGCGGGACCAGTGTGGGCGGGGGGAGCCAGCAGCAGGCAAGGTCCAGAAACTCCATGTGGATGGTTCGGGAGTGTTGAGTGAGGCCACTAAATACACCTGTCTGCCGTCCACTCACTATACAGACTCTTCTTACAGAGGCACGGTGGGACCCCGCGGGGAGGGGTGCCACTGAGTGGGGCGGTGAGGCGGGAGCCTGGCTCTGCTGCTGTGAGAGGTGGGGGTTGGGGAGGGCCCTGGTGCTCCCCATGTGGGAACCTGGCGACCCCAGCAGAAGCAGAGATTCCCTGATCTCCAGTAATGCCACCTGGCCTTCCTGCCACTGGCTTGGCTGCCTTAAGAGGAAGGGAATAACCCTTAACTCTGCTGTTGAGGACTTTGCCTCGGGGGAGGAGGGGCTGGGCTGGTGGGACCTGCGGCTTTCTGAGCCCCCCGGCTGCCTTGAGCCCACATGGTGCCTGTCGTATCGGGCAGCTGGTGGGATGTCCACGTTCTGAGTCCTGTTTAGAGATAGGCCCTGGTGTCCTCACTGTGATCACTGCCGTGGCCTGCAGCAAGGGGAGGGGCCCGGAGCCTCACTCGGCTGCGCCTTGTGGCTCCTCCTTGGTGGGCATTTTCATTAAAAATAAAAGGGAGACACCTTGTATGTGACATCCCTAGCCAGTCTGGAGTGGTGCTTTTCTTAACAGGGACAGCAGTGTTGCGCTACTTGAAAACTGTTTTCGAAAATGCTGCATCTGATGCTGGCCATCTCTTCCACAGGATCCTCTGTCCTGGAGTAGGGTGGCTGTGGCGGGAAGTGCGGGGTGGGGAGTGGGTTATACAAGGACCTTTAAGGCCAAAAGAAAATTTAATTTTATAATATAAATATATCATTTACTTGCCTCAGTTTGTCTCCGAGGCATTTACACAATTCACAATGACCACTTTGTGTGACTTGCAAACGGCTTGGTGAGGGCTCGGGGTGGGGCGGTAGCTGGCTTTCAGTCTTGGTGGCTTTCTCCATCTGATGAACCCCTCACAAAATGACACATTTTGGAAAGCATAGCCCCTGGTCGTGCATGATTGCTTTTTAGAAGGCATGGTCCCCAAAACCCCAGGTTTGGCACAGAGCTGCCACCAGAGCCCAACCCTGTGCCTTGGTAGGCAGGGTGGTGGGTAACTTGGCCCCAGAGCTACAGAAGTGGCAGGAGTCAGCTTTCCCTGCCCACCAAAAACACTTGTGGACAGAATCCACAGTGAAGAGGTGGGAGTAAAGGGCCTCGGCCAGGCTGCACCCCCACAGGCCCCTCCCGCCTCCTTTAGCTTCACCTGTCTCCAGGCAGCACGGGCCTGTCTTGGAGCTCCCCTGCTTCTGCAAATGCCCAGCACTCCCCTCAAATGAAGAGGGGATAAGCTTGTCCCAAGTCTAAACCCCGGCCCTTATTCCGATATGGGTTGAGACTTGGGGGCACTGGCAGAGGGAAGCTGAGGCAGTCTCTCTGAAGATGGAAGCCTTTCCCCACTGGAGTGGTTGTGGCCGCTGCGCTCCACCTGGCTTTCTTTGTACTCAGTAAGGATCAAGTCTCGCCTCCAACCTGCACCTTCTGACAGACAGGACCGAAGTTTCTCCCTAAGGTGCCAAAGGTACTGAAATCCACCAGCAGGCTGACTGAGCTGCCCAGACGCCGTCCCCTGTGTCCGGAGCTGTCAGATGTCATCTTCCACGGTGCCGCTGTGCTCACTGAGGAGGTACCACTTCAGCCTGTCAGGCAGAGGGAGAGCTTTGACCTTCGCGTCCACTGGCCACGGCTGAAGGTAGAGCCGGATGTAAACGCGACACAGGTGCTTGAGGGGTGGGGGGTAGCTCTCCAGCTGCCTCAGGGAGCCGTGGAGGGCCTGGATCTTTTCTGCCAGGCTGCCCACAGGGTGAATGTCGAAGTTTTCAGGCAGCTGGAGTTTCTGGGAATTAGTCACCATGAGATCCAGGATGGTCTCGGCTTTGCGCAGTAGGTCCACGTGGCTCTCGTCTTCGGCGCAGCCTGGGTGGGAACAGAGCCTCTCAAAGATGATGTGGAAGCCGGACCAGCAGGATGCGCCATGCAGAGAACAGTTATAGGCGGCTCCGGACTCCAGCAGGAAGCGCAGGAGCGGGAAATGCAGCTTAAAGCTCTTGAGGCAGATGTGTGTGAGGGACTCGTGGGCCGGGCACTCGCTGGGGTCGGCCCCGTGAGCCAGCAGCAACTGCGTTACTTGGAAGCAGAAGCGGTTGATCAACTGGGCCTCCTCCTTGTCCCCTCCCACCGTCTCACCCAGCAGGAAGATGATGCAGGTAAACACGGTGTCCCCATCTTTGGTGGTAGCCTTGACGTCTGCCCCTGGAAGAGCCAGAGGGAGAACAGAAGGTGGGAGATGGCCTTAAACCCTTCCCAAGTAATACTTCATGTTCCAGGCGGTGGGGAGAGCCCGCGGAGACCAAGTGCAGCGGGAAAGGATGACGCTGGGGAACAGCCTGGGCTCGGGCCTCACCTCCTTCCAGTAAGAGCCGGATGTTCTCAGTGTTGTGGATCTGCACCCCGTCACTGCTGGCCAAGGCATGGAGCAGAGCAGTCTTTCCTGGGGAAGGAGAGTGAGTGAGGAGGAGAGGGAAGCCAGGAAGCCAAGGGCGGGGCAACCCCAGAGGTGGAGGGGAAACACAGACACGCAGGGTCAGAACACAATGAACTTGAAAAGCTACTGATATCTCAGCTAGGGTGGAGGGTGACAAGTTTCTGGTCACTCTCTCCACCCAAACTCAGGTGGGAACCGAAGGGCCAGAAGTAGAACTTTTCTGGACCCTGAGATGCTACCTGCAACCCAGGCTGGGTCTCTCCCAGTAGGAGGCCCGGTCCCTCAGAAGCTGAGCGCACACATACCCCATTTCCTCCTACAGCAGCCCTCAACGCACTGCCTCAGCAAGTCAGCAAAATGCACCTGCGTAGCCTGGCTGTGCTGTGCCATCAGATGGGCTGCATCCAGCCCAGGGTACCCAGTTGTGCTCACAAGGCAACTCTGCCCAGGCCCGTCTGTTTCTCTAGGGAGGCACCCACCATGCTTGTCGGCGGCGTTGACATCTGCTCCAAGATCCAGGAGGCGCTGCAGGCAGGGTAGGCGCTCTGGCTCCTCGCTGGCCAGGTCCAAGGGGCTGCTCTCGTGGATCTGAGCCCAGAAAGCATAGCCAGGTTGGCCTGGGGGGCTGTGGGCTGCGTGGGGCCCCTACCACATGCCCCCTTCAGAGCAGGCTGGATCTGGCTCTTACCCGGTCCCTCCGGTTAATGTCGGCCCCATGGCGCACCAGCAGCTCCACCATGTCAGGCTGGTTTCGCAGGACGGCGATGTGCAGGGCCGTGTAGTAGGTGACGGGGTCTGAAGGCACAGACACAGTTCACGTCAGTCCTGCCTCTCGGCATGTTCTTGCAGCATCCCAGGTCCTGGCCTGGCAGCCCGGCCCCAGCACGGCAGCCTAAGGAGTCCCGGGCTCCTGTCACCATGAGGGATCAGGACACAGCTGTCCTCATCAGATGCCACAGCCTGGGCTCTGGAGTCAGGCCTAGGTTTGGGTCCTGGGGGCATTCTAATGGACATGGTACTTAACCTGGGCTTCAGTGTCTTCTGTAAAATGGGACCTAAAACAAGGCCATTGAAAGGAACACCCAGAGTGACAGCTCCTTCAGCCTTGTGATACAAGCTAAGTTCTCAAAGCTGGGTCCCCAAGGGACTGACTTCAGAATGTCCCCTTCCCCCAATCAGCTCCTTGAACCTCCAGGAGCCCAGCAGCCTCAGAGCCTGTCCTCACATGGGGAGGAGACACACGCCTGGACATATCCTGTGTCAGCACAAAAAAAACCCCATTCGGCCACAAGTCAGCCCTGCTTGTCTCCCAGCTAACCCTGTTCCCCCCTTCCCCACCCCCAGTGAAAGCAGAGAGGGAAGGAAAATGGCTTGTCACCATCCCCCAGCACACAAGCCAGAAGCCAACATGGTCCTGATGTGATTTATGCCTGGCGTGGCTTATCTGTTTTCCCCTCTCCGGATGGCAGGAACAAAAATGCAAGATGGCTCAGAATGAATAGCACAAAATGACTTTCCCTTAGCCTTGGGCACAGTGCCAGCAGCCACATTTTCACACTAATGGAAGCAGGGATTTAGCCGGGAGCCAGGGAAAGTTCCCCAAATCTATCACATGGCAGAAGCAAACTCACTCTTGGATCAGAGGTGGTTAAAGGCCATTTGAAAGCCCATAGGGAGATGGGAGGCCACCAAGTGTGGCTTTCCTTAGTCATCACCCACGAAATAAATGAGGGAAATAGCTCCTAAGAGAACAGTAAATGCAGAGCCTGAAGGCCTGGCCGCCCACCCAGAGCAAGGCCACACTTAAGCCATATATGCACCCCAGCCCCTCTGAGCTCCAGCTGACCTTCAAAATTGAGGTTGGCTCCGTTCCGCAGGAGAACGTCCGCTGCACGCGTCAGTCCCAGCTCAGCCATCTTCAGCAGGGCGTTGCTCACACCTTCCTGGTAAAACGGAGAGTGGGCTTTTCTCTCCAGCAGCTCGGTGAGAACAAGGATTCGGCTCTCCTCGCTGGCAACATAACTGGGCCTGCAGCAGGAGAGAGGCGGACCAGCTGGCTGGGCACCCTGTGCGTGTGTGGCCTTTAGTCTCCTGCTGTCATCCCCCTAGACAGGGCCCTGGCTCTGTGGGGCAGAAAGTCTCTTCAGAAAAGGTCTGTGGTAGAGGGCCAAGCTGGATCTTTTCACTGGAGCAAACTCCTTGGGTTTGCTGAGAAAGGACCCTGGCTTCAGCCTCCTTCCAAGTTGCCCAGAGAATCTGGCCCCTGGCTTGGGCATACACCTGGATTGTTGGCACTGAAGGTAACCCTTGTGGCCAGAGCAAGAACCAGACACTGACACCCCTTCTTCAGATACTATCCCTGAGCTGCAGAGGATGCCGGACCAGCCCAGGCAACCTCCACAGCCAAGGCAGTCAGCAGACCTTCTTCCCCGCTGACGCTCAGAGACACTCAGCCTCCCAGCCTTCCAAAGGCTGAGTGCACACATGTCCTTAGCACGCCAGCCCCAACCCACCCACCTCCTCTGCCAATTCCAACTGACCCCTAGAAACACACCTGATCCCCTTTCCTCTGCTCTTTTCTCCGTTCCATTTAATACACTGTGCACTTCACTTATGCTTGTCAGTCTCTCTTCTGGGCCACAAGCATCACAAAGGTTGGGGGTTTTTGTTTAGCTCACTGATGGACCCCCGCACGATTCACTTTCAAACACCTTTCCCACAGATTCACGGATAGACCTGCTCCCATCTATATAAAATGCAAACTCAGCTACGGAAAGCTCGTTTTGCACTGCTCACAGATTCCACTCTGCTCCTCTGCAACTCAGGGTGGAGGACACAGGACACGCAGGGCACAGGGTAGGGCCCTGAGGCGGAGGCCCTGCCGACACCACACCCTCCAGCCCTCCCTGCGCTGGCCAGGAACACTCTCCAGCCCTGTCTGTCTCTCCATCTGTCAGGCGGGGCCACCGTCCGCCCCAACCCCCGCCATGTTTGTAATGACAATTAAAGGGAGGCAGTGCCTGGTCGGAGGCGGGAAGGGGACGAGTTACCCATCCAGGGGCTCCTGCCGCTCGGGGTCCTGGATCCCCAAGGAGCCCAGAATTGCATCCACTAGCGGCTGGTACTCGAAGATGATCCTCCGGAAGCCGTGCAAGAACGGCATTGCGGCAGCCGCGCCTTCCGCCGAGGCCAAGATGCCGACTGGGCGCGTTCCAGCGGCCGCGGTCTCGGCCAGCTCTGGCCACTACTGATCCCGTCTCCGCAGCCGGCCCAATCTACCGCCCAACCCGCTGCTCCGCGCCGGAAGTGACCCTCGCACTTCCGGCTCGTTCCGGCCCAGAAAAGCCAGCGGGACCGACAGCGCCCTCTGTGGGCTAGGAAGACCGAAGCGCAACTGGGAGCGGGAGCCAGGGCTGTCTAGGGGGCGGCCCTGCGGGAATCCAGTGCGCGGACCCGCAGCTCAGCCCGATCCCAGCCTACGGTGATCCCACCCGTCCTCAGCCCAGCCCGGCTCCGCCCTGCGATCCCGCCCGCGGCCGCTGGGCGCCGTCCGAGCTCCGCCCACTGCGCTCACTAGCCCGATCACTGCTCAGCTCTCTCCGGCGGTGGAGGTGACTCGAACCTCCCGCGTACCTGAGCCGCCCTGGACTCGGGTCGGACCACGGCTGGACCCGGCTCTTGCCTCCCCGCTACGCTGACTAGACTACACCCACCTCGATGGGCGATGGGGACAATTCCTTAGTCTCCGCCCCCGGGAGCTTCTAGCGCCGCAGGCTGCCGGCTCCTTCCACTTTATGCTTTGAGGGACTCAGTGAACTGTAATTTCTTCATCTGTGAAATGGAGATAATCAAACCCCACGCAAGATCCTGGAACAAGAGCTCTTACTGTCAGTGGAACTGGAGACTTGCAGCGAGGAATCCAAGCCTGAGGCCACTTTTCTGGGGTGTAGGCAACTTCCCTTGGCCTCGCATTTGAACCTGCACAACCCTGAGGCCCACAGTAGGACCCTGATATCTTCATGATTCTGAAAAGTCCGTTACGAAGAGGCGCGCCTCTCCCAGCCGTTCACATCGCAGCCTTGGTCTCCCGTCTACCCGCTACCCCGAACTCGTGTGGGCTTGGGAGTGTCTCCTGCCTGGCAGGTGCCAGAAGCAAGAGTTGTTGAGCGAAGTTGAAAACGTTTAGAGACGAATTTAAATTTAACCTTGTGTCTATGTTAAAAAAAAAAAAAAACAGAATAAGCCTCCTCCTTTTGGGAGCTAAACAGTCTTACCAAGAAAACCCAACCAAAGCATTGACAGGTCCAGCTAGGGTGACCCAGCAGGGTTGAGTACGCTGCAGGGGCTGGATAATTGCTCGCTATTATTATTGTCCAGTTTACAAGGTTGTTGTGCAGATGTAGTGATGAGCTCTTAAAATCCCCATCACTCTCAGAAGCCTCATTTTGCCTCCCCCTCCGTTGCCTAAAGCAGCAAGAAAGAGAGGTGGGGGTGGGCAACAGGGTTTAAGCCCCTTTGGGCAGGCCAGCTTAGGTTTGTCAAAGGGGCTCCAGACACAAGGTCCTTGGTTCCCACACACATCTACCTTGGTTCTCCCTCGGGGAAGAAGTTATCTTCTCCTAAAGTGAAACTGGGAACTTTTGCTCACACATAAATGGAGATTTCCAGGTTGTCTTGTAAAATCAGAAAATCTGGCACCCGGGCCCAAATTCCTACCTGGCAGCAAAGAGCATCTGGATGGGGCACTTGCTCCGCTGTGTCTCCATCCTGCAGGGTGTTAGTTTCCCTGGGGGTTTGGGAGTGTCTGCCCCTGTTTGAAGGGTCCACACCCAACCCCTCAATTCATCCCAGGGCCTGGAATGATGCAGCAGCCCACAGGTTGCTTCACACCCCGGGGCTTCACAGTCCAATTTGATCCAGGGTCACTTGTTCGTGGCACAGGTAAGGGGCCTGAGGGGCCTGGAGAAGCCTGACTTGCCCAAGAGCACATGGTCAGTACCTGGAGGAGGCCCTTCTAGAATGGGGTCCAGGGCAGAACGGGAGGCCGGGAGGAAGCAGCCTGGTCTGAAGCCTTGACTTCATTCATTTCCTAAGGCTGTGTTAAAAAAGCACCACAAACTGGGTGACTTAAAACAACAGAAACGTATTGCCTCCCAGTTCTGGGGGCCAGAAGTCTCAAGTCACAGTGCCAGCAGGGCCATGCTCCCCTGGAGGCCCTGGGGAAGGTTCTGGCAGCCCCAGGCATTGCTTGTCTTGTGGCAGCATCCTCCCAGTCTCTGCCTGTCTCTGTCTTCACGTGGCCTTCTTCCCTGTGTCTGTGTCTCTGTCCAAATTTCCCTATCTTTTCTAAATGGCACCAGCCGTCGGATATAGGGCCCACATTAATCCAGGATGGACCAATTTTAACTTGGTTGCCTTTGCAAAAACCCTATTTCCAAATAAGGTCACGGTCATAGGTTCCATGGGGTCAGGACTTGAATATATGTCTTTGGAGGATTTAATGAAAGCCACTCCAACAGATGCCCTCAGGCATGGCCTTTCTGGTCTCTGGGCCTCAGCTTCCTCCCCTGTAACGTGAAGGCCTTTCAGCTCTGACAGTCTTGGAGCCAGTGAAGAGGTCCTTGATGTCACTGATGGACTCTGCCAGTAAGAAAACTCTGATTGTCTTGTGATTAGGATGGTAGCAGTCATGAGTTAATTTTCATATACTGAGCCCTTCTGATGCGACAGACAGTGTGCTAAATACTTGACATTCTACTAAGTTAGTGATGGTTTGACACCCTTTTTCAAACAAGGAAACTGAGGCTCAGAGAGGTTTGGATGCTTGCCTAACATTGCACAGGTAGGTTGGGACTTTAACCCAAGTCTGGGGGACTCTTCCATATACCCGGCCTCCAGGGGTCAAGTGCCCTGCAGCTCCTCTGGTTTGGGGGCCTGAGAGGGTCTGGACATGCCGGAGGGAGGGGCTGACCCTTGCTCCATCACAGCCCTTGGGCACCATACCGTGGAGCAGGCCCTGCCGCCTGCCCGTCGCCCAGGCTCCTATCTTTAGAAAGCTCTGTGACCCATGACCTCTTCCCGTCAGCAAGGGCAACCCTATTTCCTCCATCTGCCTTCCATTAAGGCCCTGTCACTCAGAGCCTCTCATTTCAGCTTCAAACCTCTCTTCTTTCCTTGCCACTGCCTCTCACAGTCCTGCCAGCCTAGCTGCCTCCTGCTACCCAACTCCAGGTCCTCAGCAGACTGGGGGTCGTGGGGCCAAGCACTCAATGCTCAGACCCTGGCAGGGTCTGTCCCTGCCTCCACCTCCCCAGGGAGGTTGGGAGTCCCTCTGACTATCCAGTGCACAGAGGGGGATAACCTTAATATATAAAGAACTGTTAAAAATCAACAAGATGGCAAAAAACACTAACAGAAAAATGGGCAAAGGACAGGCACAGGGGAGTCACAGAGGATGAAAAACTGTCCACAAACATAAGGAGGGAAGTTTAGCCCCTCAAGCTGTCGAACACCAACAGTAGTGATAGCGGACATCTAGGACATACCATGTGCTAGACTGTGCCCTCAAGCAGCTCAAGAAAGCAAGTTATGGAACGGTAGGTACTGTCTGATCTCATTTAGGAAAAAGTGTGGAGGGGTTGTGTGTGTGTATATGCACATGCAGGGGCAGGAGTAACTCTGGATGATCCCAGGCTGAGATGCTATTGGTGAGTGTTTCTGTGCTGGAATCTGGGGAATTTTTATCTTCTTGGTGCTTCTCTGTATGTTCTACCTTCTTACCCATGAGTGTGTCTTACCTGAGACTCAAGACTCCAGATCAGCCAGAGGCAGGGGAATCAGGCCCTGCACGTCCTCTGACACCTAGGGTGCAAGTTAAGGCCGTGAACACCAGGGCAAGGCCGTGGTCTGTGCACAAAGCCTTTTCTCCTCCCAGCTCCACCTAGTGACAGCCTTCCCAGAGCGCAGATCACCTCCCCCAAGTCCCTCCTGAACCCCCCAACCCTGGGCCCCCCTAGCCTGCATTAGCGCACTCTCACGGCCCTCCCCAGTCCTCTGGTACCCCAGGGCGCAGCCGGACTGTATGAATGATAAATTGATCGCAGCAGCAGCCTTTGGTGTGGTGTGTCTTGTGCTCCGTGGATTAGATTAGAAGCTCCACCTGGATTGTCTGACTGACTGGTCATAACACCCCAGGAAGGGAGTAACAGTGGGAGAGTCCGGGAGACGGAGGCTCAGAGAGAGAATTGAGCAACCCCAGGGCAGCCAGCGAGTTGGGGGCCCAGCTGGGACTCCATCCCGAGCCTGGCCCTTAATATCTCCCTGGAGCCCCAGCTCAGGGCCCTGGCCACCCGCCCAGCCACAGTCCCCTGCACTCTCTCCGCTCCTCCTTCCTCACACACACTCTCACACTCACACACACACTCACACGGCAGACCCTCACACACGTGCTCCCTCTCACACCCACACCGACTTGGGACACCACATTCAAGCCCACAAGATGTTCTCCCACGCACTCACACGCTCACACCAACACTTCCTCAGACACAATCATACACACACACACACACACACACACATATACACACACACACGCTCCGGGGCGGCAGGAGGGGTGGTGTCGTGGCCCCCTCCCAGCACCTCCACCTTCCTGTGCCCCCTGCCCAGGAGGGGCTCTCGGCAGCCAAGTCTGTCCTTATAAGGCCCTTGAAGGGGAAATTGGGTCAAAGCCCCCTCACTTTATTTCTCTCTCTCTCTCTCTTTTTGATTTGGCAGCATTTCCATAAAGTGAGATATTTGGAAAAATGTAGCAATCTGCCACCAGGAACGTGCTTCCCCCTCTGGGTGGAGAGCCTCCAGCTTCAGGCCTGGCAGGTCCCGGGGCGGCAGAGAGGCGGGCGGGCGGGCATACTTCTCCAGTGCAGTCATGGGGCTGCCGCCCCCAGGCTTCTTCCTGTCTGCACCCCTCCTGGGGCCCAGCCCCATTCCCCCACCTCTGACCCCGCTCTGACCCCCGACCCTCAGGACCAGGAGGCCCCGCCTGCTCGGCTCTGTTTGACTGCGGTCCCCGTGCTGAAGGGCAGAACCCAATTCTCTGCTCCGGGGGGCTTAGCCCTCTGTGGGCTCAGCGGGCAGCTGAGGGACGGGGAGGCTGGGAATGGGGGCCGGCAGCAGGGAAAGACTTTCCTGCCCTCTCCCTCATTTTGCAGACCCCCAACACCCAGGGACGTCTGTGCTCCCAGTAGCCTGCCTCACTCCTCCCTGCTACCTGCCCCCTCCAAGAAACCTGGCTCTGCTGGCCAGAGCCCCCTGCCCCAGGGCAGCCTCCTCCCTGACATGCCCACCACCCCATTCCACACCCAGACACTGCAGGTGGTCCTGATGCTTGGCCAGGGAATGGGGCCTGTGAGAACCAGTGCTGGGCTGGGCCAGGCCCTGGGGAAGCCCCCAGGTGGGCAGCCCAGAGCCTCAGAAGGGGTGCTGAGGGACCCCCTTCCTCTGTCATCCCTATGTACCCACATCAGGGGCCCCACCTGACCCCCAGCCTCTTCCAAATGAGATGAGTCCTTAGGCCCTCAGAAGACCAGGATGACAGGGTGAGAAGGCACTTACAGCCTTACAGGAGGCTGGCAAGTTCAAGATCAAGATGCCAGCAAGGTGGGTTTCATTCCAAGGCCTTTTCTCTTGGCTTATAAGCGGCCACCAACTCCCTGTGCTCTCGCAGGACATCCTTCCTCTTCTTACAAGGGCCCTAATCCCATCATGGGGGCTCTACCGTCATGGGCTCACCTCCTAATACCACCACATTGGAGGTTAGGGCTTCAGCATATGAATTTACGGGAGGGTGGGAGAGGGGGACACATTCAGCCCATACGGAGCCCTTCAGGCCCCTCACTTCAAGAAGGAAGGGAGTCTGGGGCCTGGGCTCTGGCCTGGCCCTCTCTCAGCCTCACTGCCCCATCTACACAAGAAGACGGTGGTTTCAGGGCTCACCTAAATTCCTTCCCACTCCAAGAGTCAGGCGTCCTACGGAGAGTGACCCTTCACATCACATGGGGGAACCAGCCCAGGCCTTTCCCTAGCAGAGCCTCTTAGCTGCTGATCAGCCTGCCTCTGCCTCTACCGTCCCTGGTGAGCAGATATGCATGACCCTGGCCCAGGCCTTGCCCTCTCTGAGCCTTGGTCTATCTCACTGCCACATGGGTTGGGGAGGGTGCCCCGGAGGTCTGAGCCTGACCCATCTCTGGCTGGTCTGAGCCCAGATCCCCCATCGGACCCCTGCTGGCGCCCACGTGGCATCAGTCCCTGGCAGGCCAGCCCAGAGGTAGAGTTCAAGGGAAGGGATCCCTGGGGCCCCTCCAGCCACTACAATAGGTCCAGTCAGGCTCTGCTGAGGGAAGGCCCATGAGGGCTCAGAGCCCCTGGGGGAAGGAGAAGGGCAGAGGTGGGCTCAGGGCTGGGTCCTTCGTGCTCCCAGGGGAGCCCCCCGCTCCACCCCCACTGGCCCTGCTTGGCAAAGCTGTCGGCAGGAAGAATCCAGTCGGCCGTCAGTCAGGGAGACAGAGTGGGCCCATTCAAGGAGGGGAGCTGGGAAATTTGATCATTAAGAAACCCTCCTGGCTGTCTGGGGGAATTTAATTAAATTGCTGGAGAGGGCTGTGAGAGAGGGCCACATCTGGAACCAATATGCGAGCTTTGATTTTTTCCCCTCCTCTCTCTCTCTCATTCCCTCCCTCCCTCGCCCAGCTCTGCTGTAAAAGAGGAGAGTCCGGAGTACTGGTTCCCCTGGGACACAATTCCCGGCAGACAGAGGCAGAGGGAAACCAAAGGCAGCGGAGCCCTAGTGGAGGCACAGACAGAGGCAGGAGAAGAGAGAGGGGTGAAGACTGAAACAGAAGCAGGGACGGGAGAGCCAGGAAAGAAGAGCGGGGTGCAGCTAGGCTGTGCTCTGGGACTTGGCTGTGGTGGTGTCAGCAGTGACGAGAGGTAAAGGTTCACTTGGCAAACCAAGAGAGTAAGCTCCAGAAGATTCCAGAAATCAACATGCTCGGCCAAGCGTCCCTCGGGTAGCCAGCACTGATCAAACCCCTGCCCTGCCTGAAACATGTGTTGTGGATGAATCTTCCCGACACCCCCCGAAGTGTAGATACCGCTTTTAGCCCCGTTTACAGATAACAGGGAAGTGACCTGCCTGAGGTCGCAGAGCATGAGTGGCAGTGTCGGGGTTCGATCCCAGGCTGTCTGGATACTGTCTAGACGTGCTGCGTGGGTCACTGTGATGGAATCACTTCACTGGGCAGCGGGTGCCGGGCACCGGGCTAGGCTCCTGGGGGGAGCACGCTCTCCTGGGCAAGAGTTGGCTGAGACAGGAGGTGGGGACAGAGGCCTTGGGGGTCTCTCTCAAGTCCCTGTGGAGCAGGACCCTCCAGGCCTCAGGCTGCAGCCCCGCGGTGGGCCACAGGAATGGGCGGATGGCTTCCCAGGCTTGACCCCCTCAGACGGCTGAGCCATCTGACACTGGCCTAGACCTTTCAGCCAGATTCCTACACATTAGCAATCCTGCTCCTGGTCTTCAAGCTTACCATCCCCCTGCCCCCAGGTCCCAGAGCCCCCAGGCCCAAAAGGCCCCCCAGTCTCCTCCCAGCCAGGGCTGCAGGGAAGGAACACGGTCTCCACTCTGCAGACAGCCTCTGGGATGATTCCCTTCCTCGTCTAAAACTCAGCACCTGCCCTCCTGCCTGAGCAGCCTGGGGGCCCTTCCCGGACCCTTCCCAACTCCACCCAGGATGGCTGAAGTTCAGCCCTGGGTTCAACATCCATCTTCACTCCTCCTCTGCAGGCTGTGAGCCTGGAGCGCAGGAGCCAGCTCGGACTCAGTCCCCAGCGTAGCCCCAGGCCCAGCCCTGCGCAGGCACAGGATGGAGCATGGTACATATTTGTGGAATGGATGTCTCACGATCTTGGTGCCTGCAGAGCAGGTTAAAGATGTAATTCAAGCCCTTGGCAAGGAAGGGAAGTGAGCAAGGCCAAAAAGGGTGCTACTGCAGCACCCCAGCCCCTTGGAACCGGTAAGGGTTGGGGCTCTGGGGGTCGGTCCTCTACATGTGCTGAGTCTCCTGCCTGGCTGCCCCTAGACTCTGCCCCGTCACCTGCTAAAGTCTGCTCAAGCTTCAAGAGTCAGTTTAATGCCTCTTCCTTAGGGAAGCCCTCCCTGATACCCTTTCCCCAGCCCACTTCCCTGTGGAGCCCTGATCTGCTCACTGCTTACTTCTCTGCTGGCTTATTGACTACTCCGCAGGACTGGGCTGTCTGGATCACCACTCTCTCCCCAGCCCGCTCCCAGCACTACAAGGCCTTCAATAAAAACGTGTTGATAGAGGCTCTAAGCCCTGCATTCACCAGGTGCACCAGTTTGTGGGCTGGGGGTGGGGGTGGGGCAATGGGAACGGGACAGGCCCTGCCCTCAGGCTCCGCTCTGGGTCTGGGGGAGCAGTGACGGTGACGCGGTGGCTGCTGCTGTAAGTGGATGTGCGCTGTGGTCCGGGCACTAGGCAGATGCTAGGATGCCCAGCAAAACCTTCCTGCAGCCTCATGGTGACCCCAAGGTGTGTGTGTAACTCTTATCCCTCTGTTGAACAGATAAATAAGGAAACTTTAGGAAAACAGGGTGAGGGCTGGAGAGTGACCAAGTTGGGACTGGACTCAGCTCTGTCTGGGGCGGGGTCACTGGCATAACCACAGAGATATATTTCCTCGTGGGGTGGGGAGGAGGGCCTCGGGGAATCTGAGAGGCCAGTGCTGAGCTGTGGGAGGCAACTGGAGTACGGTGGGGTAGGAAGGCAGAGGACCAGAGGCCAAGGCGCTGTACGAAGATCTGGGGGGTCAGAGGGGATGGCGGGGGGCACAAGATGCCACGGTCAAGGCCACGCTAAGGGAGGGAAGCGGGAAGCCCAGTGGCAGCGAAAGAAACCAGACTGCAGGGCCGTCCACACGCCCTGTTAATCCGAAACAAACCAAGAGGGAGACGTGGGGTCCCACTTGGAGGCCCTGACAGGGTGATGATATACAGAGTTTTAAATAAATGTATCTCATTAGGGACACGCTGTCTGGCGGGAGAAAAATGAACCTCTTTCCCACCCCTACCTCCCGTCCCTCCCATCCCCTCCAAAAAGAAAAAAAAAGAGAGAAAGAGGAAGAAAAAAAAATCCAATGCTACAGCTAAAAAGGAAATTGCATTAATACAGATTGTTTTATTTAAAAAACCTTGACCTCCACTTCAAAAAAAGTCATTAGACATTCTCCTTCTCAAAGGCCGCCGGAGCGATTACGGGGAGGCCTGTTCATTTCTCAATGACTTACTGTTCCTGGCTGCTCGGGGAAATGTGCGAGGAATCGGGAGTAATTTAAGGCTCCCTGCAGAAAGGTGTGTAAATCTTTGCATGTCTAAAGAAACTTTACCAGACCACTAAGTCAGAGGAAAAGAACACTGGGAGACCCCCTCCCCCGCCCCTTCTTTTTTTCCCATTTCTTTCCTTTGGAACTCTGATCTCTTTGATCGTAAAAATGGTCATATTTCACCCCCAAAATATCAGCAATCAGCGAACTAAGGAAGTGGGAGCCCAGGGGGAGTTTCACCGCCGATTAGGCCTTTGGTTTAATTATTTAACGCCTGCCTGGATTGTGTAGGCTGTGAACACACTCTCCTGGCAAGGGTTCAAGAGCAAGTTATAAATAATAATAACTATTATATCCCCAATTAAGCCGGTGAGCTGGAAGCCTCAGCCCTGTCCTTCAGCCCGCCTGGTCCTGAGCCACCACGCCCCCATTGTGCACAGGCCCCCACCCCCACCCTGAGTGCAGTGAAGAGTCACCACAGAGTAATCACAGCAAGATGTTGCTGGCCCGCGAGGGAGCGAGGGAGCGAGGGCAGGGCCCGAGGGCTCCGGAAGCCTTTATGAAGTCTCGGGGCTCCCCGAGGCCTTAGTTAGGCCTGTGCCCCTCACCCCAGCATCCTTCTCCTGACTCCTGGGGAAGGTAGGGCGGGAGCAGGTAGGGGCATTCACCCAGAGAGAATTCCAGAGAGCTGTGGGGGGGGGGGTGGGTCCCAGGCTGGGTCTTTTCTCCTCTGAGCCTCAGTTTCTCCACCTGTAACAGAAAGGAGTTCTCCAACAAGGGCCAGCCCAAACCCCTGGCTTGGAAGACGTCTTCGTTGTACAGACAGAGTGCCTGGCCCAACCAAGTTGAGTCTGTGGTTCTCTGGCTGACGAGGTTGGACCGCAGCATCTCCTCGGAGAGTCCCACCAGGTCTCTGGCCTGGTACTCACCTGAAATGCCTCAGTATACAGTGGGTGCCCAATAAATTGCTGTGGAGTGAGTTGTTCAGGACCGTTTCCCATTGGTCCATTTCCCTGTGAAGACTGCAGCCTGATGAGGGCAGCAGAGGTGTTGCTGTGGGTCCAGAGTGTAACATGGGTACCATGCTGTGCCCACCAGGAGCTCTGCACACAGTAGGTCGTCAATAGGAGCTTGTCATTTGGCCCGGAATCTAGGCCTGTCCCAGCCCTGGAGGTGGGGTCCTTGGGCCTCCAGACCCGCCTGAATGCCACCCTGGCACTGGCCCAGGCATAGTGCACCATGCCAGCCAGGTGTTTCCTGGGCAGTAGGGAACCTGATCGCCAGCCATTCAACCAGCCATTCACTGTCAGAATAACCATGTATGAAGCCCTACTATGTGCCAGGTCAAGACCTGCATCACTTCTACTTTCTTATCCTGTGCAGGCTCTGGGGACACAATGGTGTAAAGGATAGAGCAGACAGCTTACAGACGCGAAGCCGAGGCTCAGAGAGGGAAGCACGTGGCCTAAAGTCACACAGCAGGTCCACAGCAGATCTGCAGCAGGACAGCCTTGAATCCGGCCACATCTTCCCATTTAGGACAGATCCTCTCTGCTCTCTTGGTTTTATTAAAGCCTTTTCTCATACCCATAGGTACTCTTTCTTTCTTTCTTTTTTTTAATTGTGGGGGGCAAAGACTAGGTTTGTTTGTTGGTTTGTTTGTTTGTTTAAATGGAGGTATTGGGGATTGAACCCAGGACCTTGTGGATGCTAAGCACGTGCTCTACGACTGAGCTATACTCTCGCCCCATAGGTGCTGTTTCTTGAATATTTTCCACATGCTGAGCTCATGCTGGGTTTTTTATTTACTCAGATCACTTCATCTGATGCTCAGAAAGCCCTGTGAGATCCGTGCCATTGTTATTTCCAATTTACAGATGAGGAAACTAAAACCCAGAGAGGTTAAGTGACCCCCATCAATGTCACGCTGCTGGAAAATGTCCAGTGCAGCACCATTACATCAAAAAGATTTAAAATGAAAAGGAAAATGAAAAACTCATGTGAAAGAAGACAAGAGAAATTAATACAGTGACTTGCCACCTGGACAGATAGAGTTACTGTGATTATGGCTTAACATTAGCTCTGAGGTTCCTGGTAGCCAAGGCAAAAAGGGAAATGCCATAGATTGTCCAAGTCTCATTATTTGATTTCTTTAAAGGAGAAACCATAATTCTTCAAGAGAAACAAATAACTTCCTAGCCCTAAATTCTCATGGAACAACCTGGCATGATGGTTAGGAGCCTGACAAACTTACCAGAAGTTAGAGCTTAAGCTCTCAGAGTCTCTGTTTCCCCTCCTCCCATGGTAATTGTGAGGATGCTGCAAGACAATATGGTTCAGCACATCGCCTGGTTTACAGTAAAGCTCGTGAAATTTGAGCCCCTGCTGTTATAGAGTGCATCTTTATCTTTAGATTTGCGGGTAGAGCAGAAACACTTTTCAAAAGGGTATAATATTTCAACCCTTGCCGAGAGCTGAGAACCAGTCACTTCAGCAGGATATCCTGGTTAGGAGGTCCTCAGGAAGGAAACTGAGGCTGGGAAAATTTGGGCAGTGAGCTGAGGGAGAGAGCCAGATGTCCTGTCCCGTCCGGCTAGGCTCCACTTCCCACAGGGTGGACCCGGGTCTGGGGTGAGCAGGGAGACCTGCTGTGATAGCAGCCTGACACAATATTTACAGAACCCTGGGATCTGTCACGGTCACGCCTGGTCACATCTGAGTCACATCGGCCTGCAATGTTTATGATTCCCCAGACATGCAGCAGTGAACACAGTCTGGCCTGTGAGCCTCTGTGTGTAGTCTCTGCAGAACTATCTCCTTCTAAAGAGGCTCTTGGGTATGTGGCCATGGGGGCTGATCAGGTGAACAGAAGAGCTGCAGGATTCCATGTCACCTCTGTGTCCCCATCTATGAAATGGGCTTGGTCCTTAAGTGACTGACAGTCAAGTGTCTTGCAGAGGTTGTTATGGAGAAAGAATGACCTGATTATAATTCCATGAGAAACAGAATCATTCCAGTAGAAAAACAGGTAGTGACTATAAACAGACATTGTGCAAATAAGAAATGCAAGTGGCTATTAAATACCCATAATATTTACCTCTGGCGATTAATTCAAGGTATGCAGATTAAAAGAAGGAAATGTCTTTTGAAATTAGAAATAAATTATTATTATCACTCTCTGTGGTCTGAGGGCAGAGGAGATGACACTCAGCATCTTGTCTCCTGGGGAAGCCCAAGATCATCAAAAGGAGAACCAAGAAGTTCATCCAGTAGCAGTTAGACTGATATGTCAGAATTCAGTGTAACTGGAAAAAACCCAGAGGCATTGACAACAGGATATCCAGAGGATTCAAGATCAAGTTCTTTATGTGATTATGTGAACAAGGAAATTAGTACATGCTACCCAGTGCCTTCCTGAAGTTCCTGATCCACAACATCAAGGAGCTGGAAGTAACAATACTGCTAATGTGCAACAGATCTTACTGTGCTGAGATTGCTCAGTGTTTCCTCCAACAACTGCAGAGCTGTCCTGGAAGAGCAGCCAGCTGGCCATGGGAGTCACCCATCCCAATGCCAGGTTGTGCAGCAAAGAAAGTGAGTAGACAGTTCACGCGTACGTGTTATTCATGTTAAATAAAATGAATGAAGTGCCTGCCATGAATAAAGAAAATAAACAAAACAGCTCCTGCTAGCAAGGATACTGAGGCACATCCAGAGGTAAGAATTAATACAACATTTCTGGAGGCTATACAGCAATATTATCAAAAGTCTTAAATTTTTTGCATTGTCTTTCATTCAGTGTGTTTGTTTTCTATTTGCTGCCGTAACAAATGATCACAAACCTAGTGTCTTAAAATAATACAAATGCAGTATTTTGCCTTTCTGGAGAACAGGCTAAAACCAAGATACCTGCAGGGGTGCACTTCTCTCTGGAGGCTCAAGGGAAGAATCTGTTTTTCTTGTCTTTTCCACCTTCTAGAGGTGGCCCACATTCCTTAGTTCATGGCTGCCTTCCTCCACCTTCAAAGCCAGCACTACCCAGTCAAGTGTCACACTGCATCACTCCAGTGGGACTCTATCCCTCTCTTCCACTTTGAAGGACTTTTGTGATTACATTGGGCCCACCCAGATCATCTAAAATGTTCTCCCTGTTTTAAGGTCACCTGACAGGTAACATTAATTCCATCTGCTACCTTAATTCTGCTTTGCCATATCCACAAGTTCCAGGATTATAATGTGAACATCTTTGGGATGTTTTCTGCCTACCAAATCCAGATATCCTATTTCTAGGTATTTCTTACCAAGAAAATAACTATGGATGTATATCAGTAGGGAATAACGTATTACTAGGTTTTCATTAAAAACAATGGTGGACAACAGTAATGACAGTGTACAAGTCATTACAAAGTTGGTACAACATAGTTTGACTTTTATAATATATATGATTATCTTTCATTATTATTGAAGTATATTTGGTTTACAATGTTGTGTTTATTTCTGGTGTATGGCATAGTGATTCAGTTATACATATATATATATATTCCTTTTCATATTATTTTTCATCATAGGTTTCTACAAAATATTGAATATAGTTCCCTGTGCTACACAGTATAAACTTGTTGTTTATCTATTTTATATGTAGTAGTTAGTATCTGCAAATCCCGAACTCCCAGTTTATCCCTCCATAGGCCCCTTCTCCCCCTAGTAACCATAAATTTGTTTTCTATGTATATGATTATCTTTTTCCACTTATCTAGACTATAGATAGAAGCTAGAGAGATACACTATAAATTTATTTTTAGCTAACTCTTTTTTCTTGTCTTATTGCTTCTTCTAGGTCTTCAATATTGAATAAATAGGATGATTATCGTCAATCTCTTTCATTAAACCAATTAATATATATATATATGTATATATATATATACACAGAATACCTGTTGTGTCTCAGAAATCTCTGGGAGTGGGATATATGTGTTTTTCTTTTCTTAATTTTACTTATGTTTTCTAAAATCACAATAAGCATATTACTTCTGTAATAAAAGAAGTTAATTTTTCTTTTAAGCATGTGAGCTTTTGAGATTGGGGCAAATATGCATTTTTACTCATGGTCAGACCCAGGGTCCAGCTTCCAACAAAGGATTAAGGATCAGCTCCTTTTCCATGGAATCCTCTCTGGAGAGCAGGGGCCCTCTCTGTTCCCTTCTCTTCCTCCCTGTCCCTGCTAGAGCAGGCCCTGGTTCAATAATCACTTGTAGAACAGAGAACTTCCAAACTGGAATCCTGTTTTTCCCTCATTGCCTACTTTGGGTTAGCATCACAGAATTTATCTAAATCACAGTGGAGGGGAGTGTATAGTTCAGTGGCGAAGATTATGCTTAACATGTACAAGGTCCTGGGTTCAATCCCCAGTACCTCAATTAGAAAATAAATAAATAAAAATAAATCACCACAGAAGTTGTCTTCTAATTTTTTAACTTTGGTAGGGGATGGTAATTAGGTTCATCTATATATTTATTACTTTTGGTGGAGGTACCAGGAGACTGAACCTGGGACCTACATGCTACATGTACTCTACCACGGAGCTATACCCCTCCCCCTGGAAGTTATTTATCTTTTAGCTGTATCCCGTTGGGGTAATGAGTTCTGTCCTTAATTGGAGCTTCCTTGGGCTCATTTCCAGGCTGCATCAGGCCGGCAGCTCTCCCTCAAGGGCTGAGCTTTAGAATAGCAGTCTGCACCTCTTGCCCCACTCTGAAATCCCTGTGCCACCCCAGCCCCCACCCCTAGGACTGGCAAGGGTAATAACAACCTGATAACAACAACCTAATAATGTCAAATTCACAGGAATCCTTTTGGATTGGTCCTTTTATTCTACAGGTGATGGATCAGACTGAGAGAGGACCAGCTAGTGACCTCTTCAAGTCCACGTAGCTAGTACATGGCAGTGAATGGATTTAAACTTGTGTCCCTTCAGCTCTGGAGCCTGAGTTTGCCATTACTGACCTCCATTGCTTTTTGGAATAAATGTTTTTTAAATGATAATTGTTAACACTTACTGAGCATACCCCAGGTACCAGGTGCTCCAGGTATATCAACAAACTTAATCCTCCTAACAGCCCATTTTACAGATGAGGCAACCGAGAGGCAAGTGGATTGCTAAGGCCCACAGCTAGAAAGTGCAAGGTGTGGATTTGAACCCAGGAGCCACCTAGGGATGGAACTGAGATGTTCTCTCAGGCCCTTTCCAGTTCCACACGCTGATGCTGACAATGTCTCGTGTTCTAGGCCACAGACCCAAGATCTTACCTGTGATGAACTCCCCACAGTGCCCAGGAGGTAAGTACTTCATTAGATCCAGACTACAAGGGAGGAGCTGGGTTCAGAAAGGGAAGGTGACATGTCTGAGGTCACACAGCAGTGCGTGGCAGCCTGGGCCTGGCCCCTCGTCTCTGACACCAGGGCTGTTCTGAATGTTTGGCTGTGCTCTTCCTGGGATAAGCACCCCCATGCTTGGCTTGCTGGGTGCTCCAGCAGGGACAAGGCTCCCAGACAGTCCCCAGAGCCCCGGCACGGCCCCTCCCTGCTCAGAAAGTTCTCAGCCACTCACACCGTGAACCCAGGTGCCCAGGCACCCAGGCCAGCCTTGTTGGGAGGTGCCCAGGCACCCAGGCCGGCCTTGTTGGGGCAGCTTTCCAAAGAAAAAGAATCTCATCGTATCCAAACTCTCAACCTATTCACGTGCATGGATGGCTTGTCACCTTGGGGGACACTCAGCTTTACTCAGCTTTATCTTGGGGGCGATTCCTTTCTGGGAAAAGCCCTCACTCATGCAGAAGCTGGGCTGCTGGGCTGGAGGTTTTCAGCGGGTGTGTGCAGGGTGGCGTCTCTGTGCTGGAGCCCAGAGGGTAGATTCTGAAGGCCTCCTTTTGGTGGGTTTATTTTTGTTGCTATGACATTACAGCTCTGCAGTGATGCTGGGACGAGAAAGGGCCAAGCCTCCAGGCAGCCATCCTGGGGAAAGACCTGTGGAAGGCTTACACTCTCAGCTTCACCACCGGGAGCATCTTTTTTGTGCTTTCCTTAAAAAACAAAAACAACAGCAGAGACCCAAGCCGGCCTCTCTTTCCCTGTCACCCATCTGTCAGTCCGGCTGTCATCTGGCAGTCTGTCCTCTGTGTGTAAACTAGGAATTCTGGGCGGAAACTCTTTCCTCCCGGCTTGGTTTTCCTTGGGGAGGGCCTGGGGCATCCTGGCCGTGGGCTTCGAGGTGTGTGTTGGGGGAGGAGAAGCGCGCATACCCCAGAAGCTTGAGGATGTGCTGCTTTGTGGGGGAAAGAACCTGGAGCCAGGTGGAGTGAACAAGGCGGACCCGGGACTCTTCCGGCCGGCGTTGTGGAGCACGCGGGATGACGGTGGAGTTGAGATTTCCAGATCTTCCCCGCCAACTGTCTCAGAGTCGCTTCCCCCTTCTCGGCAAAGGAATTTGTAAATGGATGGGGCCTGCTAATCTCTTCACTATCACCTCCCCAGACACTTGTTGGGGGATTATAAAACACACACACACACACAGACACTAAACTTTCCCATTCCTTAAAACGTGGGTGGGGAGGGTGAAAGGAGGACGCCCCTTCTTCTCCCCCTCCCCGCCCCCAGCCTCCAGCTGGACTCCCGCGGGACCCCCTCCCTCCCGCCATCCCGGAGGGGTGGGGGCGGACGAGGCGAGGAGGAGCGGGAGGAGGAGAGGCAGGGGGCGAGGTCTGCTTCAAGAAGGGGCGTGTGGCCGGAGGAGCTCGCGTTTTAGCAACTTCGGAGCGAGCGAGGCGGCAGAGAAGGGGAGGGAAGAAAGTTGGTTTCCCCCGACGTCAGCGCCGGGCGGGCCGCGGCGGCCGCGGAGCCAGGAGGCGGCCGGGAGCGGGGCCGAGCGCGGGGCGGCCGGGGCGCGCTCGCTCCGACCCGCGCCTGCCATCCCCGCCTCGGACCCGCGCCTGCCAGCGCCGCCGGCGACCCCGGGGCGGCCCGCGGGCATGGACAGCGCGGCCGGCGCCGCCTTCGCCCTGGACAAGCCGGCGCTGGGCCCGGGGCCGCCGCCGCCGCCGCCCGCGCTGGGGCCCGGAGACTGCGCCCAGGCGCGCAAGAACTTCACGGTCAGCCACCTCCTGGACCTGGAGGAGGTGGCGGCGGCCGGGCGGCTCGCGGCGCGCCCCGCGGCCAGGGCCGAGGCGCGGGAGGGCGCGGCGCGCGAGCCGTCCGGGGGCAGCAGCGGCAGCGAGGCGGCGCCGCAGGACGGTGAGTGCCGGGCCGGGGCCGGGGCGCGGGACCCGAGGGGCCGTGGGAACGGAAATGCGGGGAGCCGGGGGCTACGGGGCTGCCGGGGGTAGAGGGGTGCGAGGCTGGAGTCTCGTGGGCCCGAAGGGGCGAGCACGGTCAGGCGACAGAGGCGGGGCGCTGGCTCTGCCCGAGCCCAGACTGGGCAGGAGACGCGGCGGCAGGACCTCCGGGGGCGCGCGCGGGTGCTGGGCGCTGCCGCCCGAGTGACTGGCTTGGCCCGCCGCCGCCACTGCCGCCACAGCCCTAGTTGAGATAGTCTGTCCCTGATGGGGTGGGCTGCGGGGACCGGAGCTCTAGACAGGGGGAGGGCACTGTCTTTTGGCCAGAACCACCTCCAGTCTTCGGAACAGCAGAGGGATGTGCTGCCTTGTGCTCAGCTCGGAGACAGTCCTCAAGGCCCCATTCCCAAATAGCCTGAGAAGTAGATGTGATTATTGTGCTGCCACAGCTGGGGAAACTGAGGCTTCCCAGGGGCAAAGTGACCTGGTCACACAGCTGGGTTTCCAACTCTGGCCCCCTCTCCCCCGGGATACCATTCCAGCTACTACTAGGCTTTTGCAAGACGGGTTCCCCGGCTGGGGTACACGTGCCTGCCCCCCACCTTCAGTCTACCCCACTAGCAGCTTCCTAGGGGGAATGGCTCAGCCCTGAAGAGCCAGTAAGTCCTCCCTTCCCCTGCCGAGGTTAAAGGTCATCAGGAAGGGGCTTTAAAAACAAACAACCCACCCAAGTGGCTTTTTTCAAAAAGTCACGAGGATCACAGGGTCCTGAGCGCTTGGTAAGAATGGGGGTGTGGCTAGAGCAGGAGAAGATGAAGCAAAGATCTCAGCCCTGAAGAGTTTCATAGAGGGAGGGGGAGGACTTGCGGCCTCATAGCTCACCCACGTCCTGAAGAGGTGGTGCTGTCATCTGAGACCACTGCCTGCTCCCCTAGCTCTGGGGAGCAGGCTGGCCTGCTGGAGACTCTGGGTCCCTTAACAGTCACCCACCTGACTCCAGCAGGCTTCCCACCGTCCCTGGGGACCCCCACTTCCTGCACCAGCCTCCGGGTCTCAGGGGAGCCCTGGTGGCTGCGTGCTCTGCTTTTCAAATGAGAGGACGTGCAGGGAAAACTGAGGTGGCTCAGGCAGCCTTCTCTGAAACCTTGTCCAGGAGCCTGTGCGTATGTGAGGGATGCCTGACACACACCCGTTCCATAGTGCACCTTAGAGAGCGCCCAGCTGGTGCCAGCCGTGTCCGGCGTCCTCCGGTCCCCCCTCAGTGGCGTCCACCTCCTGCTAGCCACAGCAGACTGGCATCTCTTCACTGGCCCGGGTGATCACAAAGCCGGCAGACCCACTCCTGGAAGTTGGGGTTTCCCTGGTAGAAAGGTGGAAGGAAGGTGTCTGGTTTGGGCCAGGGGTAAAGTGGGGGTGCCTTCTGGTGTGCGGGGTGGGTCCTGCCATCCTGAGTTGTTTGAGGACCCCAGGTCTCATGGGAAGAGCTGCTGGCTTGGAGCCGGCTTCCCCACAGGGCAGAGGAGAGGTCTCCGATCTTACCCTGATAAACTGGGGAGAGAAGGAGGAGCAAAGAAGCAAAGAAGAAAGAGAAAAAAGGAAGGAAGAGAGGAGCAGAGGAGTGTTGGGGAGAGAAGGAAGGAGGCTGAGCATTTTGTACTCAAGTCCTGGCGAGGGGTGAGTGCCCGCTTCTGCCCTGGCCCCTGGCCCCTGGCGGTGGGGACAGACAGTGGAAGGCCTTGCTTCTCTGGGACACAGCATACATCTCCAAATGGAGGGGTTTTCTGGGGATCCCCAGAATAGCTGGGGTCACAAGTGTCTAGACAGGGCCACTGGCAGCCCCTAGGTAGCTGGGTGGGTAACAGGCCTCCCAGCAGCCCCCTGGGGCCAGGCCACCCTCTCTGAGAGCCCGGGGCCTTTGCCTGAGGAGGGGCTTCTGCACACTGGGAATTCCCAGGCACTGGAGACAGAGGACACTCTGGGTGTGAGGTCAGGTGGGACAGGCCTGAGGGCAGCAGTCAGTCTGCCCCCAGAGGAGGGCATCTTCTCCCCTCATCTGTGGGGGACAAGGGGCCACATGCAGAGTCAGAGCTGGGCTCAAGGAACCGCCCCCCAGCTTAGCCCTGGGGACACGCGGCCCCGGGCTCCCAGCCCTCAGGGAGATTTTCTCCAGGCCGCTGCAAATGGAAGGAAACATGGACAATACAGAGAGTTCCCTGACGAAACTAAAAAAAAAAATCCAGTTTGAAGGATTCTCTGGTTTGGGATTGTATCTTTCTTACTCATTTTTGGTCTTAAAACACCCTTTCTTTTATGAAATAGGGATTATAACTGGAGATGGTTTTATTTTAATGTCCTTACTTGGCAAAATTAAAAGGAGGTAACCCTATACTCATTCCTCAGACTGAAAACAAATCACTAGGCCATGAAATCCAAATGTTTTATGTCGAGTCAAGCAGCTCCCCAAGGCCAACTGGGTGCATTCCAGGGGTGCCCGCTGCCAGGCGGCGAGGGAGCAGGGGTGGGGGTGCTCCGCGGCAGCCCCCGGGCCAGGTCTGGGAGAGCTCTTCCCTTGCCCGCCGGGTCTGGGCCTGCAGACGGAAGGTGGACAGAGGGGAGGCCGGCGTCCTGTTCTTCCTCCTTCTCCTCCTCTCTCAGGCGCGTGCCCCCTCCCACAGCCGCTGGATTCCCAAGTCCTGAAGTCTCCAAAGCTGGGGGAGAAGGGCCCTTTCGTCCCCTCAGCCTGGTGAGCCCAGCCCGCAACCCTGGACCCCTTTCCAAAGTGGGCAGTCAAGCTCAGGTGTGGGGACCCTGGACCCCGGGCCAGCAGGCATGGGCTCTGGGCTGTGGCTTCATCCCCGAGTCCTGGGCCCACAGGGAGCCCTGGTGCCTCACTGAGGATTTGGACATGCCGGCAAGTAGATTTTCCTCTGGCTTCTGGAGCTGTTTCCAGATCCAAACGAAGCGACTGACACCAAAGAGAAACGGGGTGCCCGCATTAGAAAAATAAAGGTTAATGGGGAAACTAATGAGTTAGAAAATTGGTATATTTTCTACCTGCCAGGTTAGCAGACTCAAAATTTTTAAGATATATTTTTCAATCGTTGGTTTTCAGCAAGTCACCGGTAGATATTACCTCTTCTTGCCAATGATTTCCCCGGATCAGGCTCCCCCCAGAACTGGCCAGGGAGGCTATGGCTTCACCGGTGACTCAGAGCAAACCAGGGTCTCGGGTTCCTCCCAAATCAAACGCTGAGGTCTGCGCCGGGGCGCCGAGCTATGCCAAGCACGTTAGGAAAATAAACTCTCGTTTGCTGCCTTTGCAATGACTTACAACAAAAGAAACCACATTAATAACTGAGATTTTCTTTAAAGCATTCTCTCCTGTGGGCAGGGCGGAAACAGGGATGCGGACACACTGAAAATAAACTAAACCCCTTGAGCCAGGCAGGGGTGAGGCCCCCAGCCCGGGAGGCTTCCCGGCCCGCGTGGGGCTGGGACCTGTTTCGGGAAAATGCCAGGACCGAGTGGGTCCACCTCCCAGAGACTCAGGACAGTGGAACACTTGGAGTTTGAGGGTACAGGCTGAGCCGGGGTGGCCTGGAGCCCGGGGCAGGGGTTTTGGGCTCCCCTCATGGAGCTGTTCTCTGAGCCGCATCTGTTGACGGGTGACAGGAAGCCAGGAGGTTTGGGTGGGGACCTCCCCCTCCGCTTTGCCAGTGGTGGGAGGGCAGGGCCGAGTGTCTGAGTGGAGGGCCTAAAGGGGCCACTGAGTAGTTTGAGAGACAGGCAGACTGGCCTTCAATGTTTTGATTGTTCTTGGGGTCGAATACACCTAATGTAAGATTTACCATCTTCACCGTTGTTAAGTGTAGATTCAGGGGCGCTGAATACATCCACATTGTCGTGCAGCCATCCCCACCATCCATCCCAGGACTTCTTTCATCTTCCCCCACTGGAACTTTGTCCCCATTAAACACTAACTCCCATCCCGCCTCCCCAGCCCCCCGCCCCCACCATTCTACCTTCTGTCTATGAATCTGACAGTTCTAGGGACCTCATATCTGTGGAATCATACTGTATTTGCCTTTCTGTGTCTGGCTTATTTCACTTAGCATAATGTTCTCAAGATTGATCTGTGTCGTAGCAGGTGGTAGAATTTCCTTCCTTCTTAAGGTCAAATAATATTCCGTCGTGTGTATGTGCCACATTTCGTTTACCGTCTCATCCGTCGGGGACACTTGGGCTGCTACTGCCATTTGGCTGTTGTGAATAATGCTGCTGTGATCCTGGGTGTGCAAAGCTCTCTCAGATCCCTGCTTTCAGTTCTTCGGGGCGTATCCCCAGGTATGGAATCGCTGGGTCGTATGGTAATTCTGTTTAATTCTTTGAGAACCGCTACGCTGTTTTCCATATCTGACTTTTTAACTGGCCTCCCTGTGACTGGGTCTGAAATCTGGCCATGGCAGCCTCAGGGTCTGCAAGACAGGAGCAGGGCTGGTGGGGGATAAGGACAAAGGGGCTTCTTCAGAACCGGGCCTTTGAAAGACAAGCCTGCTTTCCTTCCCTCCTCCCTCCTGCCCTCCCTGCCTCTCCCTCCATCCATTTCCTTGACAGAGGTGGGGGACGGAGCATCTGTGGTGAGTGAGCCCTGGATGGGGGGTCAGGACACCCAGATTGGGGCCCTGCCTTTTGCTGCCATCTCCACGTGGAACTCCATGTCACATCCCTTCTCTGGGCCTCGGGTCCCCACCTGAACCATGGAGGCAGCACACACGCTTGTGAGGCTCCTTCTGTCCCCCCTCCTGAGTTGATCCAGGCTGAGAAATTGCCCATCTCCCCAGGAAGGTGGAGTGTCTGAGACCTGGGTCCTGGCTGGGCCTGGGCCCCCAGACAGGTGAGGGTGTCCCTTAGCACACGCCCAGGAACAGGGAGAGAGGAGGCGTGAGTGAGAGACTGAGGAACCAGGCCTGGAAGCTGAGAGCCCAGGGAATTCAGTTTGAGAACTGCTGGGTTCACCAGGGGAGGGGGGCAAGGGGAGGGGGGCAGCGGTCCGTGGCTCTGGTCTTCTGTCAGCAGGAAGGGCTCTTGTTTTTTCATTCATTGTCCATGGTCCCAGAGTGGTCTTGCTCCTCCATCTAATAGGTCATCCGGGTGGAGCTTGGGGGCCTGGCACAGGGGCCTCGGGCCAGCTGGCACCCCCATGAGAGCCCTTCCCTGTGGGCTGGAGCTGTCACTGTTCCCTCCCAGAAGACTCAGGAAAAGTGATTTTTGGAGCATTAGCGATAATGCTCGCAGGTACACCACCCTTGAGGCCTAAAAAGCACCTTGAGGTTCAGTGTTGCCATCTTTGAAATGGGTATGATGGCCAGTGATGTCTCTCACAGGGTGGGCCTGTAAGACCATACCTGGCATGTAGTAGGTGCTCAATGAATGGTCTCCATTACAGCTCATGGAGATGCTCACAGCAGCCCTGTGAATCAGGCGGGACTAGTGATTCCCATGCCTATTTTGAGGAGGCCCAGAGAGGCAAAGCAGCCTGCCAGGTCTCCCAGCTGGGAAAAGAGGGGTGGGATATGGTTTTAGATCTCAAGTCCAGGCTTCTCCTGCATAGCTCAGCATTTGGGCTGGAGGAGTTGGGGAGGGGAAGCCCGATCTGGTTGTTGGGGAGACTCAGGTAAGGTTTATTTGGGAATCTAAAGGGGGCAGGGAGGCAGGGGGAGATGGGCCTTTAGGGTTGGCACAGAGTGGGGCTATTGGGATGCACCCAGTGCTGCGTTAGGTTTCTACGTGGATAGAGACAGGAAGGAAGGGTTTTCTGTGGGTTGTCCTGGGCAGGGATGTGAGGTCAGACTGGACAAGGTCAAACTGGGGAAACTTTCCTGGTGTCCTAGACCCAAAAAGCAGTGGCTCTCCCCAGGCAGAAGTGAGCCTAGGCAGTGATTTGAGGAGGGCGGTGCTTCCCCTGAACACATCCTACAAATGGGGCATCAGTGTTGGAACCCGGCCAACCCGGGTGCTGCCCGGGGATCAGAGGCCGAAGGAGTGGAGTTGAAGGGATTGTTCCGGAGGGAATGTGGTGACAATGACCAGTTACTTACTGTTCACTGTCCAGGGCTCCACACATGCCTCACCCCTCATTGTCTTCCCACCAGCTGTGGAAGTGGGTCCTTTTATTAACTTAATTTTATGGAGAGGGAAACTGAGACTCAGAGGAGCTGAGCCATTGCCAAGGTGACAAGAAGGAATATAGGATTCCAGCCCAGGTCTGTCCCGAAGCCTCTGCTCTCTGCCGCTGGCTGGAGCCATCCCTGGAGCCCCCAGAATGCTGGGTGGTCTGGCCAGGGACATCCACTCCCAGGCTGGTGTGGGCTGCATTCAGGGGGCCACGAGGCAGCCAGGGGTGGGGGTTTCCTCCACATCTTCAGCAGCCTGGCCTGGGTCACAGGTTTGGGGAGGCGGGTCAGGCCTGGCAGCAGGAGGACAGCCTGGCTTGGAGGGTCTGGGGAGGTGTGAGAGTGAGTGGGGGCCCTCCCTGCCTGTCCAGAAACATCTGGAATGGCGTCCTGGACATAGGAGAGCTGTGGAGGGTCCCTAACTCTGAGGAACATCAATAGGGCAGGCCCCCTTTCCCTGCCTAACCCCAGCTCCCATATTCACTCACTCACTCACTCATTCATTCATTCACTCACTCACCCACTCATTCATTCATTCACTCACTCATTCGTTCACTCATTCATTTATTCACTTACTCATTCAACAGTCATTTTCGGAGCACCAACTATGTGTGAGGCCTTGATCTCCTACCACCTACACAGACTTTCAGATTTCAAACCCTGGTAAAATTTCCAGGCACTTAGAGGAACTGGCATAGACTGGGCAGCTTTAAAAGTTGCCAAGAAAAGCCATTTACTTACAACAACTACTATCTTATTGCTCACATCTGTTTACCCAAGAGAGAACCTTTTAGCACCTTAATCTCAGAGTGAAAAATGGTCCTCAAAATGAACTTTAAATTTAGCTTCACAGAGACACTTGCAAAGTGCCCCTACCTTTTGTGGTAGGTCAGTGAAAACTCAGTCATGGGCTGGCATTTGGGAAGCACATGGTGGACTGGCTTTCCCAGCTCAGACCCAGACACACGTACAACCCCCACCCCCCAAACACACAGTCACCCTCCACCACCCACAAACCCGCTCACTCACACACACACTTGCACCCACACCCACACCCACCCTCACACTCCTTCGTGAGGGCTCCAGCCTGGCCCAGATGATCAGGGCCAGGCTTTTAATGGTCAGGGTGGCCGCAGGCGGCTGGTGTATAGATGAGCGAGCAGCCAGATTGCGCCTGAATGGGCCAGGGGTTAAGTGCCTTTTGCGAGGTGGTGAGTAGGAGAGCCCTGTGGGAGCTTCCTGTTTAGACAGAGCTGGGGAAAGTGATCTCAGCAGGCGCCCATGCTGAGCAGACACAGGGAGACAGGGTGTCCGGCAGCCCCTAGGGACGGGGGGAGGGGAGGGTTATGTCTCAAGGTGCTCCCCGCCCAGAGGGAGTAGACTCCTGGAAGTCATGGAATCTCCAGATGTCCTAGGAATGTACGTCACTGAATAAACGACCCAGATGCTCGTGCTGCCCCTGCCAGTCAGTCCTCCTTGCTCTCTGTCCCCTCCACATCTGGGAAGCTGCTTGCTCCCAGCCTGGCTCGGAGGGGCCACTGTGATGACAGGACGCTGTCCATGGGGGGCCCTTTACTGCTCATGATATCTTTTATTGCATCCTAAAAATGAAGCAGGCTCTGGAAGACATTATTTTTGGTCCCTCTTCATGATCCTTTCTGCTTTCCTGTGCCTGGGAAGGACAGCCGGGACTTTCCAGTTTGGGGGGCAGTGGAGACGTTAGAAGGAAGCTGGGATGATGAGTTACAGAGAAGCCAAGAAGCTGGGACATGGTGGCCCAAGAGGTGGATGGGGGCTGCTGGGTGGATTGTGGTCTCTGGAGAAGGTCCTGAGTGCAGGGCAGATAGAGCAGGCGGCCAAGGGGCTCTGCCTTTAGCAGGGCCCCCAGCCATTTTTATGTGAATTAAAGGGTGAGCACTGCTGTGCACTCAGAGGCTCCTTCTAGTGCTAACTCTGCCCCTCTGTCGTGCTTGTCATTTTGTCTGAGTGGAAAGTGGTCCTCTTGTGGGGGGATAGAGAGGCCGCATGGCGCCACCAAGGAAGCCTGAGGCTGGCGTCGTTTGGAAGCACCTGGAAGAGTCCATTCTGGGGGGAGGGGACTGCTCCAAGGCCCAGCCCCAGCGCCAGCATCCCCAGAGACCTGACTGCAATGGAAGCCACATCGCTGCGTCTAGGAAAGCCCGATTGCTGTTGACTGTCCATCGGCACTCATTGGACACCTACTGAGTACCTGTCCAAGGGCACCTGAACGAAGAGCTAGAATGAAGGGGGCAACTGCCACAGGGAGTTTCTCCTTCTCAAGCACCCTGATTCCCTCCAGCTGCCAAAGTTGGGGGGTGGGATGGTCAGAAGCCTCGCTGCAGAGCTGGGGGTTTCTACCACTCATTGCTGGAAAAGCCCCTCCCATCATCCTGCCTGCCCGCTCCTCTGAGTGCACCCCCCCCGCCCCTCACGGCCCTACGGGCTCCCCTTGCGAGGGTCTCCTGAGGTAGAGCATCCACAGCCCGAGGCGGGTGGCCACCTCGCCCCAGGTTTGGTCCACTGGCCCCCCATCCCGCCTCCCTGCCTGGCCTCCCCCACCACCGGCCTCCCCCTCCCGGCCGCCCCTCTTGCCGTGGGCGCAGACGTTTACACGCCAGAGATGGCGTTATTAAAAATGACATTTAACCAGAGCTGGAATTACCACGCGGATGGCTGCAAACCTCGGAATCAAAGCAGGAGCCGCTGGGCGCGCCTGGCAGGGGCCTCGCGGCCTCCTCTCACCGCCAGAGCTCCGTGCGGGCCTCCCATATAAAACCCCCGCAGAACGCCGAGGTCTTGAAAGCCAGTGCACCTCCTTTCATTAGACTAACAAATAACACGTAACAGAAAACATCTGTGAACAGCAGCCCCTAATGCTCTCAAGATGGTGCCGCGGGCGGCCAGTCCAGCCAGTGGGCAGCCCAGCCGTCCGGCGCTCAGGTTGTGGCCGCCCCCACCCCAGGTGGGTGAGGGCCTGGCACCCTCCCCCCCCCGGGCCTCCCCCTGCACCCTGTGGGACCTGGGGGCCTCCTTCTCCACCTCTCCCTCCTCGACTCAGTCTTCAGCCCTCTCTTCTTATAGATGAGAACCAGTCATCTGAGGGTCTGTTTGCATGGGGACAGTGCCCCTGCGCAGGGCATCACAGCCCCCCACTCCAGGCAGGGGCTTGACCCCTTGACCAGCCGTATGACCTTGGCGAGTTTCTTCTCTCTAAGCACCTCGTTTGTCATATGAGAAGAGCCGTGCTTCCTTGCAGGGCAGTTGTAAGGATTTAGGGGAGTGATGAGAACAGAGCGGTGGAACATGTGAGACGTGCCCAGAAAGGGCATCTGCTATAATGATTACAGTCGGGGAAACTGAGGCTCCGCAAGGTTACGTGACTTGCCCAAGGTTCCACAGTGCTGAAGGGGAGCGAAATTTGGAGCCTCAGGGTCTATACCATTTTCACGACCCCATGAAGCACGGAGTGAAGAACGAATGTTGTGCTGAGTGAGGCGGACATTCAGAAATGGATCTGCCACGGCCCCTACCCTCAGAGAACCTCAAGTCTGTAGCTGACGGCAGAGGATGAACTCATCTCTGAGAGAGAGCAGGTTGGCCCTCACTGAGGCCGGGCGCCCCTCGGACTCACCCCTCTGCTGCCACTAACCCCTTGGGCTACAAAGCCAGAGGGTCCCAGGACCTGAAGCACTTGTCCCCACAGCCCAAACTGGGAGGAGGAAGGGCCGCATCCCAGACTAGGGAGGAAAGTCCAGGAAAACATCCGAGAAGTGGGAGAAAAGACAAATGGACACTGTGTTCCCCGTTTCCTTCATGATGAAGCTACAGAAAACAGGCCTTTCTGCCTTCCTCCGAGAGACTGTATGCAAAACTTCATGCCTCCCTGTCCTCCTCCAAGAGGTGCCTTGCTTTTTGGTTCCAAGAACACTGGATTGGATTCATTCATTCGCTCATTCATTCATTCATTCGGCATGTGCATGTTGCGGAGGCATCGTGCCAGGGAAACCCCAGTGGACAGACGAGACCTGGTCCCTAACTGGGGAGCGGAGCATGGAGACAGCATTGCACCCCGACGTCCAGCTGTTCATGTCTGCCTGGCTCCAAGCTCAGCCCTTCACATGCAGCCTCACCCTGAGTTCTCTCAGCAGCCTTATGAGGGAGGTGAAGCATTATCCCCATCTTACAGGTGTGGAAACTGAGGCTCAGAAAGGCTGAGTGACTCGCCCAGGGTCACCCAGGAAATACGCGATCATCCCCTGAGCTCAGATATCATGCTGGCCACTCATGCTGGGTCCCCACATGGCCAAGAGGCTGCAGGGTCCTATTGGGAAAGTGGCCTAGGCTCTTCCAGGGAGCGACTGTGCCTCCCATCTCCTCGTTTTTCACCCAAGACCTCTGCAGTGCCTGGGGAAGGCCTCGTTTTTCCAGGGACACCATTTTGCAGAGCCTGGTCTGTAGCTATCAGGCAGGAGGGCTCAGAGCTGTGATGGGGGAACTGGGGCTAGGGAGGTACCCCAGCCTTTGGGAATCTCGTGTTTCCGAGAGACATCGTGTTCTAATTGGAAGGCCAGCCTCTCCTGCAGAGCTGGCTGCCCGGCCACTACACCCCCGGGTGAGGAGAGTGTCAGGGCTCGAAGCGGGAAATTGCTGGAGACAAGAAGTAAAAACGAACTACTCTGGTTTCACCGGGAAGGAAAAAAGAAAAGGCAAAGATCTAATGCAGCTGAAAGTGGGGTCGTTGTTTAAAGAAAACTGTTGCTGTTGCTGTTGCAGCAGATTCGAAGGAGCAGAGCAGAGCTCCGAGGAGGGGCATGGGGAAGCCGTCCCATGAACACGTCCCTCCATCTTTTCTCCCACAAAGATTTGTTGAGCATCTGCTCCACGCCCAGCCCCAGGCTGGATCCTGGGGTCCCAGCAGGAAACAAGGGGGCCCTGCTACGAAGGAGATGTCCCCGCTGCTATGAGAACAGATAAGGGGAGGACTGGAGGTTCAGAGAAGGCTTCCTGTAGGAAGGGACCTAATGGATGGGTGAAGTTAGCCAGAAAAAGAGTTTGGGAAGGGTACTCCAGGTGGAGGGAACAGCAGATGCAGAGGCTCAGAGATGAGAAAGAGATTTATTGTTCCAGGAGCAGACGGGGTGGGAGGGAGCCTGGTGGAGAGGGCCAATGAGCAAAGCCTGCTTCAAGATGTGCAATTTTTGTGTTAAGAGCAGCAGGAATACTTTCTGTGCATCTGTGAGCATTTGGAGGGTCCAGTATGCCCAGGCCCTTCCCAGTAGCGCTCTTGCTGAACGGGCGTTCCCTGTCATGTGGGAAGTAAATGGTTAACTTGGGAACAGCACTTGTGTCCTGGCTGCCCAGAGCCTCCTGGGGTGCCCTGTCTCCAAAGGAGCTGATCACAAGCCCCAACTGCTCAGCTGCCCCCGCCCAGCTGCTGTGAGATCTGAGATCATGAGTCAGGGAGGGGAGGGTCCAGGAGCCGTGTAGAACCAGAGGCCAGGCGGGTCCCTGTGCCCAGCTTCAAGCTCACCAATCGGCCATCTGTGGGGTAGCTGCATCCAAATCACGGCCCCAACACTAGGACTTCGTGCCATAGGTGTACAGCTCAGAGATGGAAATTTCCTTGGTAGATGCATTAGCAAGTCAGGGAAGGTCGGCCCAGGATGTTCAACTGCACATCCCGTCTCCCGGGTGGAGTAGAGGGACTTTGGGGTGCTTGTGGCTGAATCGGGGGCTGGATGACTGGGTGGCTTTTGAGTGTGTTCATCTTCATCATTGTCATCGTCACCGAGATCCCAACAGTCAGGACCATTTATTGTGCACCTACTATGTGCTAAATTCTTCATGTAGATCATCTCATGAATTCCTCCCAGATATTGTAGGCTGTCTTATGACCCCATTTTCCAGATGAGGAAGCTGAGGCCCAGAAAGATGGGTTATGTCTTGAGGACATGAGAGCTGCAGGCCTCAGGTCCTTGTCCTCGGCATGTTCCCCACGCCTACTGGCCTGCAGCCCTTGGGCTGTGCTTGCTCTGACCTCATCCAGCCTCTCCTGGCTTGTTTAGAAAGGGATGGGTAAGAGATGTGATAACGCCAGGGCAGAGGGTTGCTGGACAGAAACCAGAGCTGTTCCTCGACCCAGGCAGGCAGGCCAGGATCCTGGGACAGGGACAACCCCCACTGTTCCCATACAGCTTGATGGTGACACGGGCGTAGAAATAGCGAGCCAGCCCCAGGGAGTCCCAGCGGGTCACCTGCCTTCTCTAGGGCAGGACACACTGCTGGTAGGGTCCCAGCGTAGCTGTGGGATGCTGGCCCCAACCTCACCCCCACTTACTGGGTGATTTGGGAAAGTGTTTCATTTCTAAGAGCCTCAAATCCCTCATCTGCAAAATGGGTGCAAATCTAGTACTTGGAGCTTGGGTTGCTCAGAGGATTTGATGGCATCAAGCAGGTGGGGCTTGGCTCTGTGTCCACCTGGCCCCCCATAGGTGCGCAGTAAACACCAATGTGTGTTCTCTTTCACTCTCCCTGCCATTTGGGAGGAGAAGGAAGATGCACAGTTTAGGACTGTCAAGCCCCCTTCACAGATAGAAAAACCAAGGAGGGAAAAGTTTCCCAAGGCTCCACAGGAAGAGGAGCTGAGATTAGAAACAGAGTTGTGGGTCCCAGGATCTGAACCCAGTGGCCTTTGCTGGTTCCTAACTATGTCTCCAAAAAGGAGACAGGTTACCCACGCACACACAGTACCAAGACCCCGCTGCCCCTGCCAGCCCTGCCTGGTGACCTGGGGTCCCCTCTCAGGAAGGATGGTGTGGATTTGCTGCAGCCCCAGCCTGGCTGGAACTGACCGCTGCTCCCATGAGGAATGAGCAACTTGCTTTGTTTTCCACGGCATAAAATATAATAACCATGTATAATTTCCTGACAAATGTGTCTATAAAACACAATGCAGCTATTTTTATAATGTAGCATTTGAGGTTAAAAATTCAAATTAGAGATTAATTGCAACTTCTAGAAGGTCTGTGGATAAGATGGCTTGGGGAGGAAGGCTGAGATGTTCAGATATGCTCCCTGAGGGATTACAGATGGGTTCTCACACGTGTTTAGAACACACACACGCACACGCACACGCACACGCACTCAACTGATCTCTGGCTTCAGCAAAGCTGGTTTAGACACAGTGTTTGCACTCTTGGGAAAGTTGATCTTGATGCTGGCTCCTTTCTCTGCCCAAGACTCCAGTCTCCAACCGTCCATCAGAAGCAGGTTCCATGATGCTCAGGCAGCCCTAGGGTTGGTGGAGGCGGATGGCGGGGGAAATACACAGAGCCTGGGGCGCAAGCACATTGGGTTAACCTCAATCGGGTGCCAGCTCTCAGCTTCTCCCTAAACCCTCCCCTTCCTCCACCCACTAAAACCAAAACCAGATGGAAATCTAAGTGAATAGTGGGTCTTTGGACAGGGCAGACAGCGTGGGATGGAGCCTGGTCAGGGAGGAGGGAGACAAGCCAGGCGAGCCCCATTCCAAAGAGGCCAAGGGCGAGGTGTGTCCCCTTTGGCACCCAGGGCCCAGACCAGAGCCCCCACAGAAGAGCAATGGGGTTCTGGAGAGCTCTGCGGGGATCTTGGCGAATGTTGGCTGCTTTCTTCAAACCGGAACAACAACAGAGGTTGGGAGAGTGGGGCTGCCCTCTGCACTGCAGATTTTCCTCTCCCCACCTTTTCATGGGTCCTGGCAGTTCCCTGAGGAGGAGGAGGTAGCAGGAGGGCAGCATCTCCAGGGAGCTGGTAGCCAAGGGTGGGAGCCTAGCAGCCTCCTAATGTTTCTGAGGGGCCCCAGGGAGAGGAGGGCCAGAGTGGGGCCAGCAAGTCAGACCGACCCCACTTGGCTCCCTGGGCCCAGGGGCTTCCCCTTCCCGAGCCTCAGTTTCTTCATCTGCAAAGTGGGGACAAGGCAATTGAATGGTGAGGTGAAAAGATAGGAAGCACTTCCTGTAGACCTGGCACGTGGCCCGCTGCTGCTGCTGTGGTTATCATTACTGCCATTGTTATTATTAGCAACTCACATGCGGGTGAGTGTGTGGCGGAGGACCCAGCCACACCCCTGGCAACTGCTGGTCCCCAGGGTCCCTCATCTCCCCAGCATGAGGACGGAAACTGTCCCAACCCAAACTAGCTCCATATTAAGGCAACAGCTCTCCCTCCACCCCCAGCTCCACCCCAGGGCAGGCAGTGTGAGTGGGGCTTGTTTATTTCCCTTGTCTGTTGCCATGTTCAGGGCAAGATGGAGGGGAGAGGAAACAGGCAGTGTCTCCACCCCTCTCTCGGCAGGGGCTGTCCATCCTAGGGCACTGCTTGGATGTCTTCAGCACTGCCCAGTCTTGGGCACAGCAGACAAAGAAAAGCCTGGGTGCCTAGAGCAGGGTCAGAGACAGCCCAGGGGAGGGGCTCCTAGCTCTGTCGTCCTCAGATCATTGTGTCCATCTCCCCCTGCTCCCCGGGCTATGCCAGTGCCTGCCACGCCACGGTAAATGTCACTTCTTTGGTTGAAGTCACTGTCCACAGGGAGCCCTTGCTGGGACCCCTGTCATAACAGTACCACATCATCTCCTTGAAGAGGCCCCACTAAGCCCAGGGTGTCCTCCGTCTTTAAAGAAGCCTATCGAAATTTTCATTCTACACGTGAGAAACAGGCTCCTCCACTCAGCATGTATTTCTTGAGCCCCTACTATGTGTGGGCACTAGGCCGACATCCGCCCGTCACCCCTTAAGAGCTCCCAGACAACAGGAGACAGGCAATTAACTGGTAATGACTCAGACAGGGAATTAATTGCAGTGCCGGTAAATTTCAGCAAGTTGAGAAGCATAGGGGCCTCTGGGGCTCAGAGACAGGTGTCGCCATGCCAAGGCTGCTCAGCCGGCACCTGGCAGACGTGGGATCAGACCCCAGACCCTCCCATCCCTGCTCTCCCCATGGCACAACGCTGTGGCTAATGGGAGCTCCTCTGAGCAGGCTGCAAAGACCACATTCCAAATTAGTTGGGAGAGGGACCCACGACCAGCCCATGTGGCAGGGGTGGGATTGGGAGCAGAAGACAGGATTCCAAAGGTGGGTTCACAAGTCCACTGGGGCTGTCCTCACCGCGACTTGGGGGTGGGGGTTTCCCTTGCTGGGGGCACACTAGTTCTGCCAGGGTCTAGGTATAGGTGGGGCTTGGGCACTGTCCTAGTCGGGACTGTCACCTACAACGGATAGAAAACCGGCCCCAAGTGGCTTAAGCAAAGCTAAGCTAATGTGCAAAACTGAAAAAATCCAGAGTGGGACTTCAGGCACGTCTCAATCCAGGACTTAAACAATGGAGCAGCCAGAATCCGTCTCCCAGAATCTTCCTGTGCTACACTGGGTCCCTGTTCACCTCTGAATCAATCACCCTGGCCGCAGAGGAGCTGCGTGCTCACTGGCCAGAGCTGGACTGTGCAGGGTGGCACTTCACCAGAACCCCTTGGCCCAGGAATGGAGGGAGGCTGCCCTCCAAAGCGTTGTTCCTGGACATAACAGAGCTCACATTTACAAGGAAGAGTTCCCTGAAGAGCACTACCCTGCTTCATGCGCTTCACATGTATTATCCCACCTAATCCACTTAGAGTTTTGCTGGGCCCTCTTAAGTAGCAGTGTTCCCCTCCCATGACATCAAACACTCCATGACAAATACACTTTATCCACAGCCAGGAGTGTGGTGGACTTTGGGTGTCCAGTTGACATGCCATCATGTCTGGTCAACATGTTGCTAACCATTTGTTAATTACAGATTATTTTGGAGCCAATAAAAAACTGTATTTCAGGCTTCCCAAAGATCAGCCTTTGAAAATCTCCTGCGCCTTAGGCATTGTGGGTCTCAAGGCTAAACAGAGCTGAGCTGTGAGTCATTCATTCATTCATCCAGCTTTTACTTGAGCACCTGCCTTGTGCCAGGCACCACTATCAACACAGAGAACCCCGGAGAGGGACAGAGAGAAAGAGACTGGTGCAGCCCAAGGGAGTCTAATTAGTGGTAGTGAAGTGGCTGGGGAGGTAGGTGGGCCCCCAGACCTTTCTGGGGCTGTGAGGGAAGAGTTCCTCTGGGAAGAGGTGCCTCAGGTGAAGACTAGGTTGGGCTTCATGACAAGGTGGGAAGAGTATTGCAAGAGGGGCAGCATATACAAAGGCAGGAGGTGACAGCGCGTGGCTGGTGGGGTGTTTGTGGTGGGGCAGGGGAACGGTTCAGGCCAGAGGAGGCGGGGGCAGATCCTAAGTCTGGGATCTAGACTCTGGTCTCGCTTGTTGGCTTTTCTCTGGGTCAGGACCAGGGTGAGGAGAGTGAGGCACTAAGGGTGCCAACTGTAAGGAGGTGCTCACTGTCAGGGCCGTGCAAGTGCTGGGGGGCATCTGAGACCCTCACGTTTGCTCCCTCGATGCCAGGGCCAGCTCAGAAAGAGGTCCCTGCTCATCAGGAGCCTCCAATCAGCTGCCCCTCCTCCGCCCTGGGCCCCCTCCCCTCCTCTCTGAAAAAAACTTCCCTATCCTGATTTTTTGAGTAGGGGGCCTTGGTGGGTCTGGGTGGGGGTGGTGGGGGGCTGAGCCGAATGCTAATGAAATCAGAGGCACCCAGGTGGGGCCAGGCCGGGGTCAGGGGAGAATTAAACAAATGCACCCAGCCTGCTACAGGCTATTTTCCATATTTGATTGGTGCAGGCTGCCGGACAGCCCCCTGCGGTGCAGCCCCCTGCGGAGGGGGATGGGGAATATGATGGGGAGTTGGTGGGGGGTGGGGAAGCTTGCTTCTTCAGTCCTGGGAACCTGCGAGACAGCACTTGGCATTCAGGGATGCTTCATAGTAGAGAAGGGGCAAAGATGGTTCCCTGGCTTGGCTGGGAGCTTGGCTGTCCAGCCCACCCCCTCTGGAGAGGCGAGGCCTACAGAGGCCCGAACTCATGCTTGTCAGCCACGGCGACACTTGTGTGTCCTGTGTCTTGACCACCTTCTAGGCATCATCCCATGGAATCCTCACAACCATCTGTGAGTGGTGTGCTATGCAGACTGGGAGACAGAGGTGCAGAGCAGCAGAATGACTTGCCAAGGTCACAGAATCAGCAGCCCGTTGTGGTCGCTGTACCTGAGTCCATGCAGTCACAATAAGAAACCACTGGGGATGGGCACTCTTATTAGATCCACTTGAGATTTGGGGAACAGAAAGATAGCATGGCCCAGGAAGTAAGAGCAGATAGACTCTAGCTCAGATCCCAGCTAGGCAGGATCAACTCTCTGAGCCTGTCTCCCCTTCGGTGAAGCAAGTTAATGACAGCATCCCCCTTGCACCGTCACTGAAGGTGGATGAGAAAGGCTTTGAAGACCGGGAAGGGCTCCATGACGTGAAAGGGGGTTGTCTGAAGACTCCACCCTGGACCCAGGCTCCATGGTGTGGGCACTGACCACAAGCTGCCCACCTCAATGTCTGCCCCTCTCTCTGTAGCTTCCTCTCCCCTCCCCAAACATGTGCAATAGTACATCGATCTCACATTTTCTCCAGGAAGCACCATCAATGTCAGGATAAGGTCTATTTGATTCTGAAGGAGAAAGGCCAGGGGGGCTCCTGGGGTTCACATTTCTGAGCCCCTTGCTACTTCTGTTCAATTACACTGCATCCAAAGAGGCACCTGGGAGTTCACAGCCTAGTAGGACTTGAGACAGAGGACCAGGGCCAGAAGCCAGTGTGAGGAAGCTGAAGCCGACATTTGCACAAGGGGTTCTGAGCATCAGTGGAGGGCTTTTCAAGTGGGGTCTTGCAGGATGAGTAGGAGCCCATTGTTCACTAGTTCATTCCACACCACCTCACAGCCTGTGTGACTCTGAGCCTAGCATCCCTCCCTTCTCATTCATAGGATGAAATGGAAAGGGCCTACTCTGCTGAGAATTCCCGCAGACTAAGGAGGGTTTCAGAGGAAAGAGATGAAGTGTGCATGAGGCCTGGATTACTCCATATTGTTGGTTTTCAAGAGGCCCATGACATAGCAGTGCCGGTCCTGTGGCACAAGGAGACTCCAGTGCCCCTGACATGCTCCCATCTCCTCTCCAGAGCCCTCCTCTTTCAAGCTTTCCTGCCATCTCCACCCCTGACTCTTCTCTGAGCTCCCAAAGCATTCGTGTCCTGAGTAATAAGCCTGCCAGCTTTGGTCTGAATCCTGACTCAGCCAGCAGCTTGCTGGATGGCCTTGGGCAAGCCCTCCTTCTTCCTGAGCCTCAGCTCTTCATCTGTAAAAGAGGAGTAAATGATAGTGCTTATTTCCCAAGGTGGTGCATTTAGCTTGGTGCCCTGCACACAGGAATCGCTCCACTCGTGTTCTCAGGATCCATCACCGTTTCCTATTCTCTCTCCTTGGACCGGGCCCTGTGCTTGGTGATGTGAGTTACTGCCTATGACATCCCTGGAGGTAGATCTCCATTTTGCAGATAAAGAAACTCATTTTGACTGACTTTGGGCAAGTGTCTGGGACTTGACTCTAAACTGGTATGATAACCCCCAGTCATGTCATTGTCCGTGAGTGGCTCTCAACCCTGACTGCACAACAGCGGGACCTGGAGGGCGGTCAGTGAATGCCACGTCCAGGCTCCACCCAAAACCTGTTGAGTCAGACAGGGTGGAGGGGTGGGGCTTAGCATTTTATGTTGAAAAGCTCCGCCCACCCCCCACCCCACCAGTGACTGCAGTGAGCAGCTAGCGCTGAGGACCCCACCTTGCCGCCTCCATCCCTCCCACCTTACTCAGCCCATCCTCCCTGTCCCCTGGGACCTCTGTTTTGGGGAACCCATCACTCTTTCCCTGAAAGTTGGCATGAAAGCAACAGGCCTGAGTTTTCTCTGGCAGGACTCTTCAGCCCTCTGAGCACACTTCTGAGAGTAACAACTCACTTTGGAAAGGCCCCCAGCGCTCGGACTGGTAATGTTGTTAGATCACGCATAGCATCAGGTTGCAGGATCCGAACCCTGATGACACGATTAGCAGGATCTGGGGACTTGCCTCCAGGGGCAGCAGTTCTGGGTGAACTGCTAATCCTGCGACAGACCCGACCATCACCATCACAGTACCTGGTTTCCAGATCCAAAACGAGTTGTCCGCCAGGATGCCAGCTCCAACAAAATATGCCTGCCCGTGAATAAGGATGGGAGGAAATAGGCAAAACTGAGACTGCCTCTCTTACATGAGCTACAAATCGTTTTTCTAACACCAGCTGATACTGGCTCATGAGAACCAATTGTTAAATTTCCAGAATTTTGGAAGTTGGTTGTCAAATACACATGCTGTCAAAAGTTAAATGATATAAACTTACAATTACACAAATTATATTTAAAACAGAGGCAATATATACTCAAAACTCACCTCTTGCTAGTAATTTTACACTTTACTATTATTTATGTTCCTAGAATGATTTCTTTATGTACTATCTGGACAGTGGAAATACTGTGTACTGGTGTGCCTCTGCACGATTTTGCCTTCACTGATGTCACACTGTACCTAGAAGTTGGCTGTGGGAAGTATCTATACCCCAGAAATTAGCAAACACTATACATTAAGGGCCCCCTTTCCCGGAGAACCAGTTGTTAAACATTTACCAGCACACCACAGACTATATTTTAATTTTTTATTTTCTTTTTTTCCCTTTTAAGTAGACTTTATTTTTAAGAGCAATTTAAGGTTCACAGCAAAATTGAGCAGGAAGTACAGAGTTTCCACACCCCCCACCCCGGCCCTCACCTCCCCCCATTATCATCCCTCACCAAAGTGGCACGTTTGTTATAATCCTCGAACCTATACTGACACATCATTATCACCCAAAAACCATAGGGTTTGGACAACCATTATAGTATCTTGCAGACTAGTTTCATTGCCCTAAAAATCTTCTGTGCTCCGTTTATTCATTCCTTCCCACCGCCCCGGCTCCTGGCAACCACTTATCTTTTTACTGTCTGCATAGTTTTGCCTCTTCCAGAATGTCACATAGTTTCCAGAATCATACAGTAGGGAGCCTTTGGAGACTGACTTCTTTCACTTAAGAATATGCATTTAAACTTCCTTCACGTCCTTGCATGGCTTTATAGTTCATTTCTTTTTACTGTTGAATAATATTCCATTGTCTGGATGTACCACCATTTACTTATCCATTCACCTTCATTCATCATGAAGGACATCTTGGTTGCTGCCAAGTTTTGGCAGTTAAGAATAAAGATACTGTGAACTCCACGTGTAGCTTTTCATGTAGACATAAGTTTCCAGCTCCTTCTGGTAAATACCAAGAAGTATGCTTGCTAGATGGTAGGGTAAGAGTTGGTTTAGTTTAGTAAACCAGGCTACCTTCCAACATGGATGTATCATCTTGCATTCCCACCAGCAACGAATGAAGACTTCCTGTTTCTCCACATCCTCCCCATCACTGGGTGTTGTCAGTGTTCCGGATCTTCGCAATTCCAGTAGGTGTGTGACGGTGTTTCGCTGTTGTTTTCACTTGCATTTCCCTGATGACATATGATGTGGAGCATCTTTTCGTATGCTTATTTGCCGTCCGTATATCTTCTTTGGTGAGGTGTCTGTTAAGGTCTTGGACAATTTTTTTAATCTGGTTGTTTATAATTTAATTTTGTAAAAGAACTTTTCCCACGGTAGATAGCCTTAAAAAAAAAAAAACGTATTCTCTTGGGGCAAAACCTAGCAATGTGGTATTTCTGTGCAAGGGGTAGAATGTTGTCCCCAGTTTTTTTCTTCTAGTTTTACTGAGACGTAATGCACATACAGCACTGCATAAGTTTAAGGTGCACAGCATAATGACTTACATACATCATGAAAGGATTATCACAGTAAGTTTAATGAACATCCATCACCTCGTATTGCTAGCAAATTAAAGAAATAGAAATTTTTTTCATATGATGAGAACTCCTAGGATTTACTCTCTTTACTTTTCATGCATAGCATACAGCAGTGTTAATTATATTTATCATGTTGTACATGACGTCCCTTATTGTCCCTGTTTTTTAAATGTTGAAGGAGGCTGGATCATTCTTCCTGCATCACCAAGGCCCTGGACAAGGGTTTGCCTCGTGGCAACACCAGGTTGCTACTCATTAATTTCCTTAAAGAGGCAGAACTAGCATAGCGCTCTTCAAGTGTATTTCTGTGGTCTACATGGAACTTCCCAAAATGAATGTGTCAGGGGACAAGGGTAGTGAGATGGTGGCACATGTGACACTGTCTGCTGTGTCCCTTGAGGTGGAAATAGCCCTGAGCAGGGACCAAAGCCCATGTCCCCTCCTAGAACTTTCTCTGTGCCCTTGAGCAAGTCACACCTCCTCTCTGGGCTCCATCTTCAGATCTGTAGAATGAGGACATCAGAACCAGGGGTAGGACTGACAAATATTTGCTTCCTTGTCAGACTCCCCTTCCTGAGCCCATGGCAGACAGAACTAATCAACCAGCGCTCCTCAGAATCCTCCTTAACACAGTGTTCCAAGCAGCTATTACCGGGCTATTATTCTGAATGACAGGGGTATTGACACCGTGAGCCAGCCCTGATCTGAGTGCTCTCTAAGGCCACTTGTGCCTCTGACTCTCTGTACAGGATGCTGCCTGGGAGGAGCTGAGCACAGACTTACCTGTGCTCAGCAGGAACCTTCTCAACAGGAGACAGTGTGCTTCAGTGGTTAGGAGCTCAGGTGCTGGAGTCTGATGCATCAGGGTGTGGGCGAGTCCCAGCTCTTCCGCCAATAGGCTGTGTGACTGTAGAGAAGTTACTAGACCTTTCAGATCTTGTGTCCTCCTCTGTCTGATGGGTTGATGGTGTCTGCTTCTTAACATTTCAGCTGTAAGGACTCTACAAAGTCAGGTGTATAACGTGTCTGGCACATGGGGACTCTGCGGAGGGCAGCAGCGGGAGCCTTGTTCAGATCGTGATAACGCCTGTGGTGTCTGCATGTGGCCATGGGCGTTAAGCAAAGGCCTCGTGGCTGGGCCAGGCCTTTGGCCTAGAAGGTTCAGTGTCTTTCGGGCCTTGGGGAGATCAGGGCTGTTCTGGAAGTTCCAGGACTCCCTCCCCCACCGCCAGCCCTGGCATGTAGACAGGGTACCTGCAATCAGCAGGAGGTGACTTGGGGGGGGGCAGTGAGAGGCGAGGAAAGGCAAGGAGAGTTTTGTGAGCAGAAATCGCCACAAGCCCTCTCTAGTACCACGAGAACCTGCCCTGGCAGACAGACAGGATGCGGAAGTGGCAAATGCCTTGTAGAATCGGCTTCCCTCCAAATTCACTGTCACTTACTCCAAGCTCCCCTTGACCAGTGTGATTGTTTGGTTTGGTTTTCACACACCTGAGCCAGTGCCGGTTAGTCCCAGCCAGTGGCCTGGACTTCACCCCGTCCCAAGCTGGGAAAGGCCCATTCTCACCACCGAGCTGGGAGCTGAGTCAGGGGACCCCAGTTTGCTTGAGCCTCCCCTTCCTGCAGGCTGCTCTTCCCCAGACCCCCACCTCTTTGGGGTCGGGGCGGGGAGGACAGGGGCCCCACCAGCCCAGAACATTCACCTGGGATTTGGCTGGAGAGTGAAAAAGACTGTTGGTTTCCAATGCCTGGGCATGTCCGCAGTGGCCATTACAGGGCTTAATGCCTTCAGCCTGGGAACTCTAAAAGTGTGGTTTTGTTCTAAAACCCAGAATTTCTGACAGCCTGAGTTAATAAGCCCCCCAAGTGAATTCAGAGCGTACTGGTGGGAAAGTTCTGAACTAGACTCCTTCTCCCTCATGGAAGCATCTCAGAGAAATGCTCTTCTCCCACTTTAAGGGTAAGTGTGGACTTTGATGTGGGCCCTGGCCCTTTAAAAAGTCCCCTCTGTGGAGGGGGATACTAAAACTTAACATGGAGCCAACACATGACTTGCGCTTTGAGAGCATATGTGCTTAGTCCTTAGGGGCTAAAGGCCATGGCTAAAATACACAAACAAACAAAGAAATAAAATTTTTTAAAAAATGGAAGACAAAACCCACCTCCTCCCACCACAGCTCTTTAGCCCACCTGGACTGACCCTTTAATCTGGTCAGGGGCTGTTTCTAAAGATCATAGCCCCCTTTCAGAAGTGAAACGTCATACAGCCTTGAATAATAAAACAAAAAACAAAACAAAACGAAACACCAAAAAAAAAAAAAACCCAAAACCAAAGAAATAGCCTTCTACAACGGAGCAGCTCTCTTAGAAGCAAGAGTGGGCCTGGGGTGTAGCTTCCAAGTTCAGGGTTTGATGTGGGGTGCAATTCAGAATGAGTAGCCATCTGGGAACCTTGCCAAGGGAATTCATCTACCCAAATTCCCTGGAGTCCCCTGGAAGCCTCACTGCCCCCAGGTGCTTGGGTCACAGGACCTCAGCTAAGGGACCAGGGCTGCAGCTGAGGAGAGGTTCTCTGAGAAAGAGAGAGGAGAGGCGTCCCCGGTGAAGGTACGTGTTGCTTCCAACTTTGGGAGGCCTTGGGTCCCAAGTGTGTGCGTTAGGAATTGAGGAAGGAGCCCAGACTCCGTGGGGGCTGGAGTCCCACAGCCTAGCTGAGTGCCAGCTTTGCTGTTGCCTTCGCGCTGTGCGATCTTGGGCGAGTGACATCTGCAGCCTTAGTCTCCCCGGCTGTGAAATGGGAACCGGCGATGGCGGCCGCATACCTGTCGCCCGGGGTTCTTGTGCGGAGAGGAGCCAGGGCGGTGCCCGGTCCAGTCCTGGGCCCGTGGTACGCGCCAGGCAAGCAGGAACTGGCTCTGTTACTAACTGGGGTTCGATTTCCGTGATGGTTTCCCAGGATGGAAAGACCATTGCAAGCTCCAACCCGGGGCCTAGCGGAGCCTGGGGGATTGGAGGGAGGGAGGGAGGCGTCGGAGAGGGAGGAAAGGAGGGCGGCAGGAAGGGGGAAGGTGGGGCGGGCGCTGCGCCCCCGCCCCGCCCGCCGCGCGCCCACCCCTCCGACCGCGCCCACCCTCCCGCGCGGGCGGCCGCCTCGCACTCGCACCGAGCAGCTTGGCGGCAGCGGGCGCGGGCCGCGCGGGGCTGGGCTGGGCGCGCCGATCTATTAACGTCTGTGTGTCTGGGCCGCGGGTCTGCGGCGAGGCAGGCGCCAGGGGCTCGCCTGGAACCAGATGTGCCGCGGCGCCGCTCTGGCCGCCACCGGCGCGGCGCGCTCGCACGCACGGGCTGGCGTGCACATGGCCGGGCGGGGCGGGCGGCGGCTGGCGCGCCGGGCCGGGCACCCCCTGGGTTTCGGGGCCGACCCCCCACCCGCGGGTGCGGAAGAGCGATCCCACCCCCCCCCCCCCGGCCCCGGCCCCGGCCCGCGCCGACCGAGCGCGGCCCAGATGGGAAAGTGACCCCGGGACACTGAGCTCTCCCGGGTGGGGTCCGCCGAGCCCGCGGGGTCTGGTCCCCCCGGAGGGAAGGACCTCTCTTGGAAAGCCCAGCCCCTCCACGCCCCTTACAAGGGCCAGGGACTCTTCCTGCCGCGCCCCCCGAAGTTTGTTTTCTTAAGTTTGTGTGTAAGATGTTTTAAGGTTCTGAGTCAGAGCTTCCCCTAAGATGAAGGAGCTGGGGCCTTACCGAGAAATGCCAACGTGGGGGGGGGGTGTGCGGCGGGGAGCAGAAAATGGGGCAAAGGAAATGTAGGGGTTAGCGGCTTTTAAACGCCTGAGTTCTGAAGTGGGCTTTTCACCCATGGGGGTGGGGGGAAGGGAAATAGGATTTCGCTGAGGCCTGTCCTGCTTTGGCACCATATCTGCAGTCAACCGCAGGATGGTTCCCAGCCCTGGTTGCTGCTGAGCAGCATGCCCCACCTCCACGCCTGACAGCCTTGGGGTCCTCTGCATCCCCTCTGGGCCTCCTCTGGGATCCTGTAAAGTGAGCAACGGAGCTGGGCCTCTGGAGTACCCAGGTCTCAGTAGATGGGCTCCCAGGCCCTGGCAGCTGCGAATTCCAGCTCAAGAGGTTAGGAAGATGGGAAGCGAGGTGTGTGGAAAGGCGCTGCTTTGGTACCACTAGATGGAGGCCGCACTGAGAGCAGAGAGGAGGCGTAGGACAGGGCGAAGCTGTCAGGCTGGACCAGCCCAGTCTGGCTGCTGAGGAGATGGCCTCACCCAGGGCCTTTGGACTTGGGGCAGTCTCCTTGGTTTGCAGTTCTTCCCCGTGCTTTCCAGAAGAGTGTTGCATAGAAAACCTTTGAAGATATGTGGAAAGACTGGGTTTTCCCAGCCTCGCTGGCCTTCCTTGTTCTGGAAATGAGGCACTGAGATGCTGAGTAGGGGAAGGGGATGTCAGCTCCATAAACATCAACCCTCCCTCCCGTAGATGCCTGCGCCACCTCTAGGGACTCAGGATGGAGAGGGCTAGGACCTAGGCGGCCAGAGTGCTGGCTGCTTGTCAGTGCTGGGGTGGAGGCTGCCTCTCGCATCACCGCCATCCTGTGGGAACCATCACATGCCCTCTTCACAAGGAAGCTGAGGCCCAGGAGAAATAATGACAGCCTCAAGGTCACAGAGCCAGGAAGTGAAGGAGGGGGGATTCCAATCCAGGCTGTTGGGCTCTGGAGACAAAACTTTGGGCTTGGGATCAAATCCCCTCTATGTCTGGAGACTCAAGGTACAAGGCGGTTCGTTCCCAACCTTTAGGAAAGTGGAGGTGCGAGTGGACCCAGTTGGAGAGGGGGTCAGGGTAGACAGCCACCTGCCCCTCCAGTCCAGTCTGTCCATCCCTTCCCTTCTGAGCAGACTCAGCAGATGTGGCTCCAGCCCAGGAGCCTCCTCCTCTGTCCCTGCCCCTATAAGAAGAATGATGCCCCATTCCTCTGGCCTTGAGCACCAGACTGAAGCTTTTCCCTTTGGGAGGGGATTTCTCTGGGTCATGTTCTGGCCCCTAAATTGAAAAAAAAAAGTACATTTGTTTCTGCCAGTAGGAAGATCAAGAAGGTGGGAAACTTGTAACAGTTCACCCAGTCTATAGTGCACAGAAGTCTTCATGTGTTTGGGTGAACAGAGAATTGGGATTACCTCTTCTTTGGGACCCAAGTTCCATTCATTCAATCATATGTTTATTTGTTCAGTATTTATTGACCACCTACTATGTGCCAGACGCTGATAATAATGAGGCAAGTTTGGTCTGTGATTGTGGCAAAGCTTCCTGCCTGATCTAACCCAGCTTCTCCGGAAGCATCCATGAAAGACCATGTCTCAGGCATTGTTTTAAGAACTTTACATATGGTAACTCACTTAACCTCCACAAAAACCCTAGAAGGGAGATATGATCTCCATTTTCTAGGTGGGAAAACGGAAGCACAGAAAAGTGGTAAGTTTCTTAGGGTCACACAACAGTGAAGCTGGGATTTGAACCTGAGCAGGTGAACTCCAGAGTCTAATTTGTAATATGCTGGATGAATCACCTTTTATGCTTTTGTGGGGCAGCCTGTTCTGACTGACTTGGTGGTAAGAAGGAACCCAGGAGGTCCTGGCAGAGAGGAGGACGAGGCCATAAGAACTTCCACTGAAGTAGGTGGAGTGTGGGTGGAGATTAAGTGAACATTAACCACCACATGCTCAGCCCTGCTCCGTGCCGCCCACAGCAAGAAACACTTAACCCGCATTGTCACACTGAATGTGCTGTATAAAATGGTGAGGTTATAACAGTTACCCACATAATAACTAATGTTACTTGAGTGCTTACCAGGTGCCAGACGTTGTCTAAGCAGTTTAGGTACTGCTGTCCCCATTTACAGTGGGAAAACCCAGCCTCAGAAAGGCAAAGCCACTAGCCCAGAGAGCTCACATAGCTGGTGTGTGGTGAAGCCAGGACTTGAATGCAGCTATTTCCAGGAAAGAGAGGTATCATTGAGCAGGCTGTCAACTGCATAACTATAGTGGGCACCAGTCACACTCTAATCTATAGGGAATGCTGCCCCTGGAGTTGTGCAGTGCACAACCTGCTCAACCATACATGTTGTCCCTGGGTGTGTCCGATCTTCCTCCTGGCCTCTTGATGCCCCATCCAAAAAAGGAAATGATATTCATGCACACCGTAAGTGGACTCATGTGTGAGCTTGAGATCTGTGGACATGGGCCAAAAAGTCTGCCAAAAATTAAATAGATATGCTGGCATGGTGGGATTTGGGGATGATTTTTCTTCTTTCAAACGTCCTTCAGTGCTGGTCTTTGTTGTTGTTCCTCTCCTTTAGAAGGAGGAGGAGGAGAAAAAATGGAATATCGAGAACAGCTCTGATACAAATTTCTGTAATGAGGAAAATATTCCCACTCTGTGCTATTCAGCATGGTAGCCACTAGCCACATGTGGCTGTTGAGTCCTTGAAATGTGGCTACTGTAACTGAAGAACAGGATTTATGTTTTTATTTCATTTTAATCAATGTCAGTTGGACTGGAGATGGCTCCGTGTGGCCAGTGGCTGCCGTACTGGCCAGTGCAGAGCTGGAGGGTGGATTTGCACTTTTCACATTGCGCCATGTCACTCTGTTGGCTTCATGGAAGCCCATGGTTCCTAACCTTGTGGGCGAGGGAGACTGTGCTGCAGACTCCGGGCCTGGGCTTGCTGGATCGGAATCCCCCAGGATGGGATGGGAATGTCCTGTTCTAATGAGCTTCCCATGGAGTTTCGAAGCAAGTTGTCAGTGGACACCCCTTTGAGAAATCTGGAAGAGCTGGTATCAGCCCCTCCGCTGGGGCCACCAGGGCGGTTAGGGGGCGGCGCAGGCTCTCAGAGTTCCAGTGGAGGCATTGGAAAGGCTGCCTTCAAATGTTAGCAAGGTGGCCCTGGGGAGGAGTCCCCTGTGCTGCCCCTCGCTCAAAGCATAAACTTGGGGGGCCCACATGGAGAAAGATTATGGCTCACTGTAACAGGGAACTTTCTAGTGTCCGGGTTGGCTGTCATTTGAGGGTGTGACTGGGACCAGTTAGAGATGTCACAGATGGCTCTGTGCCCAGGCTATGAGTGCATCCTGCCAGTGAGGGCTGTGGCAGCTGGGACACAGACAGGCACCCATCCCGCTGGCACACAGCAGGGGATCGTCAGCCTTAAGGGCACCAGCACCCAAGAGCATGATGGGTGGGTGTGGGCGGAGTGCTCAGATTTGCTCAAGTAGAGAGAGGTGGCCGGCGAAGTCACAGGGAGTTGAAATGTTCTCTGCACCCAGCCATCAACCCTCTCTCTGACTCCCAGCAGGTGCTGGCTGTAGGCTTTGAGAGTCCTGGGAGCTCTTAAGTGGGAGAGAAAACCTCACACTGGGTCCTTGGCAGCAACTTCACTCTGTTGGCTTCACTCTGGAAATGGTTAAGGAGGGCAGCTTCCACTGCCCGATGCCAGCCATTTGGGGACAAACAACCCAGACAGAAGCCCCTGCCTCATCACTGCCTGGCTGTGTGACCTGGGTCAGCTGCTTCACCTATCTGAACCTCACTGTCCCTGATGGAGAACAAGGCTTAATAACAGTGCCCTCCACATTGGAGAAGTCAGGCTTTGTAACCCAGCATAAAAGTTTAGTAAATGGAAGCCAAAAAAAAAAAAAAAAAAAGGATGGGAAGTGGGAGTCCTGGCCTTACCACACGCCCAAACTGCGGTGAGCGGAGCAGCAGACACTCAAGACAGCCTGGAGCTTCGCTGAGTTGAGCCTCAAACTCACATTTTCCAGCGTGCCTGGAACTCACAGATGGGTCATAAAAATCTGCAGTGATGCTTTAAAGGTCAGCCTCTCTGGGAGTGCAGCATTGCCTCAGAGCCAGGGTCAAGGGAGGTCCCGGAAGCCTTAGAAGAGGGGTGACAGGCACTGCCTTTGTCTCAGCTGCTATCTGGGGTGGGCAGCTGGCCAGGGGACCCCAAGGTGAAACAGAGGCAGAGAGGCGGGTTCCTCTGGGGCGGAAAAGCTGACTTTCCATCAAGCTGACTTTTCAGTATGGGATCTGTGGACATGATTCAGGGAGCCTGTGACCTGACCCGCCCCCCACCCTGGGTTACACGCAAACTTCTGTGTGCACCTGTGTTTTTCTGGGGAAAGGTCCATCGAATTCCTCAGATTTCTCAAGAGATTTATGATCGAAATAGGGGAGGAACCAATGAGCCAGGACCTAGGTTTCATTCTGGAAAAATAGTAGGCATCTTGGTAGCCCACGGCGTTTAGCGTGTTCTCAGGAAAGCCTGGACTCTTCCATCCTTTCTGCCACCCTAAGAGGGAGGCACAGATACTGCTTTTGCCCCAGTGCACAGGTGGTGAAACCCAGGGCCCAAGAGGGGATCTCTCTGGACTAAGGACACACAGGGGGTCGTTTTCCTCAATCTCAGATGCTCAGGGGAGGCAGCCATTGGCTAAGTGGGCTGCTGCTTCGCCCCGCCCCCTGCCAACCAGGCCCGCTTGCTGTGTCAGGGATGCACTCCTGCACCCGGCCCCCTGGGAACCCAGGAACAGGGAGGAGGCAGGAAGGAGGAAAATGTGTGTTCTCAGGGGTTGGACGTCAGTGGGCAGAACTTAGGGTCCCCCTGCCTTGCTGGGAGCCCTTGGCTAAGTCACTGTCCCATCCTGTGCCTCAGTTTCCTCATTAGCAAAAACGAGGGGCTTTGACAGATGATCTGTAAACTAAGGTCCCTTCAGGTCTGAGGACTGAGAAGACAAGTGTAACAGGCTTGAGATCCCAGAGCCTCTTGCAGCTTTGTTTCAGAACCAAGCTGCACAAAATCGGGCCATTTCTGCTCCCGGCCACCAGCCCTTGCCTTGACTCCCAGCAGATGCTGGCTGCGCAGGCTTGAGAGACCCAGGAGCTCAGAGCTGGGAGAGGAAACCCCACACTGAGCCTGGAGTGGCAACTTCACCCTGGTCTGGAAGTGGTTAATGAGCTTTCTTTCCTCCAGATACCAGCCCCTTATTAAAATGTAGGTTTTACAATAAATCTGGCGTTTGGCCACCGACCTTAGATTAAAACCAGACGGGACAGACACTAACCCCCTTCGTAGACCAAATTTTGAGCAAAGGACTGCTCTTTTTCCTTCTGAATGACTCCCCAACCCACACTCACCCCTGCATCTCCACTCCAGCCACATGCCCCCACTTTCTGGAGCTCGGTTTTGGGGTCTCAGGGGTAGAGAAGACTGGGCTGACCACAGATGTGAACCCCTGGCTCCTGGAGTGTTGAGGTGGGAGGTGATCAGCCCCAGACCCAGAGGCCTGGGGGGCCTGGGGGGAGGATCCGGGGACGCCAGAGTCTTTGAGATGGTCAGCTGTATCTGGCCTTTGACCTCACGCCCTTTTCTGCGCCTGAGACTGGACACAAATGTTCTCTGCCCTGTAGCTTTGTCCCTGCCCCCCACTTAGGTCCAATGATCCCATTTTTCAGAGAATCCTGGATCTCCAAAGAAGTTTGGGCCTCCCCCATCCCGCTGCAGCAGCCCCCGCATGGAGACATTCGGTCCCAAGAACCCCGCCTTGTGGATTCTGTCTTACTGAGAGTCTCCCCAGACCCCCTGACCCAGCATGGCTTTGAGGCTTTTCTGGCAGTACTGAGCCACTCTCTGGGCCTTAGTCACTCCACCCCCCACTCCCTGCATCCCCCCAAACATTCAGGGGACCTCCTTTCCTTGCCATTCTCAGCCAATCCCAGTGTTTCCTTCTGCCCCCTCCCCTTTTCTGTGTTCTTTTATGACAACTTGATTGACATATAATTCATATAGCTCACAACTCACTCATCTCAAGTGTACAGTCCAGTGATTTTTTAGTATAATCAGTTGTGCAGGCATCACCACAACTTTAGAACATTTTAATTGCCCCGGAAAGAAACCCTGAACCCTTTAGTCCTCACCCTCCAATCTCCCCAGCACCCTCCCCCAGCCCCCGGCAACCACTCATCTATTTTCTGTTTCTATAGATCTGCCTTTTCTGAACTGTTCATGTAAGTGGAATCATACGTCATGTGCCCTTTTGTGACTGGCACTGTCTTCTTTAACTCAGCGTAATGTTTTCAAAGATCATCCATGTTGTGGCCTGGACCAGCACAATTTATTTCTCTTCATAGTCGAATAATATTCCGTCCTATGGATACACGACATTTGGTTTATCTGCTCATCAGTTGAAGGGCTTCCCCCTTTGGGCTGTTAAGAGTAACGCTGCTATGAACATTCATTCATATACGAGGTTTTGTGTGGACATATGTTTTCATTTCTCTTGAGTACATGACTAGCAGTGGAATGGCTGGGTCATAGGCTAACTCTGTTTTTAACATTTTGAGGAGCTGCCAGACTGTTTTCCAAAGTGGCTGCACCATTTTACGTCCCTCCTGGCAGGACGGGAGAGTTTCGATCTCTCCACACATTCTTGTCGCCACTTGTTATTGTCCGTCTTTTGATTCTGGCCATCCCAGGGGGTGGGAAGTGGAATCCCCTCATGGTTTTGCTTTGCCTTTCCCTGATGGCTAATGATCCTGAGCATCTCTTCATGTGCTTACTGGTCATTTGTCTGTCTTCTTTGGAGAAGGGTCTATTCAGATCATTTGCTCATTTTAAAAATTGGGTTATTGGTCTTTTTATTGTTGAGTTACAAGAGTTCTTAATTATTTTCTAAATACAAGCCTCCTCATCAAATATATATTCTGTAAATAGTTTTCCCATTCTGTGCCTTGTCGTCTTCCTTGATGATGTTCACAGAAGGTTTTAACTTGATGAAGTCTGATTTATCTTGTTTTTTCTTTAATTGCTTGTGCTTTTGTGTCCCATCTAAGAAACCACTGTCTGGCCCTCTTGAGGGGGAAGGGAACTGGCTTTGGAAGTTGAGATTTCTCATTCTTTTTTTGGAATGAGGCCTTTCTTCATTTATATAATTATTCATTCAGAAATATTTTTAAGCCAAACTACTGCCCAGTCCTGGGGATACAGCAGTGACAAGGCAAACCCATCCCTTGCCGTCCTAGAGCTTAGAGTTGAATGGAAGAGACAGGCATGAAGCAGATAACCAAAACAGAAGAATGACTTAATTACAGATGTGTGGGAGAGGAAGAGGGCCCAGGAGCCTATAATAAGGAGATCTTTTCTGGTCTGGGCGCTGGGAAAGACCCTCGGGACAGGGCATTTAGTCTGAGATTAAAGGCTGGGAAGCGTTAGCCAGGCAAAAGGGGTGCAGTGTGTCAGCCAGAGGAAACAGCATGTGCAAAGGCCCTGAGGTGGCAGGAGCTCATGCTGCTTTGTAAGGCAAGTCCCCTTGACATATCAGCCCTTCCACTGGGGTTTCTTGTGGGGGGGGGGTTCTGGTGGCCCAATGGAAGTGTATGCCACATGCCATGTCCTCAGTGCCTGTATGGGAGAGGTTCCAGACCCCAGGGACACCCAGATGCATTGCAGCTGCCTCTAGGGCTCTGCTGAGGTCTTGAGATGCCATATAGGAGCCTCCCCCAGCCTCCTCCAGACTCCAGGGTCAGCCCAAGTCTACTAAGGCCTCCTCATAGCCCTTTGGCTGGGAGCGGGTAAGGGCACAGCACCCCAGGCTGGGGTGGCCCATGACGCCAGGTTCTTACAGGCTGTCTGAGGCCTGTAAGGCCATGGGGTCATGGATGGGGTCCCAGAGGACCTCTCTAACTCCTTGGGTCCCACTGTGTTTTCCCTTCCTCCTCTTCTTTCCTGAGATATTTTCTCCTTCTCCAGACTGATAGCTATAAAAACGTATCAGCACCTTGGGTTTTTGTTCAGAATTAATGAGGTGAAACATCCTTGGCTGGACAGTGGGTGTCAGTGGCTGACTCTCCCACCCCGCCGCCCTCAGCCTCTCCATCCTGCCCTGTGGCATAGGCTCTCATAACTCAGCACTGGCCAGGCCTCTGTGGCTCTGTAAAGAAGAATCTGGACCCTGGAAACAGCCCAGGACAGGGGCAGGCTCTGAAGTCTTCCCACACTCTCCCAATGCCTCCTTATTCATTTGTTCATCTGTTCATTCATTCACTCAGCACTCAACAAATATTTGTGGAGAGTTACCATGGGCCAGGCCCTGTGAAGGGCCCCAGGGAGACAGAAAACAGTAAGTTCCAGTCCCTGCTAGACAAATGACCCTACATTTACCCTCCAGTGTGATGGGATCTGGGATGGCTTCCTGGAGGAGGCAGCATTCTGCTGACACTTGAAGGTCATCCAGGGAAGTGGAGAGGGGATGTTGCAAGCCCAGGAATGGAATGGGCAGGAGTCCACAAGGGAGAGGATGTGCATGTCTGATGTGAACACTAGCCTCAGGGAGGCCGTGAACTTGGGACAGCAGCCCTGAGACTGCCTGAGGCCCCCTGTCTTGGCGCTGCCTACCCCAGGGACCTGGGTGGCCCCATCCAATAGATAGAGCCAGAAAACCCTTAAGAGAAAAGCCCCATCCTTCCATCATGCTCACTGTCAGATTTGCGCAGGGCTAGGCTGGGGGCGGGGCTACCTCCTCCCTCTGTTATCCCTGCCAAGTGGCTACCAGGGATGTCATGAGAAAAGAAAGGGCCTAGGGCGTGGACTTTCACTTGCTGTGTGACCCTGGGTAGGTCCTAGCCCCTCTCTGGTCCTCCCTCCATCTTCTCCTCTGTAAGACAGAGACGAATCTGTCTCCATTCTTGAGGTTGCTGGGAGCCTTCAGGGAGGTGATGCTGGTAAGTCCACCTGTGTGGTCTCACCCCTCCTTTGTGCCTTAGCCCTGGTCCCTGAGTGCCCAGGACTAAGGCCCGCCTGTCCAGACATGAAACCGGCTCTTGGCCCCTTGCTTGAGATTCTGGCTGGGATGGGCCTGGGGGATGCCCAGACACCCTTCTCCAGAGGGCTCCTGGGTCCATGTTTCCTCTTCCTCCTCCTTCTGTCCGTCCTTCCTCTCTTCCTTCTTATGTTGGTGACGCACTTGGTGCCAGGCCTGACCCTGGCTCTGCCCTCGCAGGTCTCACAGGCTGGGCAACCCGCATGCCCTTCTCCTCCCCCTGGCCTGCGTGCCAGGGACTCCAGCTCCAGAAATGCTCCTGCTGCCTTCAGTAGCCCTCCTCCTGGCTGACTCACACACCCTAAGCCCCTGGAGACGCCCTCAGGCTCCCACTGCATGAGGACCTGGGGGGCCTTTAGGGCCAGCTGCCTTGTGCCAAGATGGTTAAGAGCCCGGGCTTGGTGCCAATCTGCAGGTTTAAATCCCAGCTCTGGCCTTTACTAGCCACGTGGCTTTGGCGTGTGGCTTCCTTAACCCCCTGTGCCTCAGTTTTGTCATCTGTAAAATCAGGCTAAGAACACCCAGGTTGGATTGCTATGAGGGTTAAATGAGGTGGTTCCTCAGTGAGATTCCTGAGGCTGGGGCGGGATAAATTCTTTACCCAGAGCCACTCTGCAGGATAGCTGGGGCTAATCTGAGGTCCTAAACTGGGACCCCTGAAATCCTTAACCACTCCCTGAGGCGGTGAGACTGTCCCTCAGGTCTCCCCTGGTGGCATTTGAGTCTGGACAGCCACTAAGGACACAGTTTCCAGAATTTCTGTCTGCGCCCTTCTCCCAGGGGTCTTTCAGAGGAACCCACGTCTCTACCAAGAGACCTGAATGTTGGCGGCAGGGGGGCGGCCTCTCTGCACCCCCAACCTCCACTTCCTTCCTCAGCCTTTTCTGGCTGTAAATATTTCTGCAGCTTCGAAGCTCCTTTGACCAAGGCCCAGTGTTAATTTGTTAAATCCACATCAAGGTCCTGGGGACCCGTTGTTTATTTTTGTGAACGCGTTGGCAGAGATCACATTTGGGGGTGGGGGAGGCTGCTTATTTGGTCAGAATAAATGCTAATTAATAAAAGTTATTTATTTGGGTTGGAGCTCACCGTGGCCCCAGGGTCAGGCGCAAACTGACTATTTGAAGCAAAAACAAACTGAGAGTGTCTCTCAACAGCTTGAGAAAGGCAGGAACGAAGAGGCTGGGTTTATTTGTCTTAGGAAGAATTTGCAGTTAATTCCCTCCAGACTATTTAGACCCTTAAATTACACGGAATAAGAAAAACCATGGGTGCAGGAAAGAGCCAGGAACACTTGATCACTTGGCTGAGAGCAGAGTTTTTAAATGTCTTTGGCCTGAAGTCAGCCAAATAAATGGTATGTGTGAAATAATTTAATGGCAGAAAACTGTGCCCCAGTCACTTTTTTTTCATCGTAACGTAATCGGAGACGAAGTAATTTTGGTTTTAAGAGAGAGAGAGCGCGGTCTGCCTCCCTCATCTGAGTCTGTTTACTCTTCCCTGATTCAGCCCCTCCCAATTGCATCTAAACAGCCGGTGTAAATGGAGGTGGTTTCAGGCCTTCTTTTCTTGTCCCAGAGGAAAGCAAAACTTTTCCTGAACAAACGGCAACTTTGGGCACAGCCCGACTTGGACAGAGCGGGCCCCAGCGCTCACTGGCCTGTGCCTCAGAGAGTATTTGTTTATTTTCCAACTGCTTGAATCTCCAGTGTGAAGCCCCCAAAGGACACACGCCCACCACAATATATTTCTCAGGAGGTGATTCAGGAACTCAGGGTAACGGCACATCTGCTGAGAAGCAGAACCCAGCCCCAGAGCTTGGCTGAGTCCAAAGCTGTGGGTTTGAATCCTGGGTCACCTCCAAGACACTGCCTGAGTCTTCCTCAACCTTGGCTACCTCTCCTCAGCCTCTGGCACAGCAGGGACCCATCTTCCTACTGTAGGCTGGGCTGAGGGAGAAAGATCCTTATTTTCAGGTGTGAAGCACGTTGCACACAAGCAAGAATGCTAAGAGCGGTGAGCACTGATCAAGCAATCACTGTGCCCTTGGCACTGAGTTAAACTCGGCTCCTCCAGGAGCTTGGTGTGACCTTCGCAAGCCACTGTCCCTCATGGCTCCCAGAGGTGAGGTCTTTCTCCCAGGGGCACCCTTCCCAGAGCCACGGAGACTCGGGGTTATTTCCACACCAGTGAGATGACATGGACCTGGAGACCCCATGGTCCCCTCCCCATGGCGTCTCCCAGAGCTGGTTCAGAGAGTGTGACAGACCCTCGCGTCACCTTCCCTGGGAGCGAGGTGGATGAGGGAGGTGACCCCGACAGAGACAGGCTGACACCCTGGGCCCGCTGAGCCTTCCTACAGACACGGATTCCAGTCCCAGCAGCGTGATCTTAGGCAAGCCCCTCAGAGCCTCAGTATTCCTGTGTGTGAAATGGGGTAACGCCTCGTAGAGTGGATGCTGGGATTCAGTGGATGGAGGTATATGGAGTGTTTGCCCCCCACCCCCAACTCAAAACCAACTTTTGTTGAGTGCGTCCCATCAGAGCTGCCTTGATGAGAACCCCGGAAAGATGTGCCTCCAGATCAGTGGAGACCAGCTGGTGCCAGGGGTGGGGTGGAGATGGGGCCTGGGGTTGGCAGTGGGGAGGGAAGAGTAAATGCCTTTGCATGAGGGTTTCAGCTCCAAGTACCACGCAGTTTGGCCAAAGAGCAGAGTTGTTTCTTCCGGCGCCCACTTGGCGGTGCCAAGGTTGCAAAATGGTTTTCATTTAAACACCCTCAGTTTTGCATTGTTCAGAAATTTCCCGAAAAAGTCTCCTTTTTTGGCTGCAATGCCTCCTGCGTTGGGTTTGTGCCCAAGCAGCATTGCCTGAAGGGGGGCGGAAATCGACTCGCAGTGACTGGTGTTCCAGAAGCTTCCATCGGCTCTCGGGCTCTTGATCACACAGGTTTTCAGCACACGGCCCCTGTTATTTCGGTTTAAGGTTTCTTCCCGCTCAAGGGGATGGGGGGCAGGGGGTGGAGAGACATTCCCAGGCACCAGACATTCTCATCCATCTTCGCCTTTTCGTGGAGGAAAGGGGTGAGGAGTGAAGACTGAAGTCGGTCCAGGAGACAAGGCCAGCTCGCATGGGGCTGCTCCGCGTTCCAGAACCTGCCACCGCCTACCCCACCCCCACATACATCTCGTGTGTTTGCAGTACTTCCCAAAGGGGAAAAGTACTGAACCTCAACTCCTGGTCCTCCCTCCAAACCAGGGCCTCTGACCCTCAGCCCTGTGGACATGGTGAACCAGGTAATTCTCTGATGCGGGACCTGTCCTGTGCGCTGAAGTGTACTTAGCTGCATCCCAGCCTCTACCCATTTGATCCTAGTAACACCCCCTCTCCAGTCCTGACCATCAAAAATGTCCAGACATTGCCAGATGCCCCCTGGAGGCAAAACTGTGCTTGGTTGAGAACCACAGGTCCAAACCCAGCTGGAAGGTCATCTTTTCCCGGGCACCATCCCTGATTCCTGCCTGACACCCTCATACGCTCCACGCAAACATTTACCAGTCTCACGGAACAATTTAGCCTCCAATTAAATCAGTTGGTTCAACTGGAGGCTAAATTACTGACACAACCCTGCAGACGTGGGAGCTTGTTCAAAAGCGAGGACTGAGTGGTATCCGTGGCTGGGCCTGGAATGTTCTAATGCTCAGCTGCACAACCAGCCAGCACCGTGTGAAGACCATAAGATGTATAAAGAGAATGTGTAACTAGGGGAGCAAAAATACAAGGTATGGACCAAAATCCAGAAGGCTGACAATATGCTCTGTTGGCTCAACTGTGGCCAAAAGAGGCCTCCCCACTCACCGATGCTAGGAAGCCTCATGGGGGAATTTGGCCACACCTAGCATTTTACTTACTGGCCCAGCAATCCCATTTCTAGGAATCTGTCCCAAATATTCACTGGCAGAAATAGAAAATCATGTTTGTACGAGGTTATTCATTGTGGCATTCTTTTCATTGCAAAAGACTGGAAACACGCCATGTGCCCATCAAATAGGGCTCCGGTTTTAGTTGAATAAACCACAGTACATTTGCACAGCCAAATGGTATGGAGCTGGGAGAAGGTACATGCAGGACTCCTCTGCACTGGATGGAGAAATCCCTGCAATGTATTGCTCAGTGAGAAAAAAAAAAAAAGTGATGTGCACAACAGTATATGGTCTGCTACCATTCAATAGAAGGGGAGAAAATGTACACTTGAAAAAATTGTAAAAAGCACTGCTGGGAGGATAAACCAAAGACTAATTTAAAATTGGTTCCTACGAGTGGAGGGAGGGAGCAAGAGGGAAAATACAATAGGGAAAGAAATGCATATAATGCAGGTAAATAGGACTGGGTTTGTTCTGTGGGTGGAACTGTATCTGGAATAAATTAAACAGGAAAAGGCAAGTTGCAGCACCAGTGTGTTCAGCGTGATCTAATGCTTGTAAATTTTTTTTAAATGCACGTTTGTAGTTGTGTAAAGCTGGGGAGCAGAGTCAGGAGAAGGGAGTATCTTGTTTTACTTTATGCCTTTCTGTGTTCTTTGAATGTGTTACTGTGTCAAGCAGTGACATTACTTGGTTATTAAAATATGCATTTTTAAGAAGAAAATCAGGTACACAAAGAAGTACTGAACAGGACACTGTTGGGTCTAAGTGCTGAGTGAGTGTGGTGGAGAAGAGGGGATTTCACTGGACTCAGGTGGTCAGGGAGGGCTCCCTGGAGGAGTGGGCAATGAACTGGGCCCTGCAGGATGAAGGTTCAGCAGTTCTGTCCCCGGGGTTAAATCTAAATGTGAAAATAGTAGCTGAACATCCCCTCTTCCTTCTCCCTCTGTAAATAGCGTGTGATGAGGCTAACAGCACCTGTCCATGGGATGTCTGTGAGCATCCAATCATCTACTAAAAAGCCTACCTTTGTGCAGTGGACTCTCAGAACTGTGACTCTTACTGTTCTTTTTTATATATTAATAGATTTCAACAACAAATAACTATGGAGGGTTTACTATGCTTCAGAGCCTAAGCCAGGTGCTGAGGACACATAGGTGTCCCAGGCTCTCCCTGACCAGGTTAGTTGTCCCTCATGGCAGCAGATGCCAGTCCCCCGACTCCACAGAATAGGATCCTGACTGCTTTTGTTCACCATTATGTCCCCAGGGCCTCAGCCACATAGTAGGGGCTCAGTAAAAATGTGTTGAAGGATGGATGGATGGATGGATGGGTGGGTGGATGAAGGAGTGAATGGAGTGAATTAAAGGGAAGTGCTCCGGCTCTCAGGCTGGACGACCCGTCTGCAGGGGGAGACACAGGGAAAGCGCTCAGCGCAAATTGCTGAGCTGATGCCTGAGTTGTGACAGTGTTGCCCACCCCAGCCCCGCCCCCGCCCCCGCCCCCGGGCGCAGGGGCGCTGCGGGCACCCACCGCGCGCCGCCCGCCGCCAGCCGCCCTGCTGACCCTCGGGCCCCTCCGCAGGTGAGTGTCCCAGCCCCGCGCGCGGCGGCGCCGCCAAGCGGAAGAAGAAGCAGCGGCGGAACCGCACCACGTTCAACAGCAGCCAGCTGCAGGCGCTGGAGCGCGTGTTCGAGCGCACGCACTACCCCGACGCCTTCGTGCGGGAGGAGCTCGCCCGGCGCGTCAACCTCAGCGAGGCGCGCGTCCAGGTGAGCGCTGCCCCTCCGCGGGACCCCCGGGGTGGTGCAGCCGCCACTCACCCAGGGTTGGGGAGCTGCCAAGGTGCGGTGTTTAAGAGCAGGGACATCTGAGGCCAGGAGGGTTGAGGTTCAAATCCCAGCCCTGTCACTTACCAGCTGTGTGACCTTGAGCAAGTTACTTAACCGCTCTGTGCCACAGGTGCCTCCTTGTAGAATGAGAATCACGTTATACCGTTCTTACGAGAATGAAAGGAGTTAATATCTTTGCAGCTTAGAGCAGTGCCTGGCGCCCTGGGTTTTGATAAATAAAAGTCACTTGAGTATTCTGTGCGTGCTGGGGGCCAGCTCTGAGCTGAGTGCTCAGCCTGCACCTCTCATGACAACCGCACAACAGCTAAATGCTCATTTATTCACTCGTTCACTTGCCCGTCCTCCAGCACATACCCAGCCACAGACATCGTTTATCACTCCCATTTTACAGACGAGAAAACCGAGGCTTAGAGAGGCGAAGCTGCCAGTACAGGGTTGGTGGCAGAGCAGGCGCACAGTGGATCCAAAAGGACTTGGGTCCCTTTTGCAGCCCACTCATCTTACCTTCCCACTTCCCAGGTCTGGTTTCAGAACCGCCGGGCCAAGTTCCGCCGAAACGAGCGGGCCATGCTGGCCAACCGCTCCGCCTCGCTGCTCAAGTCCTACAGCCAGGAGGCCGCCATCGAGCAGCCCGTGGCTCCCCGGCCCACCGCCCTGAGCCCAGATTATCTCTCCTGGACAGCCTCGTCCCCGTACAGGTGAGCGCGGGAACCCCTTTCGGGTCGGGAGTGGGCAGCAGCCTGGGGATCCCGTGGGGTGTTTTAGAGCCCAGACTCCTTTGAGGAGCTGAAGAGAGCTGTGAATGGTGCCCAGGGGCCCCGTGGCGCTGGGGTCCACCCAGGGGTGGGTGGGCGGGCAAGCATGTGAGTGTGTGCTCATGAGTGTGCACATGTAGGGGCTGCATGCGTGTGTGTATGCACATCATGTGTGCACATGATTGTGAGTGTGCATGCGTGTGCCTGTGAGTGCACACGAGTATGTGGGTGGGTGCGTGGATGTAGGGGACGGCGAGAAGATGAGGTGTATCTGGAGGGAATGAAGAATCCACGTCACCCTCAAGAAGCTGAAAACCTGCAGATGTCTCCGCCGGCAGGAGCATCCAGCATCCTGTGTTGTCCATTCCAAGAGAAACAGGCTGGGCGGGCTGAGAGAATGGCCTCCCTGTCCTGGGGACCTGGTGGGACCCAAAGCCAAGTTTGTCCTGGTGAAAGCTGGAAATAGGTGGCAGGGTAAGAAGAGAGAGAGAGGAGGTGCTAGGGAGTAGGGTTTCTGCATCCCACAACTCCAGGGGGCGCGACCCACCCCTTAGTCTGTGTGAGCAGCTCTGCCAGAGCTGTGGTCTTGCGAGAGGTAACATACAGTGGGTCAGATCGTGCAGTCTGAGTCCCAGTGATGCTCACATCAGCCTCACAGCTCTTACAACTCCCTCCCTGCCTGTCCTTTCCTGGGGCAGGAGAACCACCAAGAGGTATCCTTACACACAGGTGTGTGTTCATTTCACCTCCATCCTGCTATGTGCCAGGCCCAGGGCAGGCGCTAGGGCTGAACAGAATGCAGGCCCTGCTTTCAGGAAGCTCCTGGTCCAGTGAGGAAGGACCACAAACCCATAGAGGCAGCTCCATGTCTCAGTGCCGCCTGTGGGAGCTTCTGACCCCTCCCTAACCTTGCAGCCCCAGGGGAAGGCTTCCCAGGAGAGTGAGCTGAGGCGGGGAGGCAGGAGGACCAGGGGCTGGGGTCCAGGACTGACAGCTGGCATTGGTCAGCTCCAGGCATCCTGCCAGCCACACCACCATGTCCTTGTGTCTTGTGTCACCCCCAGCACGGTGCCGCCATACAGCCCTGGAGGCTCAGGCCCTGCGACTCCGGGGGTCAACATGGCCAACAGCATTGCCAGCCTCCGTCTCAAGGCCAAAGAGTTTAGCCTGCATCACAGCCAGGTGCCCACGGTGAACTGACAGCCAGCCCCACCAGGACCCCGCTGCTTCCCTGGTCTACCAGCAACAGAAAAGAGGGCAGACATGCAGTAAAGTGAACTTCTCCTGTCCCCTGTCTCCAGGACAAGCTGAGTGGGCTCTCCTGGTCCCTCTTTCCAGCCCAGACTCCTGGGCCCAAGAGGCTGCTAAGATGCCTGGAGCCCGGCTCAGCCCCTCATTCACGGCCGCTGGAGACCTCAGCCCACAACCCTTGGAGGGGTTAGGCCAGAAGGCTGGAGCAGCAGCTCACCAAGGACCTCATTTATTTTGTGTATTAAAACCAAAAAGCTGTCGTCTTTAAGAAATAAAAAAATTTAAGCCCCAGAAGGTTGCAAGAGGGCGGATAAGGGAATCAACCCAGTGAAGGGACAGCCTTTGGGGGCCAGCTGCCCTCGTTTCTGGGCCTCTTTCTGAAGGGAGTCCTCCATCACCCGGCAGGGCCCCAGGGGTGGGGAGTGGGGTAGGAGGACAGAGACCTGCTCTGGAACCCCAAGACACCCAGGTGTTTGGGAGAAACCCTGCCATGTGACTCTGGGCAGGACCCTGACCCTACCTGGGCAGAGAGGGCAAGGTGGGTGACCATGGATTCCTGGACTGGCCAAAGGGTGTGTGGGGCAGACGCTGGAATTAAACCCCTTGCTCTGGGCATTTGACTGTGGAGGAGCCTGGACAGATGGTCTAGAAAGTGGGATACAGAGTGGAGGTCCCAGGTGGGCTCACAGGAGAGGGCAGTGGTCCTAACAGCCAAGGCCACCAGAAGACATTTTTTCAAGTCCTCCAACCCACTCTTGTGCAGATGGTAACTGTGGGTTTCAGAGGACACATGTGCCACCAGCCAATGCCAATGACCTCACTTATGCGGGGTCTGCAGAGAACTGTAGGGTGAGGGGAATGGTCTGAAGCCAGCCCTCTCCACCTGGCCCCCTGCCACCCGTCCTGATGGGCACACCCTCCAGGGAAGTTAAGAGATCATTTCTGCTGGAAGTAACCACAACCAGCCCCCAGGGAGTAGGACAGACCCCCAGAGGGTACAAAGAGGCTCGGCCCCTCGAGGGGGTTTCCCTCCCAGTAATACAGCGATCACACTGCTGGAATCCACAGATGGACCCCATTTCTCTAGTCTACCCTGCTCAGACAGCATCAAAGCGCCCCCAGAGGGCCAGCCCCCGACCCACAGGCTACATCTTTCTATATGATCTCTAACAGGTCAAAACCACGTGACAATCCTCACGCGAGGAACAGTCCCCATTTTTGTTTTAGCAGGTGTGGCAACTATCCCCGAGTGAGGCGAGGACCCTTCCCCTTCTCCCCCAGATCACGCCCGCCCTGAGATTCTTCCCCATCCTCCATTAGGAATCCCACAATGGAAGCACAGTTCATGTGGGACGAGCTTTGCCCCCTTCAGATGTGCCAACAGGCCTGGGAATGCTCACGTTGTGACTTCCTCTTGGCGGTCGGGACTCTGGTGGGTAGGAGAGCATGGAGCACCGACGATGAAGGGGAGCGGGAACGCAGGCTCCGGCTGGAGGTGGGGGAGGGGGCATTCTGCTGATGTTTGGAGCTGGCTCTGCCTGCCTGACTGTGGGGGCCAGAGAAAAACAGAGGCCTGTGCCCTGGACTATGGGGGGTCAGGGGGAAGTGTGGAGGATGGGGTGCAGCCAGAGCCATGTTTTCTTGCCCAGTTTGGCCTCTGCCTTGGGTAAGTGATTTCTGGGACTCTACTTGCCATTCATTCACTGAACAAATATTTTGAAATACTTGATGTGTGCCAAGGCTCTGCCCTGGGTCCTGAGGAGAGAGCAGAGAATTGACACGGGGTCCCTGGCTGCAGAGGCCACACCAAGCACAGGGAGCCTCAAACCTAGTCTAAGGCATCCAGGCAGACTTCCTGGAGGAAATGTCCTGAAAAATGAAGACTTCACGAAAGGGGGGAGGGGGAACCAGCATTTCTGGCTGAGGGAACAGCACATGTGAAGGCCCTGGGGTAGGCCAGAAGCTGTCTCTTTGGGCCAGTGGAGACAGTTCCCGGGCTGGACCTCCTGGTGCAGGATAAAGGTGGAGAGAAGCAGGGATCAGCTCACGTGGGGCTTGTGTCGCCAGATCTAGACGTCTGGACATCACCCTGGTAGTGAGGGACCACGGAGGGGGTTTTCTTATTGGGGGACCTGCCCCTTGGGCTCTGTGTGGAGGCAGAGAGCCCTGCAGAGGCTGGAGCACATGCCCAGGCAAGAGGGGCAGCATCCTGGACCCTGTGGGGACAGAGTGGGTGATCTGGGAGATGTCCCTGGCACAGCAGGAATAGGGTTGATGACTAGATGATGGACTGAGGGAGAAGGGGGGACCGGGGGCCAGGATTTGTCTTAGGCACATGGGTGTGCCTAGGAAGAAGAGACCCAGGAAATAAGACTGGCTTGGCGGAGGTGCTGGGAAGATGCTGGCCTGTCCTTCCACCCAGAAAAGCCCTGGGGCCATCCTGCTCTGAGCAGGGTCTTCCCTCACAAGCAGTTTACCCACCATCCCAGGGATTTGCACCAGTGAAGGGCCAGCCCACAGGGCCCAGAGCAACGATGCCTTTATGGGCAGCCAGGAAGAGTGGCCTCTCTCCCTGAGAAGCATGGACTGGTTGCGAACGAGTAGGCGAGCCCGCCCAGGCCCCCGGCAGCCTCCAGAGCTCAGATGGAGGCACGACGGTCTTTCTATTTTCAGTCCAAAGGGAGCGGCCATGAAGCATCACCAGGTTGGGGCTGCCTGCAGCAGAAATTGGGTCACACCGGGCGGGGGGCTCCCACTAGGGCCTGAAAGGCGGGTCTCAAGAACACCAGCTCTGGAAAAAGCCATGAGCTGGGTCCTCACAGAGGCACTGGCCCTGCCATAGGGGCAAAGGGATGTCAATGTCACTTCCTCCCGTCACTCTAGAAAAAACAAACCGGCTTAATCGCTTACACATGCTGCTCTGCGGCGCTGAGGGAGGGGCCACGGTGGCCCTCCTTGTGAAAGAAAATATATTCAAACATTGCTGTCACTATTGTAGCCCTAATTGTAGGGCTGTGTGGGCACCCGTCCCAGGATATAATTTTCCATGAGGAGAAGGTGCCCAAGGCCCCGCCCCCGGCTGGGAGACCTTGGGAGCCCCGTCTGTCTGCCTTCCTTTGCCCCTTTGGCCAAGCTTGTGGGAGGACATTGCGTGTCCCTGCTTCTGTCTTTTGTCTGAAACAAAGGAAGTTGAGTGAAAGAGAGAAACTGAAGGAAAGGCAGTCTAGCTCTTGCAAAACCCAAAACCGGAGAAATAAAGACCAGAATTTTACCTTGGGCAAGGCACTTCTCCGGGCCACAGTTTCCTCCTCTGTAAAATGCGGGTGATAACAGAAGCCACTCCCCAGGGTTGTTGGCACAGAGTTACCGTCCATTAATGCGCACTTTGGTGTTTATGGTGGAAAAGCGCTGAGCGAAGGGGTAGTTTGAAGAAGTCGAAATACTCTCTGTCCTGGGGTGAAATCACACTTTCCCTGTGCAGAGAACACGGCTCTTCCCCTTGTGCCTTCCAAGCCTACATTTCTTGGGCGCCAGCAGGGCACCAAACCAAAATGGCGTCCCAGTTCCTGCACCTCTGCCGCCTGCCCCTGGAGGGCGCTGTGGGGTTACTGCCGCCCACAGAGCTGGGAGAATACCCGCCCTCTCCCGCAGGATCCCCGGCAGGCTCCTGACCCAAAGACAAAGAAACAGGCAAATCCCAAGCCACCAGCAGGGGTCAGAGCGTAAGCATCAGCACAAAGCCTCCTGGAAAATGTACCAACAGCCATGAAAAACGTTTGCATGTCTTCACCCGGTAATTCCATCTCTGAGACCCACTTCAAGAAATAATCCAAAAAGGGGGGAGGGGGGAGGGGTGTGTGCCAAGATGTGTATCATATATTTTCATACATGAAATGTAAAAAATCTGGAAGACACAACCCAAAATGTCAGTACTTTTCATTTTATAATGACTCACAATCCACTTGTCTCTGTTTTCTGTAATGTCATGAGGCTAATAACCTCATAGGGAAACAAAACAAGCAGGCCGTCTTCACTACATAAAGAGCTCTTTGAAGCAAAAAAAACGTGTTTCCTTCCCTTTTGTGTCCCCCTTGCTGGCTCTGTCAGAGCTGGACAGTCTTCTCTATACCTACTGGTAAGTGAGTGGCCCCTAGCCAAAGCTCTCTAGTCTACTCTGTTATTCCACCATTAGTCCTTCAAGTCTTGAAGCTTTGTGGTCTTCAAGAACTCCCTTCTCTATTGTAAGTGCTGGGAAGAGAGTATTGGAGGGCTTCTTAACTCAATTCACATCATAGAAAAAATGGGACTGGATTGAGTTTGGGATATGAGGGGTCAGGAGTGGGCACCTTGAAATCGGAAGGTGCACTGGAAAAAGTGGTGTAGATGGCATAATTCTAAGATGGCCTCATGACTCCCACCCCAGGGAGACATACCCTCTGTAATCCCCTCTCTTGGGTAGGGGTAGAACCTCTGACTTTCTTCTAACCAACAGAAGATGGCGAAGATGAAAAGATTTAGCAGATATGATTAAGGTCACCAACCAGCTGACTTTGATCAAAAGGGAGGTTATCCTGGGTGGGGTCGACCTAACCAGGTGAACTCTTTAAAACAGAGTCTCCATCTTCCCTGAAAGAAGAGATTCAGGGCAGAGAGATGCTCTCTTGTTGACCTCGAGAAACAAACACCTGTGCTGTGACCTGCCTGTGGAGGGGACGTCTCTAACAGCCGAGGGCCTCAGTCTTACAACCGCAAGGAACTCAGTGCTGCCAACGATCAGAATGAGCTCAGAAGAGGACACTGAGCTCCAGCTGAGACCTCAGCTGGGGTCTTGACTCAGCCTGTGATACCGTGAGCAAAGGACCCAGGGAAGCCATGCCTGGACTCCTCACCTACAGAAGCTGTAAGATCGTAAATGGGTGTTATTTTCAGCTGCTACATTTGTGGCAATTTGTTACACAGCATAGAAAACTAGTGCAGGTGAAGATGGACCTTGGAAGTCCTCCTTGAGCTTGACCTATCTCTGCCCTTGGCACATCCAAAGAACCCCCAGGCCCATGACAGAGGAGACTTGAAGCCTCTGCTCAAATTACCTGCTGTCTTATCATCTTCTGGGCCATTCTGCACAAGTTGACAGATTAACTGCCCCGAAGCACAGCCTTATTCAAGTTCCTCTCTTGCCTAAAGCCTCCTGGGGTTCCCCAGGGCCCGCCCAACAAAATTCCATCACCCAGGCCAAGTGTTTGAGGCCCCAGCATCCAGCCCTGCCCTCCCTGTCTAGCTGTAAACCCCTTGTCCCGTACCCCAGGTTCTTCAGACAACCCTGACAACTCAGTCTTCTCTCCCCACTGTGCTCTGTCCTCTCACTGTCCCCCTGCGGCAACACCCTCCCCACCCAGCCCCTCTCTGCCAGCACCCGCTCTGCCAACGAAGGTTACAATGTAATGTCCGCTTTTGTTAAAAACAAGTTGAATTCCAGACAGTCAGCAGGCACATCAGCATGTCTAGGGAGATGTATGTCATTTTGAAAAAGAAAATAATTCAATGTTGTAATTTTATATTTGGAAAAGTGGAAAGAAAAACCCTATTAGTTTCATAATTCAAACTCGTAGACTTCCCGGCTGGCGCAGATCCCAAGAAGAGCAACCATTGTCTGTGGATCTCCAGGGAGCGGAGGTGAAGAAACACGACCTTCCTCAGTCTCTCTCTCGGATAGGTATACATATTAGACTATAAATATTATATATGTAATATGCATCGATATAAACATATTGTGTATATTACATACAATTTGCATATATATTTAATATGCATAGTAAAAAATCTGGAAAATCGTAAATCATAGCGTGAACAGTGGTTTTCCCAGGGATGTGGGATTGTGGGTGGTCTCTGCCCTTTATATATATGCTTGTAAATTTCCCTTCTTGGCTACTAAAAATTGACAGAGTTCTTTTTAGAACTGTATCCAAATTGGAACCATCTTTTTGGAGGACAGTATATACCACAAACCTTAAAAACAGGCATGCCTTTTGGCTCAGTAATTTTACTTCTTGTAACATATCTGCAAGCAATGGATGTCCACAGAGATTTATGTACAGAGGTGCCTAGGAAAGCATTGTTTATGCTGATGCAGCCTGGAAAATTAATTATCCAACAATAAGGGCAGATTAAATAAATGATGAGGGTATCCAGAATGATGGAATGTCAGGGAGCTGTTAAAATTCATGATATTGACCATCGAAAAGCCTTGGGAGGACTTGCAGGTGTATTATTAAGGAAAGTCTCAAGTGATGACAAAAGAGCCAGTCCAAGGTCTTGCTGTGAGGCTGTGAGCCCCTGAGTACAGATGCCACCCACATCTGTGACACAGCAACGCTCCCCAGTGCCAAAACACCTCGATCAACATTTTACACATATTCCTCCATTTAATAGAAACGCCCTAGAAGGCAGGTGCTCTTCCAAGACCCAGGGACACAGGCATAGCCAGGGACAACACAGACCCAAGTCCCTGCCCCTGGGGAGCACACGTTCAGAGGAAGACGCAGACAACGGAGCAAATGAGGAAGATGGTGCGGGGCCTTGCCGGCTTCTGAGAACGCAGCCCCCTCCGAGCGGGGAGAAGCCGCTGGAGGGCTTGGCGCACAGTAGAAGCCTCTGGCCCTGGGCGGAGGGTGGACAGTGGGGGCCGAGGGTGGACACAGGGATAGGTCGGGAGGCTGTGGCAGTGATCCAGAGTGTGACCAGGACTGCCTCTGCGTGGTGGGAAGTATGATAGGTTTTTATTTTCTTCTTTGCGCTTTTCTGTAGTTTCTGAAGCTTGGATATTGACCATTACTCGTGAGCACATATAATTAAGTTTTTGAAAATCCCATCCACCTTTCAGGTTCCAACTCAAACGATCTCTCTCCTGGGAAGCTGCCTGGATTCCCAGTAGCCCTGACAGACACCCTCCTCTGTGACTGCCCCAGGCCCAGCCCATCTGGAAGTAGAAGGGATGGGTCTTTCTGCCCTAGCCAGCCTGGAAGCTCGTTCCTGAGGCCAGTGGCCTCCCTGGGACACACACACAGAGCCCCACGAGTCCTTCAGGCCGTGGGACTCAGGCTATACCTTCCCCAAGTTTTGGCCCCACCTCCAGGACTGAAAATCACACCCTTTTGTCCTCTCAGCTTGGTCAATTCCCCCAAGTCCCTCATATACCAGGGAAGAAATCCATTCAGTGAGGGATCCCCAATAATGATGGAACCCCAGGTGTTCTCCAGAGGGGCCCTCCTAGGAGGCTGGGGAGCCAAGATGGATGGGACACACCAGCCAACACCTGTCTCGGGCTTCTTCCTTAGAACATGTGTATACTGGGGTGGGGGTGAAAGGTTCTATAATGTTAAACCAAATTGGCAACATTTTGAGGAGAGGGCCCCAACTCGTAGCCCAGCACCCTGACCCTGCTGGCGTTTCCTGCTCACTCAGAGCCCAGGAGAAGATGCTCCCAGACACAAGGCCCCACCATGGGCAGCTCTGGCTTCCTAGGTCTGGGCGGGGCCCTGAAGCCCTCGCCTGCCCTCAGAGCCGTGGTTCCTGAGCCTCCAGCTGCTGCCCAGCATCTAGCCCCCAGCCAGGGTCAGAAGGAGGAGGCGGCCCTAGAGGGGACCAAAGCCTGGGTGGAGGGCGGGAGGAGCGTGTACTGCAGATGACAGGTGGTGGGGGAGAGGGGCGCTAGCTCTCCTGGGCCTGGGTGTTCAGTCACAGGGGCCACTGCTGCCGGCAGCCCGCTCCCAGCCATTCCCCATCCTGAGGGCTGGGTCTGCCCTGGGGCCTCGTTCTCCCCTGGACAAATCACCCAGCTCCTGCCAGCTGCCCCGGACAGCACCCTGGGCTGGCCCCTTCCTGCCCTCCGCCCGCACCTGCTTCTCCCCTGGGCCCTCCAGCTTCTGGATGGGCAGTTGGGGCACCAGCTGTGCCTCTTGGGGAACAAGGGCCTCTGCCTGGCTGCCGACCCCTCCTCGCTGCTCTCCCCACAGCCTTGTCGGAGACTCTCTTAGGACACAGACCCAGCCGCACCAGTCCGGCTCCTGCTTGTCCTCACCCTGGCTCTGGACTCCCCAGCAAGGCCCCAAAGCCTCAGTGAGCCCCACTGCTGTTCACTCCTTTACCCTCGCTCCCCTCCACATCCACAGGCCCCCTCCTCCCTGCACACCCCCAACTTCCCGTCCCCTCTCCACTTTCAGCCGCAAGACCCCAGGGGGCTGAGCTCTGCTTGTCTTTTCACCTCAATTTCCTCAGCCTGACTGGTCATGACCCCCCCAAACCAGTCTGACTTAACCCTCGTCGCAGGTGAGTTGCCACCTCCCCCAGGAAGCCCCTCCCCAGCAGGGATTCCCTGTGCTCCCACTGCCCATCCCCCCATTAGGGCACTGAGCACTTGGAGTTGTCACTGTTTGATGTCCTGCTGTCCTCCCTATGCTGCTATGGCTCCACCCCAGGGAGGGAGTGACCCACCAGTGCACAAGGAGCTCGCTGTCTGCAGCTCCGAGGGGCTGCCCCATTCATCAGTCCCAGGTTCACATGGTCCCCGTGGTGTCAGATGCCCTGCTCACCCCAGTCTGAGCTGGGCACTTTTCACTCTCAGCCCCTTTCCCCCAGGAAGGAAAACATTAAAATACCAGCACACACAGAGTCTGCTCCTTACCACATCCCAGCTCAGGGATGTTGGGCAAGTCACCGCTCCTTTCTGAGCCTTACTTTCCTCATCAAAAAGTAGAATACCTCCTTCCTGGGATGCATTTAAGGATCAAGTGGGAAAAAATAATAAACTGCACCCAGCCAATGTTTAGTAAACAGCAGGCATCCAATATAGAACCGTGCCCTTCTTGTTTCCAGATATGCAGCTGCAGCCCCAGAACGGAGGCTCATCTCACCACCAGGGGGCAGTGTTACCCACACCCAGCTCCCAGCTAACTCGGATTTCTAGTGAGGGAGGCATGCAGTTCCCTGAGTCCCCAGTGGGGCCCTCCCTCTGCAGGCCATCAGTCGGCAGGGGCAGAAATTCTGGGTTGCAAGGCAGTGGGAGGGAGCCGTGCCCAGGTGCTAGGGGGGCTTGCCCAGGTCCTGGAGAGAAGGGGCGGTGCTGGGAGGGGGCTTGGGGAAAGTGCGCCAGGAGTGCACAGTGGTTAGAGCAGGTTTGGGAGCCAGACAAGCCAGGTTCGGAGCTGATCCTGCACCTCCTGACCTGACTTGGTGGGGAAGGTAACTCAATGGTACAGCACATACGGAGCATGCATGAGGTCCTGGGTTCAATCCCCAGTACCTCCACTTAAAAAAAAAAAAAAAAGTTGACTGACCATCTTACTTGCCCATGGCAGGAGGTAGGAGTTTCTGCAGTGATTTAACTCCCCAGCCAGGATGTGTTTGTCTCTTTGCCAGAGACTGTGTCCTGTCAGTTTGGCCCCACCTACATACTGCCTCAGGGGAGCTGGAGTCTTGCCAGCTTGGACAGTGGTGGATGCCAGGAACCAGCAGCCAAGGGCCTTCATGAAGCAGTGAGCCCAGCTGGCCAGATTTCCCACTAATGATTAAAGCCACAGAACGTCTTAGTGTAAGAGTCTAAGAGAGACACACGATTCCCCGCAGGGGTTCACATTTGTGGTTGGCCCTTCAGAGCTCATGGGCCTTGACTGACAGTCAGTCCTTCAGAGCAAGTGAAGCCTCAGGAAGAGAAGGCCAACCTTACTGCGGGCCTCTCCCACCAGCACCCGGGCCGAGGCGAGAAGGACCCAGCATAGGAATGAGGCCGGAGCACGGGGAGGTGTCACCCCACCCCCACCTCACCACACCCCCACCAGGAGAGAAGCCACGGGGTCACACCCTGCCGCTCCGGGCCCTGCTCTAGGGGGATCTGGCAGTGGCTCCCAGGCCCGGCCATCACTCGGACTCACGGGGAGAGCTCCTTAAAGACGCCCAGGCTCCCCCTAGACCAGCTGCACCAGAATCTCCAGAGTGGCTCTGAGACGTCCTCGTTTATTACTGCCCTGGATGCAGAGGGTCATTAGGTTCAGAAACCTGAACCGAGTGTCCGCTCACATTTCCCATTCTGAGGGATGAGAAGGGGTGATGGTTTTGATGCTCTGTTATTTAAGTGGAAGGATTTTCTATCAGTCTTGACAACCGATCTCTGAACAGTTCCATCTGGCCACTTTGCCAAGGAATCCAAGGGGCACACGTGCACACACACACCTCCAAACACACACAGGCCCACTGGGCCCAGGATCTCACGCTCAGCAGGTTGCCAGGTAACCAGGCTCTGGGGCCTATCACCACCTTGAAAGGGCGCCCAGTGCCCTGGGAACAGTCTTGTGGCCAGTGGTCTGGCGGCCGAGGTGGCTTGTGGCCAGTGGTCTGGCGGCCGAGGTGTCAATGGCTGGTCACAGGTGGCGGGCTGCTTCCCAGACGATCTGCAGGGCCATGGAGGCACAGGGGAGCTGAGCCAGGGTGTAGGCCAGGGAGCGGGTAGGTGCACGCAGCTTGCCCAGGTAGGCCACGGTATGCACCATGCGGCCCAGGAAGACCACGAGGAAGTGCATCCGGGCGACGAAAGGGTCGGGCCCCAGGAAGGAGTAGACGAGGCCGAGGAACAGGAAGGGGTAGATGGTCTCCATGTCGTTCCGGTGCGCTCTGGGAAGGCAAGGGGTGTAGTCAGCCAGGCAGCAGCTTGGAGAGTGTCCGGGAAGCTGGGGCCCTCTGCCCCAAAGGGCCCCGCATCCCTGGGGATCATCTCAGGGTGCCAGAGTCATGTCCGTCCTCAGGACAAAGAGATACCCAGAGGCAGAAGGGACAGTGACTCCAAGCTGGCGCCTGTGAACAGCTGAGGAAGTGAAGCCTTGTTAATGGACTAGGAGCTGTGAAAGGCTTGTGGTTGGATTTTCTCACCAGCCCCGGGGCTCGCCAGGACCCGGCCCCTGCCACAGTCTCCCGTCTTCCCCGCTGGCCTTGGATGTCAGGTGGGAAAAGTGGGGCTCAGCGGGGTTGAGTCAAGGCTGGGGTGGGGCCTCAGTCCACCTCCGGCCCGTGCTCTTTACCACCAAGAGCTTCTCCGAGGCAGCCCTCCTTCCGAATGCAGGTTCCTGGGCCCTCCCCAGTGGGACGGGCTAGAGCTTATGAGCATGTGTCTGAAGTCCCCGCCTGTTTTATTCTGCCCCTAAATATAAGCAAACCCTTCCTCGTTTCAGAGATAATTATAACAAGAACATCTTCCACTCACTGGAGCCAGCCAATCGCTGAACTCCAGTGAAACTGTCTTATCCGTGCTAGCCTGCTTCTTCCTTTGTTTAAAATAATCGTGTGTGAGTATGTGTGGTGGTGGTGGAGGGGTGGCTGGGTATAACCCCGCCATCAAAAAATGACCAAGAAAGAAAACTCACCACTTCGGCTAAGAGCCGGTTCACATTTTCCATGACTCCTGCTAATGGGCAGCTTCCCCTGGGGAGGGTGGGGACGTCGAGTCCCATAAATTAGAGGCTAAGCAAGCGACTGAAGCCATAGAGGGCATGCTGGAGGCGCAAATAAACTGGAACACAGTGCCCGGGCCATGACCTCCCCCAAGGATAGGCCGCACGTGTGAGGCGTGGGGATGCTGCTGGAACCGAAGCCCCTTCTCTGAGCCTTCCAGCTGGAGTGCATTTCACCAAAGCTGTGCCGACAGGCCAGGCCCAGCCCAGCAGCCCCTGTGTGGGGACATGCCGCAGAGTCCTCCTCTTCCCTCCCAGGGCCATGGTATGTGGATGCTGAGGAATTGGTCTGGGCAGGGGGGTGGCCTGGAGCACTCAGCAACTCAGTGCTGAGGGTAGGGTGTCTGCCGAGTGACCTACACCGAGTGCAGGTGTAGTCAGAGAAGGAGACATCGGTGCTGAAGCCTGAATGAGGAGGGGCCATCGGCACAGGGGAAGAACTTTCCTGGGAGAGGGATTGACATGTGCAAAGGTCCTGAGGTGGGAATGAGAGTAGTGTGTTCAAGGCTCAGAAAAGTAACCCATGCAGCTGGAGTGTGGTATGCAAGTGGGACAGAGGCAGGACAAGAGAGGGAGAGGAGCATTGTTAAGCAGGATAAGGGGTCTGGAATTCAAACTGGGTACAAAATCTCCCATAAATCCAGCAGGGCCTGGATCTTTCTTAGGTCAAACTCAGGACACATCAGTTGGTGTCTTCATCCCCATACCCTGGAGCCAACGTGTGACTTCCTTTTCCTTTTCTCCCAAATCTCGACCTTGCGACTCAGCCCCATTGAAAGCAAGCCTGAGGCAGGGCAGGGCAGGTTTCACCAGCTGAGAGAAATACTGCTGGATGCTGACGTCAGAAAGGCATGCCCTGGCCGGGTCCTGACCGCAGGGACGAAGAGGGGGAAACTGAAGACCAGGGCCACTCCAGTTTCCCGATGAAGCAAGGTTCCTAGCTGGGAGTTACATGGGAAGAAACGGCAACTGGTCCTCTAAAGTCACACCACCCTATGGAGATGCAGCTGTGTACGCCAACATCCTCCCATGTGCTATTAGACACCTTAGAAAACCTATTTTATGTTAAGTCAGTATGTCCCAGAATGTAGTCTGCCCACCACAGGTGACTCATGAGATGGTGTCACCTGGGAGTATTTTTGTCATGTTATACATTTCTCAGAAAGTTTCTGGAAGAGCATAACTAGCATACGAAACCCATTCATGCAGACATTTTTCCTTAAAGTATGTATTTACACTTTAAGAATGAGTCAGGTTTTAGAAAGCTGTTAGGAGGATCGCTGGCCAAACCCCTAAGCACAGGTGATGGAAAGAAGTTAGGGGACACAGGGCGGAGAGGAGGGGTAAGGATGGGAGATGATCCAGAGGTGGGGAGGGGCAGCCCCACCTCCTGGCTCCAGACACTGGGACTGGAGGATTCAGAGGTCACCATTGAGGAAGGAGAGGTGTCTGGGAGCCGACAAAGCCCAGAAGCGCTGACTCTCAGCCCCGAGCTGCCCAGTGCCCTCTACCCCTCCCCTCCCCTCCCCGGGTACATCTCAAACCACAGCCTGGCTCCCACGAAGCCACAAGTGGTGACAAGGACAGAGAGACGTGGGGAAATCAGGGATGATGCAAGAAAACTCATTCCCCACTCTCCACCCCAGGATCTGAATCGAGAGGCATGGAGGGAGTCACGTACCAGAGATGCTTGGGCAAAACGTGTCATTCCAATAATAACCCTCTTTTAAGGTGAAAGTCACTCAAAGCAAATTCTCACTAGACTGGACTTGCATGACCTCCCGTAGCATCAGGCCTGCCCCTCCCCCTCAACAGACATTGCAACACCGCAGCCTTTTACCACATCAGGTGAGACAGCCACATGGGGAGAGAGTCCCAGTCCCCCACCCCCTGACAACCCTGGGGCCTCCAGGGCAGGGACAGCCGCCAGCAGCCACACCAGCTCCCTCCTCTTCCCTCGGCCGTGCTGTCCATCCATATAGGTGATTTCCTAGAATTCAGGTTTGCTACAACACAAAGGCTGCTGAGTTTTAAAGGCAAGTAGAAAACAGAGCTAAATTATGTTCGTGCAGGGGAGCAGTGCCCGAGTCAGACGGCCTGGGCTGGGTGGCCGCTTCGCCGTCAGAGCTTTGTGGCCTCGGGAACCCCACCTGCTCCTCTGTAGGTATGAGCGCTGTCCTCGGAAGGCTGTGGAGCAGGGTGAGTTGGTCCCTCGAAGTGCTTAGAACACTGCCTGTCACCGAGTAGGTGCCCAATTTGCCTGCCATCTTCTTTGTCATTGTTACCACCATCAGCAGCCCTGTCCTGGACACGACTGTTAAAACTTACTTTCACCTCTTGGTTTTTCCAGTCTCCCAACCACCTTCAGACCCCGAGGCCAAATTAATAAAAACCATTTTATGGTGCCGGGTAGAGTGTCAGGCTAGGTGCCTGCAGCTCTGCCGTGGTGATCCTTAGACCCGGGGCCTCTCTCCCTCGCTGGGTCTCTGTTCATTACCCACAAAATGAATGTGCTGCCTGGCGTCTAAGGGACTTGCTAGGGCTGAGATCTGGAGACCCAATCTCCTGACAAACCTCTTCCCTCAGATTGTCTGCACACTGCAAAGAGTCAGAAATATCCCAAAGCTTCAGCCAAGTCTTCCTTCCCCAGGACACTCAGAGGCCCCCCGCACCACAGCTGCATTCACACAAACTCAGAATTTGGCCAAAACACCCATTGCCGGGAGGCTCAGACAGGCATCAAAAAGCAGGCACCTGGATTTCATCATTTTCCTTGATACCTGGTTCCTGACTCCTCCCAGAGCAGGGCTCGCATTTTTGATCCCAGCAGATGCTAATCTGCAAGGCAGAGTTATGCACAAGAACCAAGACCTGCATGCCTTCCTGTTTGTGCAGAAGGCAGCCCTGGTTGCACTAAAAACTCCGGTCTAATATTTAACTCACTCTGCTTCCAGGGCATTTCCCATCAGGTTTCAGCCAGTTCTCCGGTAGCGGATGGCAGGATGTGTGATTCTATGCGTTCTGTACCCACGAGGTTCCATGATGTTAGGTGAAGTTAGAAGGAGGAGCCCCAGGGGCCCAGGCACCCCACGTCTGGCATGGTAAGTCCCAGTAAATACCAGTAGGTGGAAGGTCCCCAGTCAATTAATACTCACTGAACGGATATAAAACATTACTAGATAAGAGGTGCTCAAGAAGTGCCGAATTGAATTTCAGCCACTTGAGCATCAGCACTATAGATGCTGGGTGATTTTGCTCCTCATCATGTCCGTCTCCACTGCCCAGGAGAGTCAAACCAACCAGGTGGCATGAGGGTCACCAGGATGGATCTGTGTGTGGGTGAAGCTTTTGTTCACTAAAGTACAATTAGTGCTGAGCACAATATCCTACACATAGTAAGTGCTCATTAAATGTTGGATGGCTGGCTGGATCGTCCTCATATGAAGGACCATATACTGTAGTTATATTAGAAAGAGTGAAATAGCAAGGAATCTTACTTTCTACTTTCCTGTTTCTGTAATTTTTAAAAAACTACAAGGATATATGTTATTTTCAATAGCCAAGAAAAACATACAGGAAAAACCCCACAGACTTGCTTATAATAAAAGAACTTCTCTATTATTTTTCACTACACTGTCCCACCCATTTCTGCCTGTGACTCATAGGAATATGATAAGAACTATGTGAGGGTTTGTCTCCATCTCACTCCTGTCCAGAAACCCATCCCTACTGCGCCCCATCCCCTGAGAGCACCTCCTCCAGCCCATTGGTGTGGAACAGCAGAGAGGAAGCCGCCAAAATCCCCACCTTTGAGTGGCTACGTGAAATTAACATTTAGTCTCTGATGGAATTTTACGCAGCCCTTTTGGAAAAATCACTTTTTGAGTAGTTATTTACTGACACAGAAAGTGCTCGTGAAACAGTGTTAACTGAAAAATAAAAAAATCAGAACCCCAAACCGGGTATACAATGCACACCTAGGGTTATGAAAAATATTTAGACATAGAAGACAAATAAGAGATGGAAATGTTAACTGAGATTAGTTTTGTGACTGGCTTTCCCCTTTCTCCTCTATGTATCTTCAGCATTACCCAGATTGTAGGCAATGAGTGGTTCTGATTTTTATAATAAGAAAAATTGTTTTTGATTGACTGGGGGAGACTAAGCATGTGAAAAGAGGTTCCACTTCACTCAGAACAAAAGAAATGCAAAGTGAAGCTGAAATGTGACGTCAGTTTTCACCCATCTTGTTGGCAGGGATCCGTCCACTGAGTTGGCAGGTCATAGAGACACACCTCCCGCACCAGTTGTGGGAGTAGATCTTGCGACCACTGGACAGTATTTCTTACCATTTGATGGCATCCTGCAGTTTCGCTCACACATACACACAAAGGGAAATGAAAGAGGTTTTGAAGAGTTCTGTTCATAACAGAAAAAGACTAAGAAGAGCCTAAATGCCATCGGAGGGGAAGTGACTGGATAAGCTGTCTTCGATCATCCATTCAAGAGACTAATGGCATAAATACTGTAGCATGGATGTAATTAACAAGGCCCCTCTACGGGCTGATACGAAACAATTTCTGTTGTTATGTAAAAAAAGGACAGCATAAATCAATGGATGAAGGGTGATCCTTTGGGGATAGGAAGGAAAAAGCATAGCGCGAGGGTCATAAATGCAGAAAGTCTGCCTCTGGGAAGAGGCACAAGACGCCGGTAACAGTGTTTACCCCTGGAGAGGGGATCTGGGCAGGACCTGGAGGTCAGAGGTGGCAGAGAGACTGAATTTTCACTGAATACCCTTTCTACCTTTATAGTCCTGAGCCATGAGCATGTATTATTTTTCTACGATTAACTAGAAATCAAATCAATGAATAAATTAAAACAGCTTAAGAGGATCGAGAAAGCAGAAGACCTTGGCCCCCTGGGTATCCTCCCAGCCCCTGGTGTTTGGAAGAGGGTCTGAAAGGTCGGGCCGCGTCCAGGTAGAGGGAAAACGGTACTTGCCTGAGGCAGCGTTCCACGTCAGGGTCGCTCCGGCAATACTGGAGGCCTCCGTGTCTCTGAGCATCCTCGGGGTTGGCAAAAGCCTGGAATACATCAGCTGAGAATTACTGTTTGTGAGATGGGTGGCCCGGTCAGCTAGGCCTGCGGCAGTGCAGCCGCACATGCGTCTGTTCACCAGCATCCATGAACTCCTGCTGTGTGCTGGGCGCTGCGGACTCACCGTGAGCAGGACTGCTATAACTTAACGTCTGCGCCCCCGCAAACTTTCGATGTTGAGACCTAATCCCCAGTGTGATGGTGTTAGATGAGCCTGTAGGAGGCGATTAAGTCATAAAGGTGGAGCTCTCCTGAATGAGATTACTACTCTTTTGAGACCCCAGAGAGCCCTCTCTCCCCTTCTGCTACGTGAGGAAACAGCAAGACAGCCATCTATGAACCAGGAAGTGGGCCCTCACCAGACATGGGCTGTGCCAGTGCCTTGATCTTGGACTTCCCAGCCTCCAGAACTGTGAGAAATAAATTTCTGTTCTTTATAAGCCACCCAGTCCCTGGTATTTTGTTACACAGCAGCCTGGAAAGACCAAGAAAAAGGCCCTCCTATGCGTGCTCTTGTGAAGCTCAGTGTAATGAGCCTACGAACTAGAGAAGACCAGATGGTGAGTATTAAGAAAGAGAAGACAGGGTTAGCTTTGAAAAGATTCATAGGAGACCTGACCAAGTCTGGGATCAGAGAAGGCTTCAATGACATTCAAGCTGAGGCTTGAAGGATGCATCAGCCTTAATCAGAAGAAGGGAGAGTTGTAGCATTCAAGGCATAAGGAACAGCATGTGCAAAGGCCTGGGGGTCAGGAGATGAGCACGGATGAGGAATGAAAAACCACATACCCACATGGCTGGAGCACAGACAGCAAAGGACTGAGTTCCAGGATGAATGTGCAGGGGTCAGATGGGGCCCTGGAGGTACCCTATGAATCTAGATTTTGAATTAAGAGCAATGAGAGGGCCTCAACAGGCCCCGGTAGGAAACCCAGCTCCACACAGACTAACTGCAGGTTTCTGAACTTCCCTGAGTCTCAGCTTCCTCATCTGTGAACTCCGGATCAAATGGAGCTCATCTGCCCTGTGAAGAGGGTGGGAGAGGACT